>NC_057713.1:107345521-107394517 GCF_004010195.1 Chiloscyllium plagiosum | reverse complement strand
CAACGAGCACCCAAGCTACAAATCTTCGCACAAACTCTGTGGTTAATGCCAATCCTGCCCACTTTCTCCTATTTATGGATGTGATGTTTCCTTGGGATGTGGGATTGGTTCAATTCTCATTGAATGTGTTCAGGTGGGGCAAGACCATCATGCAACTCTACATTGCACCACAAGCTTGTTCAGTTTTCTGTGCCAGTGAATATCATCCACATTTGATGGGTATGCACCACCAATGACCCATGAATGGGGATTGTGGGGGAGGGGCTTGTGTGGATGGGGAGGAAGTTTATCTGGAGACAGAGTCTGGATGTTTTGGAAGACATCGTCTGAAAGATAGCACCATTAACAGAGCAGCTCTCTATGGGTACAATTCTGAAACGTCATTTTAAATTATGTGCTCAAGTCTCCAGCGTAGAAATATGCTCCAAAGTCACCTAATAGAGAATGCAGTTAATGTAAACAAGGTGTCCCCATTATGTGATGGCTCCTCCTCTTGTTTAGGTTGAAATAAATCAAGCATGGCATTATAACCATTGCGATATGGTGAATCCAGTGTTCATAATTATACATTGCTGTAAGTTTTTAACATTATCTATGGGATATGGCTATCTTCACCTCTTAGTCAAACCTCCATAATATGTAAGAAAATATAGCACCAATCTTTTCTTCAGAATACATCCCTCAGAGTTACTGGGAGCAGGGCTTCAGAAGGGGTGTGAAATGTAACGGCTAATTCATTGACTTACTTAGTGTCAGATAGAAGGAATCTTCCCAGCCATTCTGTGGCATGTTTGGAATGGAGAAGAATAAGTTGGAACATTTGTGACTAGACAGTCCCCAAGTGCATTCTTGCCAATGAGATGAATAGTTTTACTGAAGGTGGAATTAACATGGCACCAACTACCTGCCATGTAGCAGTGACTAATTAGAGGGCTAATCAGAGCAAAATTTGGAGCAACCTTCTGAAATTGGTGGTAGATGGCAAATGGGCAGCCTGTGGTTTAAAAAAAAAATCTTTGGTACATCCCTTGTTTTAAAACGCAACAATTAAATGATAAATGCTGACAGCAAAATCCTTCTTGTGAAGACAGCAAAAGAAACATTTTAAATTCAAATAAGTGAAAGATACTCACATGTGTTGTGAGCAAGTTTGGATCTCACTAAGAATTTAAAATGGGGCCGAAGAGTAAATGGCAATGACCAATAAGCCTAGAGAGACCATTCAATTGTAATATAGCCAACTTCAACAGGCCAACCAGAATGGGCAATGAATTTAGCCTCGCAAGTGGGCCACACCCTGAGGACTGGAAAAGTGGTATTTTCCTGGTTAGAATGGCACTGTGGTTCTGCCTCAGCGCCAGGGACTTGGGTTCAATTCCAGCTTGGGCAACTGTCTGTATGGAGTTTGCACATTCTCCCTGTGTCTGCATGGCTTTCCTCTGGGTGCCCTGGTTTCTTTCCACAGTCCAAAGATAGGCAAGCCATGATAAATTGCCTATAGTGTTGAGGGATATCCAGGCTAGGTAGAATAGCCATGGGAAATGTAGGCTTACAAGAATAGGGTAGGGGAGGGGTGAGTTTGGGTGCGATGCTCTTCAGAGGGGTGATGTGGACTTGCTGTATCAAATGGCCTGCTTCCACATTGTAGGGATTGTAGAAGTCACATATAGGAGAACTTCTGTGTCAGCATTCATCCACATGTGATGTGCAACATTTTCTAACTTGTTAAATAAAGACAATACCAGATCAGTTTGCAAGGGCATTTGCAATCTGAGATGAATTGAAATACTTGATTGGCTGCCCTATAATGTAAAAACATTGAGAGAATGAGGACTTCATGTATTTGCACAATACGTAAATGCAGTGGGACCATTTGTATGAACTCAACAAAGAATGACATTTTGCAAGTAACTAAACTGATCCTTCATCTTCTGTGATAACTTTATAATTTCTCCAGTTCTGGTTATTCTGGGAGTTGAAATATTCAGCAACAAAATATAACCAGTACATAAACTGGCACTGGTTAAAATAAAATTAATGTCAATCATTGCAGTAAACACATTTCTACATCGAATGGGTTGAAATTTGTTTAGTGGTCTAATGAGGACTGAAAAGCATTATTAAATGAAAAGAAGTATGCAAATGAACCTAATGACTGATTGGATGCCTGCATTCAGTGGGAGCAATTTTGTCTGTCTATTGTACCATTTATTTGAAATATAGGTAAATAATTTTTTAAAAAATGCTTGCAATCAATGACCATTTTTCAAGCCAGTCTCACTGTGTGGGAAGGCTTCCAAATGAATAGCCATGTTCTTGCTCAGAATAAGTGGAACATGTTTAAAGTATTTGGGGTTATCTTTGTCGAGAAGTGATAATTGGTATGATTTGGAGATGCCGGTGTTGGACTGGGGTGTACAAAGTTAAAAATCACACAACACCAGGTTATAGTCCAATAGGTTTAATTGGAAGCACACTAGCTTTCGGAGCGACGCTCCTTCATCAGGTGATAGTGGAGGGCTCGATCATAACACAGAATTTATAGCAAAAATTTACAGTGTGATGTAGCTGAAATTATACATTGAAAAATTAATTGTCTGTTAAGCCTTTCATCTGTTAGAATACAGTGATAGTTTTACTTCTTTCATGTGTAAATCACAAAACCTTTTTTTTTACAGTTGCATTCTCGGGTTAGCTGTTAACAATGGTGATAGCTAGACAATATGTTGAAGGTGTTAGCCCCCTGTGTTCTCTGTCTATGACGTTTAGATTGATTCTAATCTAAAAAGTGAGATAACAGAGTTTTACATAAATTCATGCAGTTCAGAGTTCTACATGAATGCATGCAGTTTTTGAGCAAAGTACAATGTAACTCTGCAAGTACAAAACATTCACCCCACAAAATATATGTGTGCATGTGGGTCTTTGTCTGTCTGTGTGTGTGTCTGTCTGTCTGGGGTGGGGTTTGTGAGTGTGAGAAAGTGTGTGTGTGTGTGTGTAGTGAGTGCAGTGTGTCTTAAGTCTGTGAGGGGGTGCATGTGTGAGTGTGGGACTGTGTGTGTCTATAAGGGTGTGTGTGGGTGCCTGTGTGCACGTCTGTGTGTACCTGTGTACGTGTGTATGTGAGAGTGTGTGTGTGTAGGAATATCTGTGTGTGTGTGTAGTGCAATGGTGATCACCTGTAATGTGACATGAACCCAAGGTCCCGGTTGAGGCCCTCCCTATGGGTACCGAACTTAGCTATCAGCCTCTGCTCGGCCACCTTTCTCTGCTGCCTGTTCCGAAGTCTACCTTGGAGGATGGTCATCCGAAGGTCCGAGACTGAATGTCCTGGACCACTGAGGTTTTTCCCAACTGGGAGGGAACCCTCCTGTCTGTTGATTGTTGTGCGGTGCCCATTCATCCGTTGTTGTAGCCTTTGCTCGGTTTCCCCAATGTACCATACCTCCGGGCATCCTTGCCTGCAATGTATAAGATTGACAATGTTGGCTGAGTCACATGAGTACCTGCCATGTACAAGGTGGGAGGTGTTCCCACGCGTAACAGTGGTACCTATGTCCACAATCTGACACGTTTTGCAGCGTCCACCGTGACAGGGTTGTATGGAGTTGTCCTGAGAGCCGGGCAGTTTGCTACGAACAATGATCTGTTTAAGGTTAGGCGGTTGTTTAAAGGCAAGTAGTGGAGGTGTGGGAAAGGTCTTGGTGCGGTGCTCATCCTCATTGATAATGTGTTGCAAGTCACGAAGAACATGGCGTAATTTTTCAGCTCCTGGGAAGTACTGAACAACGAAGGGTACCCTGTCAGTTGCAGCACATATCTGTCTCCTGAGGAGGTCATTACGGTTCCTTGCTGTGGCACATCGGAACTGGCGGTCAATGAGTTGAGCATCATACCCCGTTCTTGTGAGGGTATCCTTGAGTACTTCCAGGTGTCCGTCACGCTCCTCCTCATCTGAGCAGATCGTGTATGTGTGACAATTGCCAAAATATTGTAGCCACTAATCATCATGTTGGGGTATGGCTGCCCACAGGTAATGTTACCATTTCCCTCTGTTGTCAACTAGTGTCTTCCATTTGTGAGAAATAATGTTTAGGGGTTTAATGTCATTTTTACAAAGGTCTCTTAAAGCAGAACCATGGGCAGCCCCTGGTTTTCTGGCTCCAGCTACCACACTATACAGAAAATCCTTAGGTATGTAATTGGCTTCCAACTTACAAATGTGCCTGAGCCAGTGAAGTTGCCTTTGCCTGCTGAGTCCAACTAAGTCAAAGCAAGTTGTGACGTTAAAAGGACAGCTGTAATGATGATCTTGGCCTTCCATGAGATGCCCAGGATATGTTTCATACAGCAATGATAGAAGTTAATTAGCTTCTTTACTTGATAGCTCTAAGTTATCTAGTTTCACATTCATACAATATTAGAGCACCTTGGTCCCAAGATACATCTTGATTCTATTCCATGTACATTTTGTGAGTTGGTCAAAGGTGCTATTTGATATCCCTGTGCTTTATAGAGGTCTGCATCAAGAGATGAATCCAAGGTAGAACAATTTGCTAACCACTTGAGTAGCATATTATTTTACTGTGATGAGCGGGTGGGAACGGGGAGAGATCTGACCCCCTGCTTGACTCCTTGTTCTTGATGCTCATAGTCAGAGAGAACAAGTTATAAGCACTTAATAGTTTTTAAGCAAAGTTTCAGTGTAACAGAGACAGCTTCCTTTGTTGCATTTGCTTGTGTTTTGCTTTCCCTGTTGAGTTTCTGGAAGTCCAGGAAGCTTATGGACCCCAAATAAAATTAGGAAATCCATGTTAACATAATTCTTATGGAATGATTAAATAGTAACCTGCCGGTCTTGTGAGATTGTTCACACATAGCCTAATGTATTACAGTAAAACCACAGCATGATGAGTTGCATCTGAGAGTGCTGTCATTTTTGTTGTTTTAAACACCCACCTGCTCACAGACTGGTGCATTTTGTCAGATTAAAATTCATTTCAGAATGTTTGTGAATTCAATGCAGATTCAGATATTTACCTGTGAGATACATTAGGGCAAAAACTACTTGAACCGATCCTTGAATGATGATATATATTCTAAATCTTGCCTGAACGTTCAAGTCCAATTTTGTATGTGCAGCACTTCAGATTGTAACAGTCTTTTTTAAATTGAGGTGCATAAGTAACATTAGCTGACTGGAAAATACAAAGAGAATGGCGACTATCTTTTTAATGGAGCTCTGAGAACATTCTGTAATGAGTGAAATCCATATTGTACGTATTTCAAAACCTACAGTATTTTCTGGACCTCAAACTAACATCCTTAGATTCTTCAAACAAAGATCTAGCTGACATCTGTCTGTTCCCTGCAACTCTGCGGTAATGTGGAAGTGAGCCTGTAAGCCTGTGCTGACTGTATTGACAGCTTGCTAATGAAGGAATTCTTGACAAAGTGACAGTCCGTGAGCTTTGAGCTGAAGCTGATTTCACAAACACCCACCATGAGGTAATTAGCACTTAGTGAAAACTAGAGCCCTAGTTTAACTATAACACCATTACATGAACTGCAGAATCATTAAAAACTCTCTTCCGATATGGCAGATGTACTGTTACTCATTAGCACTTCTCCACCATGTTAATCAAAGTAAACTTTCATGATCCAAGATCCTTGTTGAGCTTTTCTTATCACATCACGTTGTCATCTGCAAAAGTTCTGAAATGAATGGTCCTAATAAATAATTCCCATTCTTCTCTAAGTATTGTGCATAGCAGATCATTATTCTATTCTGCACCAATTCAATACAATATTAAATTATTCTGCAATTTAATGATCTGAGTGAATAGAATATTTTGTTTGCCTCTTGTATGTTGCCATGACTTAAAGAATGTTTTCTCTGAGGGTTTCAGACACAGTTGTCTTGTTGAGGATTCTGGCACATGTATTACTCCAACATTGCTTATGTAATGTCATCGTGTAATTTCCTGCAGTCACCATCCTAGTTGTTCTTTTTTGCGAATTGAAAGTGGGATCTAATTTTCCAAGGCCCCATCATGCTCAGAGGCAAACCAACATATTGAAACCCAAGCTCAAAGCCTCAATTAATTACTTAATACAGGAGGAGGCTTTGCAGTTCTCTTCAATTGAGCCTTTCCTGTTTTAGCAAAGCAATGAAAGAATTGCTAAATCCTCCTCCAAATTAATAGATTTTCTTATGGTTTTGATTGATTAGGAATTGTTTTAGTGCTGCAATTAAACATTAGCAAAATTATAGGGTTCTCTTTATTTGCTGCAGCCTGTTTTGGCAGGAGCGAATGGACCAGAAAACCAAATTTTTGACAAGCAGTAGAAACCACAGATTTATCAAGAATTTTAACAGCGTGACATGTTCCTCTGCATTTGTTAAAAATAAATTGAAGAATCTATGGGCTGAATATTATGTTTTTTTGGTTAAGTCTGAGTTTTTTGGAGGGATTTCTGTCATGAGGTCTAATGTGTTTTCTGGCTCCATTTTAGCAAACTCAGCTTATTTATTACCTACACTGACTATGCCATTCCTGATGTCTGATTTCATATCCATCTTACGATGGGCTGTTCCCAGAACAACTCAGAACATGGCAGATATCTCAGAATTCACTGGCACCCCTTGTGTCAGTGCCATCTTTAGAAGCCTGTGTGTACCCTGACAAGCACTGTCAGTCCAGAACTGTCCTGCATGCTTCCTGACATTTGCCTGGGCATTGCAGATAGTGGGAAATGAGCATTCCGCTGTGCAGGCAAGGACCTTGAGGTCCTGCTTAATGGGATTACATAGAACATAGAACAATACAGCACAGTACAGGCCCTTCAGCCCTCGATGTTGTGCCGGCCTTTTAACCTACTCTAAGATCAGACTAACCTACATATCCTTCATTGTACTATCTTTCATGTGCCTATCCAAGAGTTGCTTAAATTCCCAAATGTTTCTGGCTCTACTACCACTGCTGGCAGTGCATTCCATGCATCTACCATTCTCTGTGTAAAGAACCTACCTCTGACATGTCCCCTAAACCTTCCTCAAATTACCTTCAAATTATGCCCGCTTGTGATAGACATTTCTGCCTTGGGAAAAACTCTCTAGCTATCCACTCTATCTATGCCTCTCATCACCTTGTGCATCTCTATCAAGTCACCTCTCACCCTTCTTTGCTCTAATGAGAAAAGCCCTAGCTTCCTCAACCTTTCTTCATAAGACATGTCCTCCAGTCCAGGTAGCATCCTGATAAATCTCATCTGCACCCTCTCAAAAGCATCCACATCTGTCCTATAATGAGGCAACAAGAACTGAACCCAATATTCCAAAAGTGGTCTAACCAGGGCTCTATAGAGCTGCAGCATAACCTCACCACTCTTAAACTCAATCCCCCTGCTAACGAAAGCCAACACACCATACGTCTTCTTAACAATCTTATCAACTTGGGTGACAACTTTGAGGGATCTATGGACATGGACCCAAAGATTCTTCTGTTCCTCCACACTGCCAAGATTCCTGTCTTAAACCCTGTATTCTGCGTTCAATTTTGACCTTCCAAAGTGAATGACTTCACACTTTTCCAGGTTGAACTCCATCTGCCACTTATCAGCTCAGTTCTGTATCCTGTCAATGTCTCGTTATAACCTACAGTAGCCCTCCACACTATCCATAACTCCACAAACCTTTGTGTCATCAGCAAACTTACTAACTCACCCTTCCACTTCTTCATTCAATTCATTCATAAAAATCACAAAGAGCAGAGACCCAGCACCGATCCCTGCAAAACACCACTGGTCACCGAGCTCCAGACTGAATACTTTTCATCTACTACCTCCCTCTGCCTTCTATGGGCCAGCCAATTCTGTATCCAGACAATCAGATTTCCCTGTATCCCATGCCTCCTTACTTTCTGAATGCACCTACCATGGGGAACCTTATCAAATGCCTTGCTAAATGTATGTATTGCACATCCACTGCTCAACCTTCATCAATGTGTTTTGTCACATCCTCAAAGAATTCAATAAGGTTTGTGAGGCATGACCTGCCCTTCACATAGCTATGCTGACTATTTCTAATCAAACAACGGTTTTCCAAGTAATTAGAAATCCTGTCTCTCAAAATCCTCTCTAATACATTGCCAATCACTGATGTAAGACTGACTGGTCCTAAAGCCCAGGATTACCTTATTCCATTTCTTAAACAAGGGAATGACATTTGCTACCTCCAATCATCTGGCATTACTCCAGTGGACAGTGAGGATGCAAAGATCATCACAGGTGCAGCAACCTCTTCCTTCGCTTCCTGTAGTAACCTTGGTATATCCCGTCTGGCCCAGGGGATTTATCGATCCTCAAAGTTTTCAGAATTTTCAGCATCAACCTGTTCTAGCATATCAGTCTGTTTCACGCTGTCCTCTGAAATGTCAAGGGCCTCTCTCAGTAGTGAATATGAAAGCAAACCATACCGTCTGCTCCTAACCTTCTCCATGAGTATAGTAAATCTCAGGGAGTTGTGATCGCTATCACTGAAATACTCCCCCACTGAGAGATCTGACTCCCAGCATGGTTTGTTGCCTAGCACCAAATTCAATATGGCCTCCCCTCTAGTTGGTCTATCTACATGTTGCATCAGGAACCCTTCCTGGACACACCTGATAAAAACTGCTCCATCCAAACTATTTGAACTAAGGAGGTTCCAATCAATATGAGGGAAGTTAAAGTCACCTATGACAACAACTCTTTTACTTTTGCACCTTTCCAAAATCTGTCTTCCAATCTGCTCCTCCATGTCTCTGTTGCTACTGGGGGACCTGTACAAAACTCCCAATAAAGTGACTGATCCTTTCCTGTTTCTGACTTCCACCCATACTGACTCAGTAGATAAACCCTCATCAATGACCTCCCTTTCTGCAGCTATGACACTATCTCTGATTAGCAATGCTACTCCTCCACTTCTTTTACCTCCCCCTCCATTCCTTTTGAAACATCTAAACCCTGGATCATCCAAGAACCATTCCTGCTCCTGTGATATCCAGGCCTCCATGGCCACAACATCATAGTTCCACGTACTGATCCATGCTCTGAGTTTGTCATCATTATTCTTGATAATTCGTGCAATAAAGTAGATACACTTCAACCCATCACACTGACTGCATCTTTGCCCTATGAAGTGCCTATCCCTCCTCACAGACTCTCTGCACATTGTATCTGGCTGGTCACTACCTACTCCATCACCTGATCTGTAGCTAAGTTTCCACCCTCCTGCCAATCTAGTATAAACCCTCCCTAAGAGCTGTAGCAAACCTTCTGCCCAGGATATTGGTGCCCCTCTAGTTCAGGTGCAACCTGTCCTTCATGTACAGGTCTCACCTCCCCCACAAGGTATCTCAATGATCTACATATTTGAAGCCCTCCCTCCTGTACCAGCCCTGTAGCTATGTGTTCATCTGCATATGGCACTGGTCGCAATCCTGAGACTGAAATTCTGCTCGACCTGCCTTCTAGCTTCCAACCTAACTCCCTTTCCCTACCTATGGCATTGGCACCAATGTGTACCATGACTTCTGACTGCTCTCCCTCCTCTTTAAGAGTCCTCTAGACTTGATCCAAGACAGGAGGCAACATATCATCTGGGGTTCTTGCTCATGACACAGAATCTCCTGTCTGTTCCTCACATGATTGAATCTCCTATTCACTATCGCTCCCCTATTGCGCCCCACCCCTTTCCTTCTGAGCCACAGAGCCAGGCTTAGTGTCAGATAGTTGGCATCTGTGGCTTTCCCCTGGTAAGTCGCTCCCCCCCCCCCACCCCCACCAACAGTATCCAAAGCAGTATACTTATTATTGAGGGGAACGGCACAGAGGGTCCCTGCACTGTCTGACTATTCCCTTTCCCTCACCTGATGGTCACCCAACTAAGAGAATATGAGGATTGCAAATGCTGGAGATTAGAGTCGAGAGATTCCGCAATCCTGATGCTCTTGCCCGAAATGTCTATTCTCCTGCTTCTCAGATGCTGCCTGATCTGCTGTGCTTTTCCAGCACCACTCTCGACTCTGGTCACCCAACTACCTTTACCCTGTAACTCAGATATGACTACCTCCATATAACTCCTCTCTATCACCCCCTCAGCCTCCTGAATGATCCAAAGTTCATCCAGCTCCAGCTCCAGCTCCAGTTCCCTAATGAGGTCTATGAGGAGCTGGAGTTGGGTGCACTTCTCGCAGGCAAAGTCAGCAGGGACACCAGTGGTGACCTTACTTCCCAATCCTGAAAAGGAGCACGCAACTGCCCCAGGCTCCATCCCCTCTGCTCTAAATTGCCAAGTGAGATTGAATAAATGAAAAAAAATGTGCAGAGGTGGGATTTCCCCATCTCCCAGGGTCAGAACAGGGTGATATAACACCAGATTACCCTAACCTGGTTTGAGGTTGCCATCCAGACCATTTCAGCTGTCTAGAGAAATGTCCAGCAATGTATGAAAAACATCAATAGTTGTCCTCACTCTAATAGCCTAAGTGCCACTATCTTCTCTCTGACACCTCACACTCACTCTATCTCTGCCACTGTAACCCACTTCCCACCACAACTCAAATTCTACCATTCTCGGTATTGACTGCAACATCTTTCTTCAATCACTGTCACCTAGCCCAACCGGACACTACTAACTGCGCATGTCCTCTGTTCCGTCAGCTCACTCACACAGGACGCCTCCCCACCTCACGCAAAATATCAGCTGTGTCATCCACTTTCATCTCCTTTAATACTCACTCTCATTTCATTAGGAAAGCAGCTCCCAGTGGGGTGGAAAGAGTCAAGGCGGAGGTGGGCTGCCCATATTATGTGGAGAGTATCCTGACTCTGACTATCTCAAGTAGCTGTCTGACCATTTCCAAGCTGCTGGACTGGTATTGGAGGCTACCTTTGACTTACTGTTCTGGAACTGCCTGAGAAAAGACTATCCTCCATAAACTTAACTGAGGTCTGCTGACAATCATGACAAGCTTCCTTTTTTGCATCCTTTACTAAATGGTAAGTCAAGACAGAAGTAATTTGAATGCTCAGCCTGATCCATCTGACTGAAGGAGATACGCACAAAAAGACAACACAAGGCAGGGAAGCTGTGAGCATCTAGGTAACTACAAATTGCTCAGATGTGCAGCCTGGTCCAATCCATAGCATGGGTGTGTGTCCTTAAGCTCAAAATGCCCTTACTACGACATTACAACGTTACCAGTGCAGCATTGAAGTGTAAAAGCATCCTATAAGTGGATCAGTGATGAGCCATGAAGGTTCTTAGAATTTAGCGTGTATCAGGTGCTAATGTCCAAGGACATGAGGTGCATATATAGCCAGTGCCCATAGAGCTTGCCCTGAGATTTTGGCGCCCAGTGTCAAAAATGGAATTATTTTGAAGCAATCAATAATTAGGATTCCACATCTTTTTGCAACATCATACTTGTTTGGTGAGTTTCATTAAATAGAATTAATTAGCACAAATATTTTTCCATCACTTCTGAGGGCCTCTCTCTTTCTTACATTTTCAACTTTAAGTTCCCTCTTGCAATTTTATTGAACCTATTTATGTAATTACTTTAACTTCAGCAGGACTAGTTGTGAGCAGGTTGAATCATCTTAATGTATCAACTGCTCGGATTGGCTAAAACAATCACTATTGGTTGAAGATCGCCTAATCATAGGAACAGAATTAGGGAAATGGAATCAGGAGTCGACCATTCACCCTGTTGAGCCTGCCCCACCATTCAATATAATTATGGCTAATCTAATACTTCATTGATTCTTAGTCACCACAGCCCACAACCTTGCACATCATTGGTTATCAGAAATCTGTCAATCTCTATCTTAACCATACTCAAAGATTGAGGATCCACAGCTCCCTGTGGTGGACAATTCCAAAGGTTCTCAACTCTCTGAGTAAAATAATTTCTCCTTATCAGTGACCTAAATGGCATCCCCTTTAGTTTTATACTGAGTCTTCTGGATTAAGACTCTCCAACCAGGGGGCACATCTTACCTGCATCTATTGTGTCAATCCCTTTTTAGGTTTCAAAAAAGATCAGCTGAGATCACTTCTCGTTCTTTGAAACGTTGGTGAATATAGGTTCACTATCCTGGGAACAAGGCATACGAACCTTTGTTGTACTCTCTTTATGGCAATAACATCTTTTCTGAGATAAACTTCACACAGTACACCAGGTGCAGTTTGACTAAGCTTCTATACAATTGAAAAAAGACTTCACTGTTCTTGGACTTAAATCCTCAAATAGATCATTCAGCCCTTGGACCTGATCTCCCATTCAGTGAGGTATTACCTGATTCTCATCTTAATTCCATTTGTCAGCTTTTGCTCCATAACCCTTGATATTCTGACTTAACAATAATCTTTTGAGCTTAAGCATGAAAATTTGATTTGTTGCAACATTCACAGTCTTTGGGGAAGAGCATGCCAGATTTCTATTTTTGATTTCACCCTTTCTTGAATTTTCACAACCTGTTCCCTTTTCCTAGATTTGAAGGATCATTTTTGCTGTATCTATTCAATCTGATCCTATTAACATTTTCAGCAGCTTACTTAGATTTCTCATTGAGCTTTTAACAATCAAGGAAATACAACCCTGTTTACAATGCAATTTGTCTTCATAATTTATGACTTTATACTCTGGTAAAGCTGCATGAAAGCTCCTCCAAATCAACATATCCCTGTGAAGTGTGTCACTGGAAATACTTATAGTCTGTATCTTTAGTCATTGTTGGTTTCCCTTTGTTATTGAAGATACCTTTTTTTGAGTGCAGTGTATTCTGATTGTGGTGGTAGAGTCTGACTGCAGAATTACAATGACGACACAGTGATGCTAAGGATAAATTGTTGGATTTGTTGGGATGGCCTATTCTTACTAGTCATTTTTTCTTGTCTTTAGCTGTCTATATTTCTTTGTTTGTCAAAGGAAATTACTCCAATGCTTAAGACTGCTCGCCAGGTTGGGTACCTGACAGAAGTTTTCTCTCAGTCTCTTGTGGACATGCCATTTATCTTGAGATTCATCTCCAAGTTGACCGTGAACCTTAATCTCAGGTCCAAAGTTGATGTCCAATGTTAAACTTTGAATACAAGACTGCTTTATGGATTTTAACATCAGTCATACATATTATATGTCTAGTCTACCTCAGTTCTGATGAAGAGTACTTCAGTTCCAGATGTTTCTCTGAAGTAGATCAGTGCTGGGCACTTTGTCCTTGCATTTGATTCTAATAATGTTTCTGACTTGATGTCATGTGGAACATGCTCAACTGCTTAATATGTCTGGAGTAGGTAGTCCATGGCATATGGGAGGGTAAGTATTATCACAGCTTTGTACATAGTTTTGCTGGAAGTTTGATTTCCTGTTACTTCACAATCTCTTAAATAAGCACAAAAATACTGAGATTGCTCTGGCAATTTTATTTGTCACCGTGCTGTTAATTTCTGGAGATTGTACCTCTAAGATAGGTGAAATTATCTGTCATTGATCATTACAGTAGGCGGGGTTCACTCAGAATTTAGCAGCAGCTGGTGGAGTAAGTTTGTTTTCCTTAAATTGATAGCTAGCCCATCATCACAACTACTTTTGAACAATAATCTATGATTGTTTGAAGGCCTTGCTTATAATCATTGGCAAACAGCAATTCTTGTATCGTCATCTCTGACACCTGAGTTAGGGATTCCAGTTGTCTCAGGTTGAAGGGATTGCAATGCATTCTGAATTGTATAAATATTCCATCAATGTTCCCATCAAATGCCCCAGAAAGTGTGACAGTAAGAATATGCTGAACAGACAATGGTCATAACAAACCCCTGCTCAACACCACTGGGTATTTTAAATAAGAAAATGTGTTTAGAATAAGTCAGCAACTCTGCTGTATTGGATGTACAGCTCCACTAGGACATCAAATTTGCCCGACACTTTCCACAAGATTTCCAATGTTATGAAGTTTTCATCAGATCAACAAATGTACATTAAAGTTTCATTTGCTGTTCACAGAACTCCTAACATTTATCTTGTATTTGCTGAAGGATGAATATCATATTGCAAGTGCCTCTTCTTTTTCCGAACATACTTCAACTTTCTGGCCACACACATTCTGTCATTTTCTTTGTGTCACATTTTCTTTTCCTTGTCCTTTGTAAAATATGAACAATTCTGGTATCCTTGAAGACAAATAAAAATATGAATTAGGAGAAGCTCATTAATACTTAGAGCCTAAATAGCCATGCAGTAAGAACATGTTTGATCGGCTGATGTTTTCACTTCTACTTTCCTGTCTACCCTTACATCCCTTGACTTGCTAATTAGCTAAGAATCTAGCTACCCCTCCCTGTTTTAAACTCTTGAGGAACAGTTAGTCGATCCACATTCTATAATATAGTTATGTGAGTTTCATGGCTTGCTGGGGTCCTCTGGATTTGTGAATTTCCTTTGGGATCCCATCTAAGCCAAAGCAAACACAGAGTTTTTACAGAAATTTAGTGCATTCATAGCCACTTTCTGAGGAAAGCTCACAAGTGATCTGATTTATTGACCATTTGACCCAGTTTGTCACACTCATGCTGGTGTGACTCATTATCGTGACTGAGACGTGTAGCCAGCACTACTGGTGCTATTCATTTTCAGGCTGCCTTTTAGGGGGCAAGCAATCTGGCTGAACTAACATCAATTAAAGGCAGCCAGTACCTCTTAGTTGGGGGAGGGGGAACTGGGATGGGGGTAGTGCACTTCAGCTGTCTGGAGCAAAGAAACTTCACAGGTGGACAAATAGTTGCAAGAGATTCCCAAGCTTTCTGACTGTTAGTATCCCTGGTCTTCGACAATGGTCAGAACAATTAAAATATTATTTCCCTTCAGGACACAGAAGGCCCTTCAGACAAGACACCTACTATCAGTGGTAAGAGGCTAACGCCAGCAGCTTACATTCTAGGAAATGATTGCAATACGGAAAATGAAATACTCCTGACTGGACAGGGATTGAGGAATGAGGAGGTGAGTTATGTGGCGCAGGATTCCTAGCCTCGCATTTGCTCTTATAACTACAGTATTTATATGTTGAGTCTAGTTCAATTCTGGTCAGTGGGAGCCCCAGGATGTTGATAATGGGAATTCAGTGATGGTAATGTCATGGAAAGTCATGGAGGAATAGTTAGATTCTATCTCGGTGGAGTTGTTCAATGTTAATGGCCACTTGTCAGCCCAAACCCGGATATTGTTCAGGTCTTTCTGCATTTGGATATGGACTGCTCCAGAATCTGAGAGGTTCAGAACAATGCTGAACACTGTGCAGTTATCAGCAAACATCTCCACTTCTGACCTTATGATGGAGGGAAGGCCATTGACGAAAATCACTAGGGGACAAGGACACATTTGTTCACTGACCCAATGTTCTGATTTGTAAATATGCCCCCACTGCCAACTTTAAACCCACCTCTACAGGTTCAGAAAGATTTAACTCAAACTGTTTAGGGCAAGGAAACTATTCTGAGCAACTCCTGCAGTGATGTCCTGGAGCTGAGATGACTGAGCTTCAACAACCACACCCATCTTCCTTTGTGCCAGGCATGACTCCAACCAGTGGAGAGTTTTTCCCACTGATTCCAATTTTGCTAATATTCCTTGATGCCACACAGTCAAATGTGGCCTTGATGTCAAGGGCTGCCACTCTCATATCACCGTTGAATTCAGCTCATTTGTCCATGTTTGAACCAAGGCCGTAATGAGGTCAGGAGCTGAATGGCTCTGGTGGAACCCAAACTGAGCATCAGTGAGTAGGTTACTGCTAGGGCGTGTTGCTGTAGTGGTTATCACATTTGCCTAACATGCGAAAGGTCACTGGTTTGAAACTGGGCAGAAACAGCCTTGATAGTCTAGTAGATTAACATGAACAGTGATTTCTTTAGGGTGGCACGGTGGCTCAGTGATTAGCACTGCTGCCTCACAGCACCAGAGTCCCAGGTTCAATTCTAGCCTCGGGTGACTGTCTGTGTGGAGTTTGCACATTCTCCCCGTGTCTGCGTAGGTGCTCCAGTTTCCTCCCACAGTCCAAAGATGTGTAAGTCAGGTGAATTGGCCATGCTAAATTGCCCATAGTGTTAGGTGCATTAGTCAGAGGGAAATGGGTCTGGGTGGGTTACTCTTCGGAAGATTGGTGTGGACTGGTTGGGCCGAAGGGCCTGTTTCCACACTGTAGGGAATCTAATGTAATCAATCTTGTTGCTTGACAGCACTGTTGACGATCTTTTATCACTTTACTGTGATTGACAGTAGACATATATTTGCTGGGTTGTTTTTGTCCTTTTTTTATGCACAGGACATAACTGGTCAATTTTTGAAATATAAATGTTACAGTTCTATTGGAACAGCTTCTCTGCTGGAATGTTGTGTTCAAGAGCAGAAATCTTCGGTACTATTGCCGGGATTTTGTTAGGACTCATAGCTTTTGCAGTGTCCAATGCTTCAACTGTTTCTTGATATTGTGTGGAGTGAATAAGACTGGCTGAGGACTAGCATCTGTGATGCTGGGGATCTTTGGAGGAGGCCAAGATGAAACATTTACTCAGCACTTCTGGCTGAATATGAATGCAAATGCTTCAGCCTTGCCTTTTGCACTGATGTGCAGGGCTCCTCCATTGCAGCATACAACATTTGAAAATGTTTAATATTACAAAATAACAAAATTATTTTTGGTTGTAGTTGTGATACTGTTAGTTGCATCTCTTCTCTGGTCAGGGGGTGGTACTCAACACGTGGGACATGAAGGACAGTAAATCTTTGTCTTCATGAGACACTTTAGTTATGGATCACTGATAGCTTAATGATGCCCATAACTGCATTATCATGTAGACAATCTGTGTGATGGTAAACAGTTTGAGTGAAACTGTTTCTGAAACTGTGGAGGTGAGTTTAAAGGTGTCACTGGAGCATGTTTGCAGATCAGAATGTTGGGTCAGTGAACAAATGTGTCCTTGTCTTCTAGTGATCATGCTGAGGCATGAAAGTGGCTACCCACCCAATGAAGAAATTGTAGAGGGTAATGGGAAGGACTCCACTAGTACCTTTGTGGCGTTGGAATGGTATCCCTTTGAATGATGTGTCTGGCAGCACAGAGCAACTGTCTAGTGGCAGGCTGGGTACCTATCAGATTCAGTGGCTATAGGCTCCAATGGTGAAATGATCCAACAATTCCTCTGTAGGGCTTTCCCCTCAGCTCTGAGGGGTCATTTAGCTATCTCAACAATAATTCAAGTTATAGATGCCTCTATTTTGAGGTACCCTACACTTTCCTTGTTCCTGAGCAACAGCCACTTGTCCAAATAGGGTCTCCGGCCTTCCAAACGTGCAGGCCTGCACACTCAGTGTGCCTACATTGACAGATCTCTTACTTGGATGCCTGCATGAAAAACGATTGCAGGCTTCTGGGGCTCTTAGGCCAGCACAACAAGAACTGCTTTGTCTTTAATCCAGGGATATTGTCAATGACAATACGATTCCACCTTTCAGCTGCTATCCTGCAGCCTTTATTCCTATGATATGATTGATGCACAATCGATGTTTTTCTGGAGTATATTTATTTCAACCCAATTACTGTAGGACATTTTGAGCTACTGCTATTTGTTTTCTACTGTTGCTAAGGTGTTAGATCTAATCAAATCATTGGGCTGAATGGCTTGCTTCCACTGTAGAAATTCTCTGATTCTTGTGGAGTAAATTAGAATGAGGGGACATAGTTTTAAGAGATGTCTTTTAGGCATCGCATTGAAGATCTGTGATGTCAAAACATGTTAAGACAAATAGTAATTCCAAATGAATCTATAATCCAATATTTGACAATGTCAATATCATTTCCAATTAACAGAAATAAATTAGGATTAATCAATAGGAACCCATATACATTTTGCCACTGATTTTCTCACAAGCAGTAAACTTGTCAAATATATAATTTTCATGGATGGCACTATGAAACAGTTCTCTGAATAAATGCTAATTTGGATCCAATATGAGTCAAAGAGGAAATATTTGTTTAGCTTTATAAATATCTTAAGATTGCAGAAATGATATCAGTGGATGTCGCAGCAACAGAAGTGGCCAGTAAGGGGAACAATTTCAAAATGTAGAATTTCCTGCCAGCAAGTTCAGCAGCAGCATTCACAGTTACGAAGAAAATCTGAACCTCGTTAACTGAACTCTTGGCCATTTCAGATTAGGTTTCCACATGAAGTAAATGGATCTCCATTAATCACAGAGGACTCTGTGTAGCATGGTTGTGTCACAACATTTATAAAAGTGTGTTTCTTGCCCTTTGCCGTGGGCTGTCACATTCTCAGGCAATGCTTTCCAGTTTCTAACTTCTCGTTGCGTAAAACTGCTTTCCTCATGGCATTGTTTCTTCTTTTGACAATCACCTTTGAACCAATGTCTTTTGGCCTTTGATCCTTCTGCCTAAAAGAACAGTTTCTCCCTATTTGCTCTGTCTAGACCTTCCATGATATTAAATGTCCTTATCAAACCAATCTTAATCTTAATTTCTCCAAGGAGAACAGACTCAACTTTTCCAATCTATCTAACTAAATGAAATTCCTTGTTCTCAGAATGATCTTCATGCATCTTTTTTTGCGCCCTCATTATTGCACTAGTATTAATTGTGCTGCCCAGAGCGGAACAAAATATGCCAGTTGAAGCTGCACCAGTGTTTTATATAGGGTTATAAAACCGCCTTGTTATTATACCCCATGTCCCCTAATTATAAAGCCGAGGTTCCCATTTCCTTTACTAATGGTTACCTCACACTGCCCTGCCTTCTTCAATGATTTGTGCACCAAGTGTCTCTGCTTATTTTGTGAAAACATGTTGAATATGTTGCGCCACTGAAATTTAGAAGAATGCAAAGTGATTTTATTAAAATTTACAAGTCCTTGAGGGGGTTTGCTAAGTTGGATATATGAAAGATGTTTCCTCTTGTCCCTCTGCTCATCCAAAGATGTGCAGGTTAGATGGATTGGCCATGCTAAATTGCCCATTATGTCCAGGGATGTGCAAGGGAGGTGGATTAACCATGGGAAATGCAGGGTTACAAAGATAGGGTAGAGAGGGTGGCTTTGGATGGGATGGTCTTCAAATGGTTGGTGTGGACTTGGGCTGAATGGCTTGCTTCCACTGTAGAAATTCTCTGATTCTTGTGGGGTAGATTAGAATGAGGGCCATAGTTTTAAGAGATGTTCTTTTCAAATGATGAGGATAATTTCTATTTCCCTCAGAGTGTGGAATTCTCTTTCCCAGTAGGTAGCACAGGCTGAGTCTTCAAGTTTGTTCAATGTTGTGTTAGATAGACTTTAGATAGACAAGGGAGTCAACAATTATGGAGTATAGACTGGAAAGTGGCACTAAGCCCACAACCAGGTCAGTCATAATCTTACTGAATGGTGGAGCAGGCTTGAAGGACCAAATACTGGATTAGTGGTGCTGGAAGAGCACAGCAGTTCAGGCAGCATCCAAGGAGCAGCGAAATCGACATTTCGGGCAATAGCTCTTCATCAGGAATAAAGGCAGAGAGCCTGAAGCATGGAGAGATAAGCTAGAGGAGGTGGGGGTGGGGAGAAAGTAGCATAGAGTACAATAGGTGAGTGGGGGAGGAGATGAAGGTGATAGGTCAGGGAGGAGAGGGTGGAGTGGATAGGTGGAAAGCCTGCTTCAATGTTCTATTTCCTACATGCCAGCAGCCTTTTCAGAGCAATCATGTTTAGCTTACTTCGCCTTGGTCCTCCTGAATGAATCACTTCACATTTCACAGTATTACGTGTCATCCGCCAGTTCACCATCCATTCCACCAAGTCACTGAATAAGGAGAGATCGTGGTGTCACGGGAAAGTCACTGGATTAATAATCCAGAGGCTCAGGTTACTGTTTTGGAGACATTGGTTGAACTCCAACCATGGCAACTGGTTAAATTTGAATTCATAAAATCTGGAATGTTAAAGCTAGTTTCATTAATGGCGACTATAAAATTGTCATAAAAATCCAAATGGCCTACAAAAACCGGTGTCCTCAAGAGAAGGAAAACTGCTCTCCTTACCTGGTCTGGCCTATATGTGACTCCAGACCCACAGCAATCTGGTTGATTCTTAGGTGCCCTTTAAAATGGCCCCGAAAGTCTCTCAGTTATATCAACTGCTAGAAAGGTTCAAAAAAGGAATGAAACTGAAAATAAGAGCGGTAAACACAGCCTGGTGAACCCTCTTTACAACATCTTCAGACTTTGGCCAAAACTTTGTTTCACAGGCTAGTCAAGCAACAGTCCGACATTGTCATATTCATGGAGTCAGTCTGCTCAGACGATGTCCCAGGCACCACCCTCACTACCTTTAAGTTTGTCCTGTCCCACCAGTAGGACAGACCAGCAGAGCTGGTGGCACAGTGTATACAGTCAGAGAGAATTGCTCTGGATGTCCTCAACATTGACCCTATAGGTCCCATGACATCGGCTCAAATGTCGGCAAGGAAATTTCCTGGTGAATATCCCTGCTGAGCCCTTGGTTGATGAATCAGCATACCTCTCTGTTGAATGCCACTTGGACGAAGCACTGAGAGTGGTAAGAGAGCACAATGTACTCTGTATTGTTGCTAGACACCAATACAGATACCAGTAAGATGGAACAACATATCAAAAAAGGTCCACCATGTATTCAGGAAAATTGTTGGTAGAGTGAGCACCACTCAGTCCTTATGAAGAAAATGTATTACCATACATCATATTGTGTGGCACCATCACTGTACTTAATTGAATAGAATTCAACCACATCTAGCAATTCAAAACTGTGTACCTATGAGGTTGCTGTGGGCCCTCGGCAATAGCAAAATTGTACTCCAACATAATAGAGTCACAGAGTCATAGAGATGTACAGCATGGAAACAGACCCTTTGGTCCAAACCGTCCATGCCCACTAGATATCCCAACCCAATCTAGTCCCACCTGCCAGCACCCGGCCCATATCCCTCCAAACCCATCCAAATGCCTCTTAAATGTTGCAATTGTACCAGACTCCACCACATCCTCTGGCAGCTCATTCCATACATGTACCACCCTCTGCGTGAAAACGTTGCCCCTTAGGTCTCTTTTATATCTTTCCCCTCTCACCCTAAACCTATGCCCTCTAGTTCTGGACTCCCTGACCCCAGGGAAAAGACTTTGTCTATTTATTCTATCCATGCTCCTCATAATTTTGTAAACCTCTATAAAGTCACCCCTCAGCCTCCGGCGCTCCAGGAAAAACAGCCCCAGCCTGTTCAGCCTCTCCCTATAGCTCAAATCCTCCAACCCTGGCAACATCCTTGTAAATCTTTTCTGAACCCTTTTAAGTTTCACAACATCTTTCCGGTAGGAAGGAGACCAGAATTGCACACAATATTCCAACAGTGGCCTAACCAATGTCCTGTACAGGCGCAACATGACCTCCCAACTCCTGTACTCAATACTCTGACCAATAAAGGAAAGCATACCAAACGCCTTCTTCACTATCCTATCTACCTGCGACTCCACTTTCAAGGAGCTATGAACCTGAACTCCAAGGTCTCTTTGTTCAGCAACACTCCCTAGGACCTTAAAATTAAGTGTATAAGTTCTGCTAAGATTTGCTTTCCCAAAATGCAGCACCTCGCATTTATCTGAATTAAACTCCATCTGCCACTTCTCAGCCCATTGGGCCATCTGGTCCAGATCCAACTTCATATCCTCTACTCTACCATTACCATCAAGCCAGTGGATAAAACCTGGCTCAGTGAAGAATGCATAAGGGTATGTTAGGAACAGCACCAGGAATGCCTAAATATTTATTTGTTAACTTTGTTAAACTACAATAGAAGACTACTTGACTGTTAGATAGCATACCCTTTATATTCCCTTTTGCACATTTGCAATTTTTATATCCTTTGGCAACACCACTCTATCTAACGAGGACTGTGAAATTATGGTCAGTGATCCATAGTTTCCATTCTATTTTCTTTTGTACTATTGGAAGCATTATGTGGTCTGGGTCACATACATGCATAGCATTCCAACTTTAGACTTTATTACATTCCCTCTTATTCTAACTCCACCAGTACCTTATCCATTTCTATTCTAGTACAATCTGTCTCTCCCAATTCTCTCTGCATCTTAGTGTTCCTCTCTAATATTACCTCCTGGTTCTACTGTCTTGCTGTATTAATTTACATCCCACTCAATAACATTAGCAATTTGTCCTGCAAGAAAATTCATTCTTGTTACCTTCAAGTACAACCTACCTGAACCTCTACATATCTCCAGACTTAATTCCAATGTCTCAAAATCTAAAGTCCTTCCTTCTGCATCATTTCACCAATCGTGCATTCAGCTGCTCCATCCTCCTATTCTGTACTCAGTTGTGCAGGCTGCTGGAGTAATCCAGTTTTTACAAGGTTTCTTTCTAGCTTCCTAAACTCTGACTGCAGGACCACATCCCTTTTTCTACCTGTATCAGTTATATCCATGTGGACTACAACCACTGGCTATTCACCCTCCCCATCAGAGAGTTCTGTAGTCTTGCTCTGGTAGGTTCTGAAACCTACCATCTTAGATTCATGTCTGCAGCCACAGAAACACCTGTGTGCTCCCCTAACTGTTGAATCCCTTACAAATTTTGATTTTCCAATCTTCCTTTTGTCCCTGTTGAGCTGACCCAGTTATGTACTTAAATGTCTCTGTCCTTTCATTCTAACTTTATGTTCAACACATTACATGGCACTTTGTCAAATGCCTTTTGGAAGTCCGAGTAAACCACATCAACCTGTATCCTCATCAACCCTCTCTGTTAATGCATCAAAAAGTACAAGTAAGTGAGTTAAACCCAGTCTGCCCTTAACAAAGCTATAGTGGCTTTCTTATATGAGAAAAAAGGAGAGGAATAGGCCATTTTGCCTTTCAAGACCATGCTGCTATTCAATATGAGATTTAATTATTGGATCCAGTAGAATACAGAATGGACGGGTGGGCAGTTAAAATACCCCAATGCCTGTGCCAGAGCCCCACAGTGGGCTTCCTTTATGATCAACCCATCAAAAGAGTGGATTACGGAACTAACAGACCTAAAGAGGCAGGTTATTAAAACACTCAGGCCTCCCTTGTCCCTTTTAGACCCACCCCTCTTGCAAGATCTCCATGCGATACTTCTGGTAGCTGGTACTGCCACATATTTAGTCTTGGCAGGTGGCATTTGGTTTGTGGAATTTTCTGCCATTTCCTGAATGCAGCAGATGGGAATTTAATTGAGACCTGGCCACTGAAATCAGCTGGGTTTCATCTTGCCTCAGGTTGGTGTGAAATTAACTTGTCAGAACGGTTTCCTGCTGGGAACTGCGCTGGCAATTAAAATCCAAGCTTGGAAGTCAGCTTTGATTCATGAAATAGTTCATCGAAGAAACATTTGAAATGTAGTATCATTTTAGTCTCAAAATTGCCATTAGACATTTCTAGTAATTTCGGACATATTCTAAGCTTTGTTGTTTTAAATACTTTTATGGGTGTAAATGGCATTCCCAATGTCATTGTGCTGACATATCATCACTTTGTAATTAATGGCAAACACTTTGTTCACTAGTAAGGAACTAAAATGGCTGTTTATTTCTGGAAGTGCACAAGAGGGAGCAGTAAATACTTCAGTGCAGTGCTGAGTGAGAGCTACGTGGTTGACAATGTCAATTTTTTTAATGAAACATGAAACAAACTGCTCTCTCAGGTAGAGATAAACAAATTACATGGTGCGATTTGAGGAAGAATTCTCTGAATTTCCTAAATTTACAGCCCAGAGTCAGATGATATGGTCATTTATCTTACTGTTGTTTTCAAGACTTTACTATGTGCAAATTGGTTAACTTGTTTGCCTACATAATGATAGTAGTTATACTTTCAAAGACTCATTGGCAATGATGCATTATAGGACACCCTGGAGACTTAAGAGATGTTGCATAAATACAAAATTGTTTTCCTTTGTTTACGTTTTAATTCTAGCTATTCCAGCATTTCATGAGGTAAGTACAAAAATGTATAGAATTGTGACACAAAGTGTCTGAATTTCTCTTTCCACTGTCCCTTGTTGGATTTATTCTCCTTTCTGATAATATTTGAAGTTGGTTTGTTTTCTGCTTTCCTCAAGTGGGTACATTTGTAAGTTTCTCATGATGTCAATGTCTGTTGACTTTGTATACCATTTTATCTTAGCTTAGTTTCCTTTTGCTGTGAGCAATAATGTTTTGTATCAGAAATTTTATGTACTATTTAACAATTCAGCTTTCCTTAAAACACAATGTACTTTTTGCTTGATAGCCAATTTTCACTTATTGCTACCAAAGGTTCTATGTATCATATTAATCTAGTGGGTCAGTTTGCTTGTTTACCTTGTACATCTGAATAGTTAAAAAATAATTGAAAAATGCTTCAAAAACAAATCATCCTCCCACCTTGTTTGAAGGGCATGAGAAAATTGAAAAACTTCATCGTTCCCAATAACCAATGTACAATTGATCACCTTGTAGCTGATTTACCAAAGGGAGAGCCACAGCTTCTGTAATACAAACCTGAGTAAATTAGTTTGGGTTTATGGTACGGATAACTGGCTCTCTGGATCTGTACCATCTGATTCTGAGGCCTCTGTTGCCTGAGACTGTGATTTAATCTGTCATTGCTGTCTCCATGATTGTGCTACTTCTGTAGCATTAGGGTGATGTCATTTTACCCTCATGGATTCTGCTAATCATGATGCCTGGGCATTGAGAGTCTATATTGCACTTTTGAGATTGTTGTACTCAGCTAGACTGTCCCTCCTCAGAGTATGCTGCATCTCTGTCTCTACCTTATCTAACACTGACAATTATCTGACTTTCAGTAGTTCCAATAAACTCTAATGTACACACCATTGATGACAGCCCCTGTACATTTCTTACATTCCTCTCTTTTCAGAGTGGCAAGAGTGTATGATTGTTGATATCAGAGTTACATTATCATCACTAACAAATGGACTATTTAAATCTTTGAAAATGTACATGGGGCAAAATAGAAACATAGAAAATAGGAGCAGGTAGGCCATTCACCCCTTCGAGCCATTCAGTATGATCATTCTACTCAGTTGCTTATTCTTGACTTGCCCCCATTAGCCCCAAGTGCTATGTCTAACTCCTTCTTGAGATACATTGTGTTGAACCTGACTGCTTTCTGTGGCAATAAAATCCATTGGCTCACCACTCTCTTGTTGAAGTTCGCTTTATCTCAGTCCTAAATGGTCTATCCCATATCCTAAGATTGTTCTGTTTCTGCATTCCTCTGTCTTTGGGAATATCCTTCCTAAATCTACTCATCTTCTTGCATTCCTGTTCGAATTTTATAAGTTTCTATGAGATACCCCCTCATTCTTCTGAACTCCAGCAAATATAATTGTAACTGATTCAATCACTCTTATGAAAATGAAAATTGATCCTATCTTATTTCTTAAACTATTTCTATTAATCAAGAAGAACTATTGGCTTACAAAGTCTTCCTGATCTTCATATAGGTTTTGTATAGTCAGGCTTAGGGCTGTTTGGTTTCAGTCTGGAGTCATGAAAACTCTTGTTTCTTTTTTTTCTTCGATGTCTTCTGTTTGCTTTTTCATTTGATCCAATTTGTGGCTCATAATCTCAGCAAGTTTATCAACAGCTGTGCTTTCTGTTTATGTTCCTGGCTAATTATCATTTCATAATCAGCTTTCATGTTGTTTAAGTTTTCCTCCCCCTCTTGGTTCAATTTCAGTTGCAATCTTTTGTTTTCCTTTTTGCAAACGTCAATACACTTTTTGACAGATGTATCAAGTTTTTGTTCTTTCTGAGCTAGCAGTGTATTGAAGTCGTGTATTAAATGTTTGAAAGTGGAGTTCTGTATCAACTATAGGTCTTTCATTTCCAGCCATATTGACAATCTTCTCACTCTAATAATTTCTGTATCTGATCTATCAGGAACTCCTCATTGCATTCACTAATCTAACAAAAACATTTGATTCAGTCGATCACAGGCTCTTGTGCTGCAAGGATTTGGATGTCCAAGAAACTTCACCATAATCATGCATCAGCTTCATGATAGAAGGATTGAAAATGCCTTGATTGAGAGATCCAGAATAAATGCCATCAAAACTAAATTAGTGTGAAGCAAAACTGTGATAAACCTTAAACTGTTTACAAGTTGTCTGAAGGCCTTTATTCACCTTATCAAAGATAAACTGGCGTGTGGTGTGAATAGCAAATACTGTCCAGAATAAAAACACTTTAATGTCAGACTCCCGCATGCCAAAACTAAAGTAACCACCATCAAAATGTGATCTACATTATGTGAATGACTGCAGTGTCATTTTTCACTCTGCACCAACTTTGTAAGCCACACTTTATCTTCAATTCTGCACACAAGAGACTTGAATTGTACTTGAATGTTGTAAAAACTCAGACAGCAACCTAGACCTGGTCAGTCAAAGGATTCACTTCCCATATATGATAGAGGTCAGACTCTCTTTTTGACCACTCCTAACAGCTTGGCAGCCACCCCTTACAATAGGTCACCATTGACGAGTTGATCCAACATTGATTAGTTGCACCAGCTCAACCTTCTACAAACTACAGCAACAAGTATTTGAGAATAAAGAGCTCTCCAAATCAACACAAGTCTTAATTCTCGGCACAGTTGGCATCATCGTACTCCTGTACTGCTGTGAGATCTAGACTTTGTATCAAAGGTACATAACAACACAAGAGAACTTTGTCACCAATGCTTCTGCTGAATTCCTCAGAATCAATGGGAGAGCCATTGAACACATATGAGCATCCTTCCTAAAGCTAGCTCCATAAGCATTTAGGCAAATCTCCTGTGAGGCTATAGATGATGGACTGAACTCTGTATCTGGTTGGCTGAGAAGCATTTTCACTAACAGGTTCAGTTTTATCCAGGAATTTTCTCATAGATACTCAAGGATTTTTGCAAGGTTTGTGAAGGTTTGTAGCTCAGGGTGTAGGTTTGCTCGCTGAGCTGTCGGTTTGATATCCAAGCGTTTCATTACCTGGCTAGGTAACATCATCAGTGGTGACCTCCAAGTGAAGCGAAGCTATTGTCTCTTGCTTTCTATTTATATGTTTGTCCTGGATGGGGTTCCTGGGGTTTGTGGTGATGTCATTTCCTGTTCATTTTCTGAGGGGTTGATAGATGGTATCTAGATCTATGTGCTTGTTTATGGCATTGTGGTTGAAGTGCCAGGCCTCTAGGAATTCTCTGGCATGTCTTTGCTTAGCCTGTCCCAGGATAGATGTGTTATCCCAGTGGAAATGGTGTTTTTTTTCATCCGTGTGTAGGGCTACGAGGGAGAGAGGATTGTGTCTTTTTGTGGCTAGCTGGTGTTCGTGTATCCTGGTGGCTAACTTTCTTCCTGTTTGTCCTACGTAGTGTTTGTGGCAGTCCTTGCAACAAACTCGCATTCCTGGACGTCACAGTCGAAAGAAAGGACAACGGAGAACTACAAACCTGCATATATAGAAAACGGACAAACACTGACCAAATACTTAACTACACCAGTAACCATCCCAACACACACAAACGAAGCTGTATCAGAACACGAGTCCAATGAGCCAGCTCACACTGCAGCACAGACAAACTTCGGAAAACAGAGGAGAACCACCTATACAACGTATTCAAGAAGAACGGATACTCAAAAAATATAGATTCCTCAAGAACAAACCACGACAAGCAGACCAAACACAGCCAGAAACCCTACCCACCTTACCATACATCAAAGAAGTTTCAGAAATGACAGCTAGACTACTAAGACCCCGCGGAATCCTAGTAGCACACAAACCCACCAACACACTCAAATAGAAACTAACAAACTTAAAAGACCCAGTACAACCCATGGACAAAACCAATGTCATCTACAAAATTCCATGCAAGGATTGCCACAAACACTACGTAGGACAAACAGGAAGAAAGTTAGCCACCAGGATACACGAACACCAGCTAGCCACAAAGACACGACCCTCTCTCCCTTGTAGCCCTACACACAGATGAAAAAAAACACCATTTCGACTGGGACAACAGATCCATCCTGGGACAGGCTAAGCAAAGACATGCCAGAGAATTCCTAGAGGCCTGGCACTCCAACCACAACGCCATAAACAAGTATATAGATCTAGATACCATCTATCAACCCCTCCGAAAACGAACAGAAAATGACATCACCACAAACCCCAGGAACCCCATCCAGGACAAACATATAAATAGAAAGCAGGAAACAACAGCTTCGCTTCACTTGGAGGTCGCCACTGATGATGTTACC
This sequence comes from Chiloscyllium plagiosum, assembly GCF_004010195.1. Classification (NCBI taxonomy): domain Eukaryota; kingdom Metazoa; phylum Chordata; class Chondrichthyes; order Orectolobiformes; family Hemiscylliidae; genus Chiloscyllium; species Chiloscyllium plagiosum. The sequence goes on along the minus strand of NC_057713.1, from coordinate 107,366,112 downwards.
TAGCCAGGTAATGAAACGTCTGGATATCATACCTACAGCTCAGCGAGCAAACCAACACCCTAAACACTCAAGGATCTTTAAGTGGATGAATCCACTTTCTTAGCTCCTGTGTTGGTGCTGAGCATCTTTAATGACTGCAGCTTTCTGGGCTAGCCATGTCTGCAGGTCAGTCATGATTAGCAAACAACTTTATTCCAGATTCTAACCCACCTCACCTCATGCTACAGTAGCATGTTTGGCTCGCAACTTCTCAAGTTGCGTCTCTGTTTCTGTTATTTTAACAGCTGTTTCTTCTTCTGTTCATTTCAAATTTTTCCATTTTAAAAATAGTCTTTGCAAGTTATTATCCTTTTCAGTTAACCCGTGATACAACTGTTTTATGATGTTATGAGCTTCTGTGTGTGTGTATGTGTGTGTGTGTGTATAATTGGCTCCTGATCCTGCACAAACTGTCCCTTACCCACACAGAAACCTGAAGGTTAACATCAGTCATTTCAATGGCTGATCCTAGCTTATTGTGCAAAGGAGGTTCGGTTGAACATAACTCAATGCAGCATCTTTGGAGTACTGTTTTGCAAAACATTGCTTTTGAATCTCATCTAATGATGATCAATGTCTCTACCACATTACAGAATTTACAGTTTATCTCCATATGTGAGTTTGCTTGGCAATTAAAATTGGATCTAAATTGAAGTGCAGGTGTACAGATCATATAAGATCTTGCACAAAGCAAATCATTGGACAGTTCTAAAATTCTACAAAGAATAGTAAGGACAATTTAGCAATGCACAAGCAATTGGACATAGAGGTAATTTCACAAGTCCTATATGTTGGAATCAATTTTCTTTGAATTCTATGATGGTTGGCAGCCTTACAACAAAAGGTGTAAATGTCTTCCCTCTCCACTGGATCCTGTACACCCATGGGGTGCCCCTTGGGAAATTGCATGTATGCATTCCATCATTATCTGCATCATATGCGTCTTGCTGAGACTGCCAGATCATTGATCCTCCACAATCCCTTAATGTAAGATGCCGCCAAGTGTAACCTGATGGAGTTCAGCACCTCGGGCATTATAGCATACCAGGGTGGCCTGGAGCCTAAGCTCTCCACCCGGGAAAGAATAATAGCAGCAAATGTATATTTATTCCACTAAGGGTAACTGATCATCGAACAATACAGTGAAATGCATTATCTCTTTAATAATTGAAATAATTAACTTTAATTAATGTGTATATTAAGGTAGATTCTTCATCAGCAATTTTGTTTCCTCCACTCATTCATTTTCTACTTTTCAGCTAATGAATGTAGTTCTTGCGTTTACATAAGTCCCTACTGTAGAAGCACCAACTTTGATTAGGTTGGTATTGAAATCTGTGAAGTGGACAAACTGCAGGGACCATTCACTTTGATCACACAGGTCCCATTACAACGAAGGGAATGGTGCACTGAAGTCAAAATCTGTTCATCATTTGTAAATGATTTCCCACCACAGGGTTAAACTGATTGATCCATTGTTACCATGTTTACCCTGACATTTCTTGAACATTGGTACACCATTTTCAATTCTCCAGGCCTCTGACACAACCCTTGACTTGATCGGGGATTTGAAGATTACTGTTCATACCATTGTAATTTTCACCATTACTTTTCACAGTATCTTTGGATGTGTTCAGTTTGGCCCTGGTGATATACCAAACTTAAATTTAACCAACTTTTGCAGTATGTTCTCTTCATTAATTCCTAACCTAAATGTTGCCTCAATTAGCTCCTTTATCATTAAGCCAAAAGTAGCATCTTTGTTCTTGTTAAATACAAATGTAAGACATCCATACTTTCAGCCTCTGTGGAGGTTCCTTTTTCATTCTTAATTGACTTCACACCTTCTCTTACAAACATTTCATTCATGACATACTGAGAAAACACTTTTAAATTTGTTTTTAGATTAGTTACCAGGGCGGCACTGTGACTCTGAGGTGGCATGGTGGCTCAGTGGTTAGTACTACTGTCTCACAGCACCAGGGACCCAGGTTTGATTCCCACCTTGGGTGACTGTCTGTGTGGAGTTTGCATGTTCGCTCTGTGTCTGCGTGGGTTTGCTCCAGTTTCTTCCCACAGTCCAAAAATGTGCAGGTTAGGTGAATTGGCCATGCTAAATTTCCTGTAGTGTTAGATGTATTAGTCAAGGTTAAACATAGGGGAATGAATCTGGGTGGGTTACTCTTCAGAGGCTTGGTGGGAGACTTGTTGGGCCAAAAGGCCTGTTTCCATACTGTGGGGAATCTAATCTACCATTCTCTTCCTTGGGCTCTCTTAATTCTGAATTCACTTTTGATCTGAAATTTGAACATTCAGCTTGTTTTTCATTTGTAATAACAACATCTCAAGTATACGCTTCCTTTATTTGCTTCATCTTAATTTGTATCTTTGTCATTATCCAGGGTGTTCTGGCTTTGTTTGCTTATCTTTCTCCTTTGTGTCAATGCACCTCAACTGTATCCAAACTACATAATCTCTAAAGGAAGGCCACAACCAATTAAAGTTTTGCTTGTTAACCTTGATTGTAATTTACCTAGACCAAGTCTACTCCCTCCATTGGCCTTCTTCCAATTAAATATTTTTACACTTGATTGCTCCGTATCCTTTTCCATAATGAAATTAAACTTTGTGAATATGAGCCAGGATCTCTGGCTGAGGGGACAAAGTTCACAAGGACAAGACAAGGTGAGGCAAAGTTAAGGCAGGGATGCTGTAAGAATGCAAGTCAGCTCAGACTGAGTAAGTGCTCTAACAGAGAGTGAAGAGTCTGGTCCAGTTCTGGATGTGTGTCCCTGAGCACAGAGTGTCCTTGCTGCAGCATTACACTGAAAGTTGTCGGTGTAGCCTGAGGTGCTGCATTAAATCCAGAAAACAAGAATGAGAACTTTAAGAATGCTTGACAAGTAGTGAATTTTGGTCAACAAGTTCAGAAACACATATACTTTCACCCATGCTAAACACACTTTTCCCAATAAATCACATTCAGTGTCTGTCTTTTCTTCCTAATCTGCTGTGCTTGAAGTCAGTCATAACCTCCAATGTCATCCCATATGAGACCAGATAACTTGCAAATGAAACCTTCTTGTTCCATACTGACTTATGTTTTGCCCAAAACCTTCATTAGCAGTTATGACAGACTCTATAATGTGGGTCTTTTTGAAGTTTCCTGAGCTGCGTTATATGGTGAGGTGATGGCCTCATGGTAGTATCATCACTGGACTATTGCTTAAAAGCTAGGTAATGTCCTGGTGATCCAGGTTCAAATCCTGCTACCGCAGATGGTGGTATTTGAATTCAATATTAAAAAAATCTGGAATTAAGAGTCTAATGATGAACATGAATTGATTGTCAGGGGGGAAGCCCATCTGGTTTATTAATGTCCTATAGGGAAGGAACCTGCCATTCTTGCCTGGTCTGACCTACACGTGAGTCCAGATCCATAGCAATGTGGTTGACTCTTAAAACTGCCCTCTAGGCATTTAGGGATGGGTAATAAATGCTGGCCTAACCAGTGATGTCCCCATCCAATGAGTAATAAAATTAGACTACAAGCAACATTTTAACCTTACCTAGTTTATAAATTCAAGGTTGACTAGTATAAAATATCTTAACTGTCTCTAGTGTGGGCTAAAATTAAGCAGGAGTTATGTAGCAGATAAAGAAGCAAAATAAAATCAAATTGTTTCCAGGATTTTTTATTCACTTGTGGGATGTGGGCGTTGTTGGCTGGTCAGCATTTATTGCCTATCCTTAGTTCCCTTGAGAAGGTGTTGATGAGCTGCCTTCTTGAACTGCTGCTGTACACATACTGTAAGTTGACCCACAATGCACTTAGGGAGGAAATTCCAGGATTTTGACCCATCCACAGTGAAGAAATGATGATATATTTCCAAGTCAGGGTAATGAGTGGCTTACAGGTGAACTTACAGGTGGTGATGTTTTCATGCATCTACTGCTCTTGACTTTCTAGATGGCAGTGGTCGTGTGTTTGGAAGGTGCTGACTGAGGATCTTTGATGAATTTATGGAAATGCATCTTGTAGATAGTACTTCTGGTCTAGAACTTGCAAACTAACTCCTTACATTGAGGTAATTTATTTCTTAGCAGTTCTAAGCTATCTCCCTTCTTTAAGAGCAACTGTCCTACAATTCAGCTTCAGTCGAGACTTCTGCAAACCTGCCAAGTGAAAATAAAAAGCTTTTCTAAACTACAGGAATTTCCCTAAGTTAAAAACAATCCTTCAATTTCCAGAATCTTCTAACTGAAGCCGAATGCACTACACTTTTCTTCTGTTCTCATAAAATTCTCCAAGCATAAACAAATTCCCCTTAGCCTCTAAGAACTCTCAAACTGTTTGCTTTTTAAAAATTTAATGATTAAATCTCTTCACACACACTCACACACACAGGAAACCCACATGCCACTCGTTTTAAATACAAATATGCAAAATATATTTTATTAAAATATATGTAAATCGCATATCTTACATCTTAGTATTTATAAGGACAAGTATTTATACTTCTACACTACTTGACTAGGTATATTAATTAACAGGTACATTTTCATTAAATAAGTTTTATTTTGAAGATCAACTCATAGTTGTGTTGTTTAAAGCCTAATAGAGATAAGATATTTAACTGCTCAACTTGGTAACTGGAAAAGTACATCTATTTCATGTTATGACTGGTGGAGTAGTGGGACTAGGATAACGGTCATAAAAATAACAGAGACTAAATAACTCTAAGATTCGAGCTCCTGCTTGTCTGTTGCTATCTCCCATCTATTTATGTTTCTTTTTCATTCTACATTTCTTTTCCCTACAATTCTCTCATACCTTTTGCTCTCGGGAAGCTCGCCTGCAGTGGAACCGGTGGCATTGGTGACGGAAGCAAGTGTGGGCCCAGCGGTGGGAGATGGCGCTGGAGCATGGCAACGTTGACCTTGGTGGGCCCAGCACAGGACCCGAGACAGCACTGACATCGATGGCAGCTCTGAGATCAGTGCTGGTTCAAAGGTTTACACTTGCATTTGTTCAGGAAGGTTGTGGACTCTGATATTTCAATTGATTCCAAGATTATGTTGGTGTCGTTGAGGTGGGTCTGAGTGATGATGCCGGAGTGCGGTGACTTCAGTGTTGGTGGGGGAGGCACAGGTGGAGGCAAAGTTCTGGACTTGAGGCAGTTACCAGTGTTAATGGCACCAGAGCGTTGATGAGCTTAGCTCAAGGCTCATAGCGGCAGCAGGGGCGAAGGTTAGCTGGACATTTTCTTTTTCCTTTTGTTTCTGTTTCTTTAATTCCTGCTTTTGCTTTTAATTCCAACTATTGCAGTCTAAGATGGTGCCGGAGAGTGGCGACCCTGTATACTTTTCACTGCACTCCTGTACTCTTGTATTTGGGCACACTTGACAATAAAATCTAATCTAAAAATAAACTGATTATATTTACACTAATAAAGACTCTTGTAACATTTTTTACACTATTGTTGTTGTGATTTTTTTTGCAGCAGATGGTCTCAGACAAAAAAAACATGGCCACAAAGCACTTGAATGATGCCACCACTCTGAAGAAAACCACAACTTTTTAAAACAGGATGAGCAAGTTATTGATTACAATCATGCAATATTTCTCGAGGTAGACTTCATACTAAGGGAAAAAATTAAATTTCACTAATTTTCCATCGACACCCTGCAGCAATAAAAACAAGTTCTGTGGAGCTCCAAATCTGAATAACTTACCAAAACTAAAATTTACATGTATCCAAATTTTACATTTATTATATGGATCGTGTAAATTAACAAGTCTACACCAAATACATCAGTACTCACTTTTTAATATCTTAATTTGTACCATTTTATTTGGTGCATTGCTCTAGTCAAGAAAGAAATATCATCATTAATGATATATTCACAGTCCCCAATGTGATAATTAACAAGCATCAGACAAACTCTCCAGTTAGCGGCTTGTGCAAATGAGGTGCAGGTGGAACAGGAAGCAACAGTTCATGTAATAATCTCCTAAATCAAATTTCCCTGATATACAAAAGCAATTACAAAGTTTGTACATCTAATATGCTAATTTATAAAATGTGACCTTCATTATAATTGATAATTTCAAATCTGATACTATGTTTAACTGTGGGAGTTGTTGGCTCTGTGCTTTATGAGCCTTCTCATGTTTATAGATTATCCCTAATTTGAGAGGAGCCTTTATAATAATTTTTCAGGAGGAATCTTGAACTTAACTTTTTCACATATTACAATGGCACTGGAGTTCTTAAGAAAGTACTGCATTGGTTTCCCATAGTGAGGGTGAGGAGTGCTCAACAAAATTATGGAGTAGCATGCAGGACAGATATCTTGACTTGAATATCATAATAACATTTTAACAGGAACATGAGAAGACAGTTCTGATCTTAATCCCATTCCACCATTCTGTTAGCTTTTAATTTCAACCATTTATCTACATTATCCCCAAGCTGCTCGATTATATCTTGAAAAGTTTGGTTCACCCAGTATCCACAGCAACTTGGAATATGAATCCCCATATTAATTTAGAAGTTTGATTAAGATCCCATCAACCTTCAAAACTCAAGGGATCACACACCAAAACTAAAATATGGTGGATTCTGGAAGAGTAAAATGCTGGAAATACTCAGCAAGTCTGGCACTATCTATGGAGAGAGAAACAGAATTAATGTTTTAGGTCATAGCTTTTGCAACGATAGCAATAAATGACATCTTATCGCGCACAACAAATTCCTTTTCTTGTTAAGACCCTCTAGATTACACTCTATCCCTGCTAATTAAGTAAGCTTTCAGATTCAACACAGAAAGGAGGAGAGGTGGTAGCATTCTGTCTCATCCATAAACCATCAGTAGTTGGTACCACAACTTACAACATATCCCTTTCATTAGAACTTCAATATAAACCAGATTTATGCAACTTATGATTCTTCTTCATCATCATCATCATCATCATCACAATGTCAATAAAATGGCAGGATGCAGGCGTATGACTGATTTGATGAACATGTTGTGTACAATCGCGTTTATTTTTTGAGAATATGTCTAGAGATAGGCTTAAGAATCAGAGCCATTTCCAGTGGGGGTGGATCAGGATTTCTCACACGTTTTCTCAGCTCATTACATATGTATGCACAGGTAAAATGTTTTCCATGTATGTGGTAATTAGTCTATTGTGACTGTTAATATCCTTTATTATTCCCTGTGATATAGCCTTACAACCTTGGAACTTACAGCCCGCATAATGTATTCATCCTCATGTCCTTAACTTTCATTTACACATGTCTGTGAATGCTCCTGAATGGCTACATGAAGATTAATCCCAATCACCATCATCAAACCAACTCCAACACCATCACTATCATCACCACCATCACCACATCTTTCACTACCCCCTTTCCCACTGCACCCACATCACCATCATCATAACTGTCACCATCACTGCCATCACCACCACCACCAATAGTATCACCACCCCCATCGCTATCCCACCACCACCATCATCACCATTATCATCTTCACCTCCACCACCACTATCACCACTATCAACAATTCCCATCACCATCACTATTATCACCATCACCATTCCCAATACTACCACCATCCTCACTGGTTACCCCCATCGCCATTACTATTGCTAATCTCATCCCAACACTATCACCATCATCTTCCCCACCCCATCACCATCACTTTTCCCACCCCATCATTATCATCATCATCATCACCGCCCCCACCCCCCTCATCAGCATCACCACCACCACTACAATTATTATTACTACTCCCAATTACATCACCATCACCGCAGTTGATGACTTTTTAAGTGAAGCACAAAACATGGTGTGGATGTTGGTTTCAGGAATTGATAGAGCTTATTTATCTTTATTTCCCCTTCAACGTTGAGTGCACATGCATGCATGTGTCTCAGTTCCTGGTTCAGTCCCTAAGTGGAGTATGTTTGTGCTGTGCAAACAGATCTCTGGCTTATGCGTTTGTATTGCACGTTCTCTGTGAGGATTTCTTTTGCAAGGTGATTTAAGAGAGAGATGGTGGTTGTGAATATTTTGTTCACCATTGATTTTTCTCTACACTGCACTTTTCCCTCCATTACTGTTACACCTTTTCCTTTCTCCCTCTGTGACTCCTGACCTTCTCTACATTAATATTTCCTTCCAGCCTTATTCTATCCCTTGTTAAGTTCACCAGCTCTTTCTCATTTCCCAGCACATCTAATAACCCCATTGTGTTCTCCACGCTAAATATACAGCCCTGCCCTTCTTTGTGCTCCTGCCCTTCACTGTGATTCTTCCCTCGATAATCACAATTTCCTCCCTCCATTCCCCAGGCTCTTTCCAATGTCTTAACAACCAGGCTCTTTAAGTTTCCTTGCTGTTCATTTCTAACTATGTCACCTTTATTTGAACGTTTTGAGTTGAATCCCCTGTTGAATTAAGCCCTGATTCCCTGCCCCAGTCAGATTTGCTGTCACTTGGACAGGTTTGCTTACTCAATTAGTCTTCTTCTTTGATATTATAAGCATTGAAGAACTACAAAGTTCATATGGCTCTGACTTCTTGTCTGGTCAGGCTTCACCTTTTACACAGAAATGTTTGTTCAAAGAATTGACTTGGTTATGAAGGAGGCAAGTAATGTATGAGTATGTCCTCAACAGAGATTGGAGGAAGAACTCTATGCCACCAGGTACACTCCTCATACATAATGTACAGTTGTGAGCATATGTCTTTTGCCTAACAGTGTTATACTTGTGAATGAAATTCCAGTGTGCTGGGTGTCAATGAGTATTCCTGACATGTTAATGAAGGCAAAGAGATTCTCCAATATCATGGTTGGGAAAGTTGATCCGGCTGAAAGGCTCTGAGATCATAATACCAGAACTTTAGGCCGTCATTGGGAAACTGAACTTTTGCATCTCTCCCAATTCAGTTCCTCTACCCACCCTTTAAAAAGCTCCAGATGGGCATGGATGATTCCATCGAATGATCTTGCCCAGTGTAGATCATCATGTCCAGGTACCAACTACATTGCTGCTCAAAATATATTTTCATATATTCTTTTTCCTGACCTGAATTTAAACCATGAATTAATGTGAAATTTGCTCTCACTGTGGCAGTCAGAAGGAACACATTCTTCCAAGTTAGAACATATGTTTAAATTTTACAGAAAAAAATAAAACCTAAATGAAATAACTCTTCAGAAGCTGGCCTCCCATCACCAATCACCCTTTGTTTACAAATGCATAGCCTTCGACCATAGCACTGCCTCTCACTGATCAGGTATTCTCAGCTTCAATATCACTGACATGCACCCTTTTATGTCTTCCAGGTCTCATATTCTATGAGGTCCATCTGGCTGACCGCGTTATAATCATCGCACTATATTTAATAATAAAGGGAGAAAGTTATACAGAAGGGGAAGGTCAGTGTGGATTTTATTTGAATATTGTTTATGTGTTTATTTTGTAGGTTAGGACATAAAACTACTCTTAATATTTGAGAAACTTTACCATGAAAATATTAGCCTTGGACATCAGTACGATCATCACTTCTCTAAAGCTGTCAGCAATATACGTGTTGAAGGAATTGTAAATCACTCTTGCCTATTGCTCTATTGTGATTGAATTCATCCCACAGTGGATGATCTTAAAGGTCACATTCGATAAATATTATGATGGAACAGTATTTGGGAACTGGATGATTTCACATGGGTCTAGTACAGGTGCCTGGAGACATTTTTAATAACAATAGAAATTGTTTTTGGAATGGCAAAATATCTTGGTTTCAATAACTCCTGGGACTTGATATAAATTAAAAAAAAATATTATAACTTCAATAATGCAGTGTTCTTTCCAAATTTTATAAAAAATCAATAATATAAAATGAAACTGCTGCTGAAATTTATCATATATCAGCTCTCTACATTCACAGCTTCTAAAATGTGTGACATATTCTAAAATTGTATTCTACTGAGATGATTATTAATAATTATTGAAAGGTATAATCACTTATCATTTTAAAAACTTTTCTGTAAAATGCATATGATTTTTTTTGAAAGGTTGAGTTTAATTTGAACAAGTTAGCAATAATCCTAGCTAGTGAGTTTTGAGAAGATTTATAGCTCAGTTTGAGGTTTTGGATGCCGGTTTGCTCACTGAACTGGAAAGTTCATTTTCAGATGTTTCATCACCATCCTCGGTAACATCATCAATGAGCCTCCAGATGAAGCACTAGTGGCATGGCCCACTTTCTATCTATGTGTTTAGGTTTCCTCGGATTGGTGATGTAATTTCCTGTGGTGATATCATTTTCTGTGGTGATGTTATTTCCTGAGAATTCTTAGAAGCATGACATTCCAATCAGAACTTTATCAACAAACATATTGACTTGGATCCCACTTACCGCCCCCTGAGAAAAAGAACAGGAAATAACATCACTGCAGGAAATCACATTGTCAACCTAAACACATAAATGGAAAGTGGGCAATGCCACCAGTGCTTTATCCAAAGGCTCACTGATGATGTTACCTAGTATGGTGACGAAATGTCTGAAAATGAACCTTCCAGCTCAGCGAGCAGACCTACATCCAGAATAATCCTTGCTGGAAATGTTCGTTCAGAATTTACATCTAGCAATGGAAGTATTTTTGCCTCTGATTTGTATAAAATGGCTGATATTGAATTAATTGATTATCACCCGAAAACACAATTGCCCCATCCATCTGTCTACTCAGACCAGCTATCCAATAATTAGTTATGTCTATCTCAGGTAGATGTCCAACACCAGATGACCAGTGCTGGGATTCACTTGAGACAGATCTCAGGATTACAATCTGACTGAGGCTGCAGTCACCAAACTCACTTGTATGCTTGGTGGGAGATTTCAATGTCTACTCAGTGGCTCAGTAACATCACTACTGACTGAGCTGACTGAGTCCTAAAGGATATAGATGTTATACCAGATGTGTGGCATATGGGAAAGCAATTAATATGATGGATAAGTATACTTTACCCTGTCCTCATTAATCTACCTGTTGCACATACATCTGTCCACGACACTGTTGACAGGAGTAATCACCACTCAGTCATTATGGAGATGGAGTCCCATCTTCACAATGAGGATACCCTCCTCATCTTTTGTGGTACTACCACTGCGCTAAATGAAACAGAGTTTGAACATTTCTAACACCTCATAACTGGGCATTTGTTATGTGGGCCATCATTAGCAGCAGAATTATATTTGATCACAATCGATCTCCTTATGGCCTTGTATATTCCCTACTTTACCATTATGAGAAGCCAGAAAGTCAACCCTGGATCAATGAAGGCTACAGGAACTGAACTCGGCATATCAAAAAATGGTTCCAACTAGGGAACTTACAAGACTACTTATATGTCAAACAATGAGAGTAGCATGTAATAGAGAGAGCTGAGCGATGGATTAGATCTATGGTCTAAATTCCTGCTACATCTAATTATGAATGGTAGTGGACAATTCAGCAACCAATTGTAGGAGAAGGCTTCACAAATATCTCCATGCTGAATGGTAGGGGAGCCTAGCACATTAGTGCAAGTGATAAGACTGAAAATTTTGCATCCATCTTTAAGTGATAGTCAGCTTGGATCAGCCAGGGCCATTTGGCTCCTGTTGCTTCCCTCGACAACTCCTTCCATCAGCAGTTACACAAAGTGTTTGTTCCTATAATCACAACCATGCCCCCATTAAGGAAAACCCTCTCTACTTTGGGGGTTGCACGATGGTTCAGTGGTTAGGACTGCTACCTCACAGCACCAGGGACCTAGCTTCAATTCTAGCCTTGGGTGACTGTCTGTGTGGAATTTGCACATTCTCCCTGTATCTGTGTGGGTTTCCTCTGGGTGCCCAGAGGGCAGTGGAGGCCCAGTCTCTGGATTCATTTAAGAAAGAGTTGGATAGAGCTCTCAAGTATAGTGGAATCAAGGGTTATGGAGATAAGGCAGGAACAGGATACTGATTAAGGATGATCAGCCATGATCATATTGAATGGTGGTGCAGGCTGGAAGTGCAGAATGGCCTACTCCTGCACCTATTGTCTACTGTCTTCTGCTCCAGTTTCCTTCCACAATTCAAAGATGTGTAGGTTATGTGGACTGGCCATGGTAAATTGCCCATAGTGATTAGAGATTGTAAATTAGGTGGATTAGTGGTGGGAAATACAGGGTTAGGGTCGAGGGTTGGGTTTGAGTGGGATGCTCTTCGGAGAGTCGGTATGGACTTATTGGGCCAAATGGTCTGTTTCCATAATGTAGGGAATCTGTGAAAACTTGGACACCAGTTCAAACAAAGTAGAGTTAGTGAAGCAGGATTTGACAAAATCTAATCTCTATTATCCGAGTTTCTCTCTGGAACAACCCAACAAATTAATACCACAAAAAAACCTTTAAAAGCAAGTGAACGTTTTTCTGTTAAATTCAGCCAGAATCAAACCTTGCAAGACTTTTGAGATTTACAACGTGATTTGCGTCACCAGTGAGTTCAGCAAATTACATGTACCTGTCCATCACTTAAACAGTGTCAGTTCAGAGGGTAGAACATAGAACATAGAACATAGAACAATACAGCACAGAACAGGCCCTTCGGCCCACGATGTTGTGCTGAACTTCTAACCTAGATTAAGTACCCATCCATGTACCTATCCAAATGCCGCTTAAAGGTCGCCAATGATTCCGACTCGACCACTCCCACGGGCAGCGCATTCCATGCCCCCACCACTCTCTGGGTAAAGAACCCACCCCTGACATCTCCCCTATACCCTCCACCATTAATTGCTTACTTAAGTGCCTCAGTTTCAGATGGGATGGGACTGCCAAGCAGAAGCCTGCATGCTCCCGGCTTGATGAGGGCAATGGTGTAAAGGTAGCACACTTTCCAGCCATCATCCTCTTGCCTGATTAAATGCCCCTCACCTCCAAACTTGCTTTGGGGGAGGGTATGAAATCCCTCCCATTCTAAAGTGTTGTGAAAAATTATTGAAGATAGTGCACTTACTAAGTGTGTGTTATTTCTATTAATAAATAAAAATATCTAGACAGTCAAATGATGAAAGAAAAAGATTTCAGATCCAGAGCAAAACACAAGTTGGGTTAACTTCATGAAGAAAATAATTGTAAGTTGGAGTACACCATAAAGTTTAAAGCTGTTACTTCTCAAATTATTGTTTGAATTCTGAGCTGCATTTTTATCATTTACTTTCTGTTCATAATTATACCAAATTAATTTACATTTAACTTTTTTTTACAAAATGTGTTCTTGAGAAGAGACTACAGCAGTTTTATAATTTAGAATCTTTTGGATTTGGATCTTCATTTCCATGAATGTTAAGACTCTGGGGAGTATGAGGATTTTCTGGATATTACTTAGGTGCAAATTTTTTCGCATCCACAACTCCTTTGTCAAATTTCAGGACAATAAGTGGATTTTTAATTAATGGAGATGCATTATTGCCCCTTTACAGAATAGAGCAAAGGTAGGTGAAACATACCCAAGTATTGAATGATATAAGCATTGGAGAAGAAATTAGGAGAATTATGTGATATCCAGTGAGGGCAAAAAACCCCATCTTCCAACCAAGTGTTGAATGGCAGGATTAGATACTTGCTAATGAGTAATGACAGGGCAAATTGAAAGCTTTAGCATGCAGTATCATCATTGTTATCATGTCACTGTAACTCATTAATATGCTGTTTCCCATTCTCCCACCAGCTGGATAGAAATTAGATGGTGACAATACCCAAAATGATGGCCTGAGTGGTAACCTGGTGATGCCAGCTCTCCGCTTGATCCTCTGGACCACGATGAGTCATCAACATCTTGAGCTTTTCTTTGCAGGAAACAAATGGACTTATCCCGACCCCTATGCTCACCTCCAGGACATCCAGGCCCTCATGGGCAAAGTGGAGTGCCAATTCTTTGTCTGCTCTGTCTTGTCACAAGACATCAATGCTTCTTTCTCCATCATTAGGTATTTCAAATGACAGACATTCACTTCTTTTGAAATATAACTGACAGGCTGTTTGATCTACTTTTAATAAAATAGCATCAATTCCAATGTTGCTGGCGTGAACACTCAGTTTAAATGACTCCCCATAATATGGTGCCCTCTCTTAGCTCTCCTAATCCCTTTCTTCAGGTCCCTTCCTGGCTATCCGTATCCCTCCACTGCTCTGTCTGAATCCTGTTTCCTCAACCTTATGTAAGCCTCCTTCTTCCTCTTTACCAGACATTCAAATTGACAGGAAACTTGCTTTGTTTGACTATTGACACAATGAAGGCAGATTCTGCTTAGATAACTTCCACTGCATTGGTTGTTGTGTGTAAATCCTGTTTATAGCTTTCCAATCCATTTCTGGCAAGGTTAGAGATGTGAAGTGCGATCACCTCTGAAGACATTCATAAAGGGAGTTACTCCACTTCCATTATACCAAGAAGAAATTTTATTGTGATCCATATCCAGCGAGGGTGGCATCTGACCTACACCAATTCAAAGATAAAGTAAAGCAATTTCCTCACTGATGTTGCTATTGCAAAGAGTAAGACATCCATGTAACAGTGCTAACAAGCAGAACTCATCAGGTCAATCTGCCAGGCGAATCATGATTCAAAAGAAAAATACCTATTCTATGTGAAAGAGAAAACGGGGAATAAGGTGCACTCTCTATCAAACAGATTGAATTGATCCCAGTGCAAACAGTAATATGGTTTAATCTTTCAAACTGAAATTTAAGAAGGAGAGTTTGGGTTGCTGGAGCCAATTAAGTGATATATTGGTTTTAAGATTAGATTAGATTAGATTAGATTACAGTGTGGAAACAGGCCCTTCGGCCCAACAAGTCCTCACCGACCCGCCGAAGCGAAACCCACCCATACCCCTACATTTACCCCTTACCTAACACTATGGGCAATTTAGTATGGCCAATTCACCTGACCCTGCACATCTTTGGACTGTGGGAGGAAACCGGAGCACCCGGAGGAAACCCACGCAGACACGGGGAGAATGTGCCTGAGTCGCCCGAGTCAGGAATTGAACTCGGGTCTCTGGCGATGTGAGGCAGCAGTGCTAACCACCGTGCCGCCCACTTGCTCCCCTTCCAATTCAGATGCAACCTGCCCTTCTTTACACAAGTCACTTCTACCCCAGAAGAGATTCTATCCAAAAATATGAATCCTTGCTGCTTCCACCAGCTGCTGAGCCATGCATTCATCTGCTTTATCCTCCTATCACTACTCTCACTAGCACATGGCACAGCGAGTAATCCAGATATTACTACATTCAAGGACTTATTAAATGCTGCAAAATTTAAAAGTTGAGCTTCTTAGGTAACTGTAGGGAAAGACAATTTCTTAAAACTTTCCAAACTAGACTCCACTTGGGGAAACACCGCTTCAAGTGCAGATTTGCGAGTGGCAGAGAGCTTCACTGGCTACTCAGAGCAAAAAGGAACACTGGGCAGGTAGTAACCCGCGGTTCTGTCTGAGATTGACAGAATTCTATGTTGCAAGTGATACAAACAATTATTTCCATATTGATCCTAAAATAAGCACTCTCAACTTCTTTTAACCTTCAATAATTGGTGGACATTGAGCTATAAAGCTCGTCATATTATAGACGGTTAATTATAATCCACTCAATATCTTGCTCTAGTGTAAAGATTGTTGTAAAGTATTTATTAAATATAACTTTATGATGATTATCTACACGTAGACCTTTCAAAAATTCCATCTTACTTTTAGAAGTTCTCATTTTATTTATGTACTTATAAAATACTTTACTTTTTCTCAAAACTTTCATTCTTAAAAGCTTTTTAATTTCATAATCTTCTTTCATGTAGTATCTTGTCAAAGGGTTTTCCAACTACAAAGTTCCTTTTATCTATTGCATTTATCCCATCAACCATTTCTATTACAATCCTGAAAAATCCTACAAAGCTTAAAAAATATAATTATTCTTCTAATCTTGCTGTTGATTACTTCAATTTTCTCCTTATTCAGACAAAACGTAATTTTCTCCTTGATTTAGAGACCCTAAGATTTTCCCCATTGTAGATTTTAAGCTAATTGAATGCTTTTTTTTTAAAGAACCACTCCCCAGTTCTCTGATGCACATTTAAATCTCACAGAATTCTGAAATACAATTTGTTAAACACAAGATTTTTTCCCTTTATGCACCTTATAAGGGGATATTAACTCTACTCACAGAGCTCCAATATGTTCATTTCCCAGGTGGCCTTTGTTGTTTTGGGAAAATCCATGGTATCTTGTGTACGAAACGAGAGTGCCATGGTTCCTAGTTGAAATGCCCAAGTTACAGAAAAAGACCTGATGACAAATTTTGACTTTTCATTGTTGAATTTTAAGGTTTGGTTTTTAAGAAGAATAAAAGAAGGGACTTGGCAAATTAATTGCTGAATAATGGGACTGTTAATATGACTGACTATAAGAACATAACAAATAGGGGCAGGAGAGGCCTCAAGCCTATCCAATCAGATCTATTTGATCCAACATTCCTCACATCCACTTTCTGTGTTTTCCCTATAACCTTCGGTATCACTACTGGTTCAGAATCTATCTACCTCAGCCTTAAATATACACAAGAGCTCTACCTCCACAGCTCGATGTGGCAAGCAGTTCCAAAGACTTACAATCCTCTGAAAGAAGAAATTCTTCCTCATCTCAGTCTTAAGTTGATGTTGCTTTATTCAGAGACAATGCCAATATTAAACCTTTTGCTCTGGAAAATTAGGCCATTGAGATATTCTAAATAGAATCATGGATTTTATCCAGGGAGCAAGCAATTTTGCCGAGGAGGAATGACACATCAACAAAACTAGCTTCGGTAAACCTAAACTGAAGGAACTGATAAGAAATAAAGCTGACAGTTGCAGAAATAGGATAACAAGTCTGTTATTTCATATCAAAGCAACTTACATTAATTTGGGCCTTTACCATAATGAAATGACCTAAGTAACTTCATAGGGGCATTGTGAATGCAAGTATACCAACCTATGTAAGGATATATTGGGTTAGATGACTAAAAATTTTGTAAAAGATTAAGTTTAAGAAGTGTGTTAGAGTTTGAATACAAGGCAGACAGCTGGAGGGAGTATATTTGAGAGTTAAAGTCTCAAATTGAAGGTAGTGGTGTAGTGTAAAGTCAGTGCCTTAGTAATCAATAGATCTTTATTATTGCCTTGGAGACTTGAGCAACAGATGATAAAAATTCCAATTCAATTAACACATCTGAAATTAAAAGCTGATCTTATGGTAGCCATTATCAATGTCATAAAACTTCATCTAGTCCACTAATGCTCTTCAGAAAAACACTTCTGCTATTCTGATTTGGTCTGGCCTACATGTCTCTTCAGATCCACAGCAATGTGGTTGAACCTGAAATGCCCTTCGAAATGGCCTAGCTAGCTACTCATTTGTCAAAAAATGCTGTGCCTAAAAAAAATTAATAAACTGGACAGACTACCTGACAACCTTGGCACTTGAATCGTATGGTAAACCCAGTCCTGTTGACCCTGCAAATCCTCCACACTGTTATCCAGGTGCTTGCACTAAAGTTAGGAGAGCTATTTCACAGGATAGTCAAGCAACAGCTTGACACAGTCATACTCAAGAAATCATTCCTTACCGACAGTGTCACTATCTCTGGGTATGTCCTGACACCTATCACAGTCAATGGGCATGAGTGGCTGGATAGACCTACCAGAGCTGCAAACACAGTGGTATGAAGTTGAAAGGTAGCTGCCTGGGTTTCCTCAATATTGACTTTGGACTGCCATGATGCTTCACTGCATAAGGTCAAAAATGGACAATGAAACACAATACTGACCATGACTGCCCTTGCCACCCCTTCCCTCCACCAACCTAGTTAATGGATCAATATTCCTTGATGTTGAATACCATTTGGAAGAAGCACCGAAAGTGGCAAGGGTACAGAATGTACTTTTGGTGACGACTTGAATATCCATCACCATGAGGAGCTCCACAGCACTATCACTGAGCTAACTGGATGAGTCCTAAAGGATGTTGCTGCCTGACTGGGTCTGCAGCATGTGTTGAGGAAACCAACAGGAGGAAAATGCCTATATCATTTTGTCCTCGGCTGTCTCTTGTTGAAGAAGATCCGTCCATGGCTGTCCATGAGTGTTACTTTTGTGCTGTCTTTGTGGGGTTGAAGTCCCATCTTAACATTGAGGATTTCCCCCATTGTGTTGTGTGACAATACCACTTATGTTAAATAGAATAGAGTTCAAACAAATCTAACACCTCAAAATTGGGCATACATGAGGTGCTGTGAGCCATTTGCAGCAGCAGGATTGTATTCAAAGACCATCTGCAACCACACGGCTTACTATATTCCCCACTTTAACATTTTACCATCAAGCTGAGAGATCAATCCTGATTCAATGAAAGATACAGCAAGACATGTCAGATGTAGCACTAATTGTACATAGAAATGAGGTGTCAACTAGGTGAAGCTGCAATAAAGGACTACTTACCTGCCAAATGGCAAAGGCAATTTGATTTATTCTGCGTGAAATCAAGAAACAACTGAAGGCACTGGATACTGCAAAGACTATGGATAACATTCTGGCGATAGGACTGAAGATATGTATTCCAGAACTAGCTGCATTCCTAGGTGAGCTGGTCTACTATAATTATAACACAAACATCTATACTGCAATATGGAAAATTGCCTACGGTTCATCAAATTCAATCTGTCCAGTTAATGCCCTGTCAGCCTGCTTCCTACTATCAACAAGATGATGGAACAGACCATTGACAGTGCTATCAAATGGCTCTTATTATGGAATAACCTACCCATTGATGCTTACTTTGCGTTCTGTCAGGGCCATTCAGTTCCTAACTTGATTACAGTCTCGGTCTAAGTGTGGACAAATAATTGAATTCCAGTGGTGAGGTAGGAGCATCTGCCCTTGACATCAGAACAACATTTGACAGAGAATGGCATCAAGGAGCCCTATCAAAACTGGAGTCAATGGGAATCTGGGAAAATTGGTCGGAGTCATACCTGCCATAAAGGAAGATGGTTGTGGTTGTTGGAGTTCAATCATCTCAATTCTGGGAAATCCCTGCAACGGTTTCTTGGGGTAGTATTGTAGACCTAACCATATTCAGCTGATCCTTCTATTGTTAAGTCAGAAATGGTTATTTAATATTCAGCACCTTTCACCTCAGATATGGAGACAGCCCACATTTATTTGTAGGAAGACCTGGACACCATCCAGGTTTGGGCTGATAAGCAGCAAGCACTATCTGTGCCACGTGGCTGCCAAGCAATGACCATCTCAAAGAAGAAAAAATCTAACTAACTCCCTTTGATGGTCAATGGCCATTAATAAATCTCCCGCTATCAATCTCCTGGAGGTTACCATTGACCAGAAACTGACTGGACCAACCATACACATACTGTGGCTACAAGAACAGGTCAAAGGAATTCGACAGCACCATAATCACTGATGACTTGTAGGGTCATAGAGTCATAGAGATGTACAGCATGGAAACAGACCATTCGGTTCAACCCAGCCATGCCGACCAGATATCCCAACCCAATCTAGTCCCACCTGCCAGTACCCAGCCCATATCCCTCCAAACACTTCCTATTCATATACCCATCCAAATGCCTCTTAAATGTAGCAGTTGTACCAGCCTTCACCACATCCTCTGGCAGCTCATTCCATACACATACCACCTTCTGTGTGAAAACATTGCCCTTTATGTCTCTTTTATATCTTTCCCCTCTCACCCTCCTATGCTCTCTAGTTCTGGACTCCCGACCCCAGGGAAAAGACTTTGTCTATTTATCCTATCCATGCTCCTCATAATTTTGTAAACCTCTATAAGGTCACCCCTCAGCCTCCGACTCTCCAGGGAAAACAGCCCCAGCCTGTTCAGCCTCTCCCAGTAGCTCAGACCCTCCAACCCTGGCAACATCCTTGTAAATCTTTTCTGAACCCTTTCAAGTCTCACAATATCTTTCCGATAGGAAGGAGACCAGAATGGCACACAATATTCCAACAGTGGCCTAACCAATGTCCTGTACAGCTGCAACATGACCTCCCAACTCCTGTACTCAATACTCTGATCAATAAAGGAAAGCATACCAAACGCCTTCTACACTATCCTATCTACCTGCGACTCCACTTTCAATGAGCTATGAACCTACACTACAAGGTCTCTTTGTTCAGCAACATTCCCCAGGACCTTACCATTAGCTGTATAAGTCCTGCTAAGATTTGCTTTCCCAAAATGCAGCACCTCGCATTTATCTGAATTAGACTCCATCTGCCACTTCTCAGTCCATTGGCCCATCTGGTCCAGATCTTGTTGTAATCTGAGGTAACCCTCTTCCCTGTCCACTACACCTCCAATTTTGGTGTCATCTGCAAACTTACTAACTGTACCTCTTATGCTCATATCCAAATCATTTATGTAAATGACAAAAAGTAGAGG
>NC_057713.1:107332679-107344811 GCF_004010195.1 Chiloscyllium plagiosum | reverse complement strand
CTTTTGAAAGTTCTTGCCTAATACCATCAAAATTGGCCTTTCTCCAATTTAGAACTTCAACTTTTAGATCTGGTCTATCTTTTTCCATCACTATTTTAAAACAAATAGAACTATGGTCGCTGGCCCCAAAGTGCTCCCCCACTGACACCTCAGTCACCTGCCTTGCCTTATTTCCCAAGAGTAGGTCAAGCTTTGCACCTTCTCTAGTAGGTATATCCACATATTGAATCAGAAAATTGTCTTGTACACACTTAAGAAATTCCTCTCCATCTAAACATTTAACACTATGGCAGTCCCAGTCGATGCTTGGAAAGTTAAAATCGCCTACCATAACTACCCTATTATTCTTACAGATAGCAAAGATCTCCTTACAAGTTTGTTTCTCAATTTGGGTGGTCTATAATACAATCCCAATAAGGTGATCATCCCTTTCTTATTTCTCAGTTCCACCCTAATAACTTCCCTGGAAGTAATTTCTGGGAATATCCTCCCTCAGCACAGCTTAATGCTATCCTTTATCAAAAATGCCACTCCCCCTCCTCTCTTGCCTCTCTTTCTATCTTTCCTATAGCATTTGCATTCTGGAACATTAAGCTGCCAGTCTTTGTATGATATGGGCTGGTTGCATATCCTAGAAACCTTTGCTGGTCTCCAAGTATTTGTATTTTGATTCCTATCTGGTACTCTCTGCCCAGGACAATTTTGGTGTTCTCTGTATCTTATCATGTATCTCTTTCATTCTCCTTTGCTGGTGAAAAAAATCATCCTGTGACTCTGAATTGTTAGATAATTGATTACTGGGTGAGATCTTTTGCACTTGCCTGAAGAGCATAAATTGCACTGGGGATGATAGACTATTTTCCTTTGGTGTTGCACAAAAATTCAGCAACTTGTTGTAAAAATCTTGCTTCATTGCTTGACATTTAATGGCCATTGATTGAATATTATGCACTATATGGAGAAAGTGAGGGCTGCAGGGGCTGGAGATTAGAGTCAAAAAGTGTGGCACTGGAAAAGCACAGCAGGTCAGGCAGCATCTGAGGAGCAGGAGTGTCAAATTTTCAGGCATAAGCCCTTCATCATGCCCGAAACATGATCTCTCCTGCTCCTCAGATGCTGCCTGACCTGCTGTGCTTTTCCCGAGCCACACTTTTTGACTATTATGCACTCTAAGTTCTCTTAGCCCATTTGAGCACGGATAGTGAGGTAACGATATGAAATGGGTTACTCTTCACTTAGCATACATGTCTTGAAATGATTGGCTACTGCATTGCGGTTCATTGTCAGACATTATCTTCTATGAGACAATGAATAAACTAAATATGTAAAGGGCGGTCACTCTGAATGTGTTGCTAAGTCCTCGAACTATGGGAAATTTAAAAAAATAATCTGTCACAAGACTGTAATCTTCCATGTACACCTGAATAGGTTTGTTGCTACTTTTGTCCAGAGTGGAACAACATCTGAATGTCGAGGCTCCCAACAATGCTGGGGCTAATATCTCCAACTTGATTCATGTTGTTGAATATCCTGATTTACCCCTGGTCAGCATGCAGATTCATGTGCTTTCTGTCTTATGCATTCTATACCCATCTACCCTTGGTGTAACAGGGACATAATAGTTTGTCATGTCTAAACATATGTCTAATGATCAGTATGTCAGTACACACTTCAGAAACATTCCTAAGACATCCTTACTGTACCATAGCATGTAATCTGATGGCACAAGTTTTGATTCTCTATAATACCCTAGAGAATCTTCCAAAGCATGGCATACTACAGAAATCATGCTACTCAGTGGTAGTCTAATATTTATGTTACCTTGTTAGATGTTGGATTTTTCAAGAGATCTGGGCTGGTGAAAATGCCCCATAGATTGTATGGGAAGTGTGGTAATGAAGAAGATGGGAATCCAAACGCATGGCCAATAGAACATATTCCTCCCTGCAATATAAGGAATGCTGTAATGGCAAGCAACAGCAGTTAGAACATTTTTAACTGTACCATTGTTACCTTGTCAAACCACACTCCTCATGGAAGCATTTACTGATCCAACATCTCCCAACTTGTGAGATTCAAATCATCTCTTCACTTTAACACCTATTAAATTAAATTAAAACAAGGCTGTGAAATTTATTCAGCAATGACACATATTAGACTGGTGTGGATAACAAATTTTTAATATTGACAATAACTTATTTGACTAGTGATTAATGAAATGCGTTGCCCATGTTTTAACCCTCAATAATCTACAGATCCTTCTTCTACCTGTTGCATCCATTTAATGCAGCTCCTACAGCTTAGAGCCTCTGGTCCATTTTCTCAGCTCTCGGAGGTGCTCGCGGAAGGTAACCTCTGGAATTTGGAGCCTGTTACAGCTTTGCCAGTATCTGCAGCGCAGTGTGGGCTAGCTGGAGTGGAGGCACTATGTTGTGCATTGCTTGAGTGGTAGGTGTGGCTGACTGGACGAGGCATTCAGACATTCTGAGAAACATTGGAGGTGGCCAGTGCTTTCCTCCATCCCAAGGATAGCAGTGCCTTAGTTTGACTTATCTGCAGGAGAGCAAAGCAGAGGAGATTGACAATGACTTGAAAGCTCTGACCTTCCCTGTCAATGATTTTGTCAAAATAATAGACACACTCAGAGAATCTTAGAATTGTTATAGCACAGGATCTTCAGTGCTCTTATGGTGGCTGGGTGGTTAGCACTGCCACCTCACAATGCCAGGGACCCAGGTTCAATTCCAGCCTTGGGTGACTGTTTGTGTGCAGTTGGTACATTCTCCCTGTTTCTGCATGGATTTCCTCCCACAATCCAAAAATGTGCGGTTATGTGAATTGGCCGTGCATTAGTCAGGGGTAAATATAAGGTAGGGGAATGGGTCTGGATGGGTTACTCTTCAGAGGGTCAGTGTCAATTTGTTGGGCCTATTTCCACACTGTAGGGATTCTATGATTCACAGATGCTGGCAATTTGGACACATCTTCTACATATTTGCTACCTGTGAGAATAACTCAGCTAGCCCAACTCCCATGCTTTTCCTCATAGCCCTGCAAACATTTTTTCCCCTCAGATAACTAAATTTCTTTTGAAAGTTAAGATTGAATCTGACTTTTACTCAAGCAGAGCTTGTCATCCTGGATCCTAACTACTTGTTGCTACTTGCTCAGACCCCTGTCAAAATCCACCCAGTACGAGGGAAATAGTTTCTGGGTGTAATGGGAATTGGTTTGCGCTGGGTGCGGTTTTACTAGTGAACAGAGTAAACAATGACCTACATTATGCTTTCAGTTCCAAAGGATCCAGATTTTCTTTCTTGTGGGAATCACCTTTGGCTTGGGAAGCCCTTTGTTTCATTTTGCAGTAGCCCTGGTTGTAAGTTAGAGTTGTTAAACAGCTTCTCTTGAACAAAGAAGACAGTTTACTATTGTTAAGAAAAAGTTTATTTCAGTTTAGTTTGAAAATTCTAGACCGGAAGTGTTTGTTTAGAATTCTGAAAGGGTTATTCAAACCTGAGAAAGTCTAAGCTCAGTAGTGTAAGTAATCAAAGCAAAGGCTATCCAAATCTCAGGACTGGAAGTTGAAAGAACTGGTTAAGTTAAACTCTGTGGATGTGATATATAGAGAAGGAGCTCACTCTGGTATTTCAGGTATTTCTGGTACAGGGATTAATGGGCTTGTATTGCACTGTGTGTTCCAAATTCTTTAAAACTTTGTTATGTACAAATTGTCTAGCTTATTCTTTACTTTGACATAATAAACCTCTATTTCATAAATAATATAATGAAACCAAATCTTTAGCATTGGTTTGTGTGTTTTGTCAAAGACAATCTCCTTACATAATGAAAGGCAAATAATGACCAACCAAGCCAATTTTCAGTTTGGGATCTCAGTTGTCAAACAATAACATCATTTGGGATCATAACAGCTTCCACACTAGTGTCTGCAGTGCTGCCATCTGGACGTGCAGACAAGGCATAACAGCTACCACCATTGACTCATGTCACTGGCTGGTTACAATTGTGGTATACTCTGTGGTAACTTGTAGAATTGAAAGGGTGTATGGCATCATATTACATATGTTAAAATTTAACTCCTCTATTCTTTACTAGTGGAGGCAGTAGACCAATGTACACAGTTGTTGTTCTGCCTATAGTATTCTCCAATTCAGTGTTGGCCTCTGGGGTCTTCACCTCTCTCCTGATCAATGAAGCTTGGGGAGAATGGTGGCCTCAAGTAGATCACATCATCAATTGTTGCTATCTGCATTTGCACACTTGATCTCTTCTGTCATCGCAGTAAAGCAAATGTAATCTCATCCAACTATCCATGAAGCCCAATCAAGGTGTTAATATCTGTACTGATGCGTACACCACTCATATATTCTAGCTGGGCAACCGAACATGTTATCAGATTCTTTGAAGATCTTTGATCCTTTTCTACAAGGAGTCTTCATTTTGCATGTGATAATCCTGGAGGAGAGACAAAATTAAATGACGGTACTTTGAGACACATGAAACATCTAAATCGATCTTGTGGGAGATGTGGATGGGAAAGACTAACATCGTTTACCTAATCTTTTCCAAGGACTTCCATGATTCCCAATCCAATGCTGAGTGAGCTTGATATCGCACTGATTTCCAGTGTCTTCTGGTCCTGATGGGGAAACTTAAACAAAACCTTGTGGTCCCAACAGTCATGTCCTCCCTCCTGGAGTTTTGTACTTTTACCTGCAAGGGGTAGGTCTCTGAAGAATGAGTGCAAACAGTGAGGGCAAGAATTTGGCACATGACAATGCAGTGTGTGGTACATCTTTGAGGATTGTGTTAATGGTGCCATATTAGCATGTGTGATGTGAGTTATTGGAGATGACTGACGATATACCAGATAAAGTGAGAGTCACAGTCACTGGGAGAGCATTGATTTGATTTGATTGGTTGTGCTGAGTTTGATGTGGGGTTGAAGAGCAATTTTCTCCTTAAGCTGTGAATTTATAGTGCAGTGCAGAAATCCAAAGGCTCGCATGCAAGAGTTGTCGATTTAAACTCTTGATCAAGAAGAGTGCATGATCAAGAAAATTTAAAAGATACCATGTCATGTACTTAAATGAATTTGTCCATAAACAACAAAAACATATATAGGTGATATTGATGAGCAGTGGTATGAATGAAAGAGGAAAAGTAGCAAAAAGGTCCTTGGGGGTCATAATCTCCAGATTACTGCCTGAGCCACATGCAAATTGGCTAAGGGACTGATGTGTGAAAGAGGAGTCCCATTTCATGGGGCATTGGCATCAGTTTTAGAACCGGGGGCATCTGTACTGATGGGACAGTCTCCACCTAACCGATCTGAAACCAGTATTCTTGTGAAAAGGCTAAATGGGATGGTCACTAGTACTTTAAACTTTCAGAGTTGTGGGGAAGGGAAAGGGAATGCAACAGGAAGTATGGAGATAAATGAAAAGGTAAGCAGCAGGTTAGCATGAATGCTGGAGGGTTTAAGTTCAAGGCAGACTATGAAACAAGCAGAAGTGCAGGATAACTCAGGAGATATTAGAGATGTTGTGAATCATGACTGTAAGAAAGTTAGCATAAAGGCACTTTACCGGAATGCTTGTAGCATTTATGACAATAGACAATAGACAATAGGTGCAGGAGTAGTCCATTCTGCACTTCCAGCCTGCACCACCATTCAATATGATCATGGCTGATCATCCTTAATCAGTATTCTATTCCTGCCTTATCTCCATAACCCTTGATTCCACTATCCTTGAGAGCTCTATCCAACTCTTTCTTAAATGAATCCAGAGACTGGGCCTCCACTGCCCTCTGGGGCATAGCATTCCACACAGCCACCACTCTTTGGTGAAGATGTTTCTCCTCATCTCTGTCCTAAATGGTCTACCTCGGTATTTTTAAGCTGTGTCCTCTGGTTTGACACTCACCCATCAGCGGAAACATGTTTCCTGCCTCCAGAGTGTCCAATCCTTTAATAATCTTATATGTCTAAATCAGATCCCCTCTCAGTCTTCTCAACTCAAGGGTATACAAGCCCAGTTGCTCCTGTCTTTAAGCGTAAGGTAGTCCTGCCATTCCAGGAATTGACCTCGTGAACCTACGCTGCACTCCCTCAATAGCCAGAATGTCTTTCCTCAAATTTGGAGACCGGAACTGCACACAGTACTCCAGGTGTGGTCTCACCAGGGCCCTATACAGCTGCAAAAGAACCTCTTTGCTTCTATACTCAATCCCTCTTGTTATAAAGGCCAACATGCTATTAGCTTTCTTCACTACCTGATGTACTTGTATGCTTACCTTCATTGACTGGTGTACAAGAACACCCAGATCTCTTTATACTGCCCCTTTACCTAAATTGATTCCATTTTTTAGGTAGTAATCTGCCTTCCTGTTCTTGCACCAAAGTGGATAACCATACATTTATCCACATTAAACTGCATCTTGTTAATCAGCTAGAGTCTCATTTCTCACAAAGTCAATAAACGACCATATCTAATCTCCTTCTTTATTCACTCAAGATGTGGATATCACTCCTCACATTTCACCCTGCCACCCAGCTTAGTATCATCAGCAAATTTGCTCATGTTATTACTAATACCATCTTCTATATCATTAATATATATTGTAAAAGGCTGTGGTCCCAGTACTGATCCCTGCGGTACCCCACTGGTCACTGCCTGCCCTTCCAAAATGGAGCCGTTTATCACTACTCTTTGTTTCCTATCAGCCAACCAACTTTCAATTCAAGTTAGTACTTTGCCCCCAATACCATGCGCCCTAATTTTGCTCACTAACCTCCTATGTGGGACTTTATCAAAAGCTTGTAACAAGGCTGATGAGTTAATGGCACAAATCATCGCAAATGAATATGATTTGGTAACCATCACAGAGACATGGTTACAGAATGGTATTGACTGGGAATTAAATATCCAAAGGCACAAGACTATTTGGAAGGACAGACAAGAAGGCAAGGGAGGTTGTATAGCACCGATATTCAAGGACGACATCAGGGCAGTGCTGAGAGATGATATAGGTTCTATGGAGCATGAGGTCAAATCCATTTGGGTGGAAATTAGGAATTCCAAGATGAAAAAGTCACTGATAGGTGTAGTGCAGAGGCCACCAAATAATAACATCATATTGGGGTGGACAATAAACAAGGAAATAACTAATGCCTGCAAAAATGGTATGCCAATTATCATGGGGGATTTTAATCTGCATGTAGATTAGTCGAGCCAGCACAGTCAGGGTGGCCTTGAGGAGGAGTTTGTTGAGTGTATCTGTGATAGTTCTCTTGAACAGTATGTAATGGAACCAATTAGGGAGCAAGCTATCCTAGATCTGGTCCTCTGTAATGAGACAGGAATAATTAATGACCTCATAGTCAGGGATCCTCTTGGAAGGAGTGGTTGAATTTAAAATATAGCTGGATAGTGTGAAGATAAAATCCAATACCAGAGTCCTGTGCTTGAATAAGAGGGGACTATGATAGAATGAGGGAGCACCTGGCTAAGGTAGATGGGAAACAGAGACTTTATGGTGCTACATTGACAAGCAGTGGAGACCTTCAAAGAAATGTTTCAAAGTACTCAGCAAAAGTATATTCTGGTTAGAAGGAAGGACTGTAAGAGGAGGGGTAATCTGCCATGGGTGTCTAAGGAAATAAGGCAGGCTATTAAAGTGAAAGAGAAGGCAGAACAAAGTGGCCAAAAACAGCAGGAATCTATAAGATTGGGAAAACTTCAAAGGTCAACAGAAAGCCACAAAAAAGATCTATAAAGAAAAATAAGATAGAGCATGAGAAAAACTAGCACAGAATATAAAGACAGATAGCAAAAGTTTCTATAAATATAACAAATGAAAAAGAGTGGCTAGAGTAAATGTTGGTCCTTCATAGGATGAGAAGGGACAGTTAGTTATGGGATATGATGAAATGGCTGAGGCATTGAACAGGTACTTTGCATGGGTCTTCAAAGTGGAGGATACTAATAACACACCAGTAAGTGACGAAGAGAAGAAGGTAGGTGAGGATCTGGAAATTATTATTATTACGGAAGAGTTAGTGTTGAGTAAATTAATGGAGCTAAGGATAGATAAGTCTCCTGACCCTGATGGAATGCATCCCAGGGTACTAAACAAGCTGGCAGGAGAAATAGTAGGTAGACTGGCAGTAGTTTTCCAAAATTCGCTGGACTTTGAGGCAGTCCCAGTAGTTTGGAAATAGCAAATGTGACGCCACTGTTTAAAAAGGGAAGTAGACAAAAGATGGGGAACTATAGACCAATGAGCTTAATCTCTGTAGTGGGGAAGATGCTTGAGTTTATTATCAAGGAAGAAATAACAGGGCATCTCGAAAGAAATTGTCTCATTATACAGACACAGCATGACTTCATGAAGGGCAGGTCATGCTTCACCAATCTTTTGGAATTCTATGAAGACATTTCAAGCAAGGTGGACAATGGGGACCCAGTGGATGTGGTGCACCCTAGATTTCCAAAAGCACTTTGACAAGGTGCCGCATATGAGCCTGCTGCATAAGATAAGGATGGATGGTGTTAGGGGTAGAGTATTAGCATGGATAGAGGATTGGTTGAAGCAAAGAGTGGGGCTAAATGAATGCTATTCTGGCTGGCAATCAGTGACTAGTGGTGTACCTCAGGGATCGGTGTTGGTCCCATAATTATTTACAATTTATATAGATGCTTTGTAATTGGAGACCATGTGTATGGCGTCAGAATTCGCCAATGATACTAAGGTGAGTGGCAAAGCAAAGTGTGCCGAGGACTGTGCAGAGAACTGTGAAACTTTGCAGAGGAACATATATACATTGAGTGAGTAGGCAAAGGTCTGGCAGATGGAATACAATGTTAGTAAATGTGAAGTCATCCATCTTGGTAGGACTGGCAGCAAAATAGATTATTACTTGAATGGTAAAAAGTTGCAGCATGCTGATTTGCAGAGGGACCTGGGTATCCTTGTGCATGAATCGCAGAAGGTTGGTCTGCAGTTACAACAGGTAATTAGGAAGACAATTGAAATTATGTTCTTAATTGCAGAAGGGATTGAGTTTAAAAGCAGAGACGTAATGTTCCAGCTGTACAAGATGCTGGTGAGGCCACACCGAGAGTACTGTCTGCAGATTTGGTCTCCTTACATTATAAACGATGTACTGGCACTGGAGGGGGTGCAGAGGAGGTTCACTAGGTTGATTCTGGAGTTGAGGAGTTTGGTTTATGAGGAGAGGCTGAGTAAATTGGGCTTATATTCATTGGAATTCAGAAGAATGGAAACATATACAATTATAAAATAGAAATAGAGAGGATGTTTCCACTGGTAGGTGAGACTAGGACAAAAGGGCATGGCCTCAAGATTAGAGGAAGCAGGTTTAGAACTGAACTGAGAAGGAACCTCTTCACCCAGAGGGTTGTTAATCGGTGGAATTCCCGGCCCAGGGAAGTAGTTGACGCTACTTCAGTAATCACTTTTAAAGCTAAGGTGGGTGAATGGAGCTGAGTCCATGAAAAGATTAACCGTGATCTTTTTGAGTGGCAAAGCAGGCTCGAAGGGCCAGAGGGCCTACTCCTGCTCCTTTTTCTTATGTTTTTATGTTCTAAGATAGAGGGGGTGTAATATAGGATTTGGGTGAATAAAGCTTCATGATCACCTTTCCTGACCGTATCAGGTCATTGAACCACTTTTGACACTGAATCCAA
This sequence comes from Chiloscyllium plagiosum, assembly GCF_004010195.1. NCBI lineage: Eukaryota > Metazoa > Chordata > Chondrichthyes > Orectolobiformes > Hemiscylliidae > Chiloscyllium > Chiloscyllium plagiosum. The sequence continues at coordinate 107,335,080 of NC_057713.1, read as the reverse complement.
AGGCCCTGAGATGTTGAACTAGCTGTTCACCTCCACTGCCACCTCCAGTCAGCCTTTTTGGTGGTGACAGCAAGGTCCCAATTTTCACAGGCTCAGAAATGCACCCCTCTCATGCTGACCCAGCTGCACATCAAGAGATGTATCTCAAAATCTTGCCTTTCCTCCCACTCATTGTTTAGGTTCTTCATTCACACAGATCTCTCCAAATCCTCCACCTTTGTTTTACCTCTGTACTGCATCTTTAATTAGATGAGATGAAAGTTCAGGACATGTCAACTCATATGGGTTGGGTTGAAACAAGTCATTCCCATGTATTGCATGATGTTGTATAATTGTAGCCTGCTGTTGCCCTGCTCCCTTCCCATCTCCTCATTAATATCAGGGTTAGATCTTGATAGAATCATAGAATGATATATTTCTACTGGTTACGTACAATACTCATCATAACAGTATATAGTTGAGGTACACATTATTACTGGGAACATTATACTGATATAAATAATAATAAATATTCCTGACCTTATATTTAAGTTCCGATAAATTTTAGATGATTGTACTTAATTTTAATGGAATGCTAATCATTCCCATTAATTTTAAAATCATTTTAGTGATTTCCATTAATTAAAATGGGCTTGAAAGGAGGCTTGGGGATTGTAGTACACAAATACTTAACACATTTTATATTCAAATTGAATGATAACCCCTTCAATTTAAACAGTTCATGATAGCATGCTGGACCATCATTTCAAACCCAATAATTTTCATATGGTCTTTCTAACCTCACGGACTCCAATTAGATTGTGTGAAATATAGTGGATCAAAAATGGATTTATCTTCATCTTTATGCATGGGGCAACATTTCACAATATGCCTCTGCTGATTCTGACTGATCATCTAATTTTGGTGTTCCAACATTATTTACGTGATATGACCCTGAGTGGAGGATTGAGGTCCAGAGCAGTTGGTGGGGAGTCAGCAGCGTGGAGGAGATTGAACCAGTGTGGAAGTGAGATTGAGTCCAGCGCAGGGGAGAGATCGAGTCCAGTGTGGGGGAGAGATCAAGCACAGGATGGGAGAGAGATTGAGTCCAGTGTGGGGAGTGATCAAGCCCATTGTGGGGAAGAGATGGGGTCCAGCATGAAGAAGAGATCGAGTCCAATGTGTGGGAGAGATCATGTCCAGTGTGGGGAAGGAATCGCGTCTAGTGTGGGGGAGGGATCGTGTCTAGTGTGGGGGAGACATTGAATCTGTGTGGGGGTGAGATGGAGTCCATTGCAGGGGGAGAGATCAAGTCCAATGCGGTGGGAGAGATTGAATCCAAACTGGGGAATAGAATGAGTTTCCCAGTGTGGGGGAGAGATTGTGCCCAGTATGGGGGAGAGATTGTCTCCAGTGTGGGGAGAGATTGTGCCCAGTGTGGGGAGAGAATGAGCACTTGTGGGGGGTAGAGATTGTACCCAGTGTGTGGGACAGATTGTGTCCAGTGTAGGGGAAACATTGTACCCAATGTAGGGGAGAGATTGTGCCCAGTGTAGAGGAGAGATTCTGCCCAGTGTAGGGGAGAGATTGTGCCCAGTGTGGGGGAGAGATTCTGCCCAGTGTAGGGGAGAGATTGTGCCCTTGTGGGGGAGAGATTGTGCCCAGTTTGGGGAAGAGATTGTGCCCAGTGTAGAGGAGAGATTGTACCCAGTGTGGGGGACAGATTGTGCCCAGTGTATGGGAAACATTGTACCCAGTGTAGCAGGCAGATTGTGCCCAGAGTGGGGAATAGATTGTGCCCAGTCCAGTGTAGGGGAGAGATTGTGCCCACTGTGGGATAGAAATTGTGCCCAGTGTAGGGGAGAGTTTGTACCCAGTATAGGGGAGAGATTGTTCCCAGTGTAGGGGAGAGATTGTATCCAGTGTAGGGAAGAGAGTGTATCTAGTGTGGAGGACAGATTGTGCCAAGTGTAGAGGAGAGATTGTTCCCAGTGTGGGGGAGAGATTGTACCCAATGTCGGGGAAGAAATTGTGTCCAGTGTAGGGGAGAGTTTGTACCCAATGTAGAGGAGAGATTGTGCCCAGTGTGGGGGACAGATTGTGCCCAGTGTAGAGGAGAGATTGTCCCCTGTGTAGAGGAGAGATTGTGCACAGTGTGGGGGAGAGATTGTGCCCAGTGTGGGGAAGAGATTGTACCCAATGTAGGGGAAGAGATTGTGCCCAGTGTAGGGGAGAGATTGTACCCAATTTAGGGGAGAGATTGTACCCAATGTAGGGGAAGAGATTGTGCCCAGTGTAGGGGAGAGATTGTACCCAATGTAGGGGAAGAGATTGTGCCAAGTGTAGGGGAGAGATTGTACCCAATGTAGGGGAGAGATTGTACCCAATGTAGGGGAAGAGATTGTGCCCAGTGTAGGGGAGA
>NC_057713.1:107331838-107332530 GCF_004010195.1 Chiloscyllium plagiosum | reverse complement strand
GGGGGAGAGATTGTGCCCAGTGTGGGGAAGAGATTGTGCCCAGTGGAGGGGAGAGATTCTACCCAGTGTAGGGGAGAGATTGTGCCCAATGTAGGGGAGAGATTGTACCCAGTGTAGGGGAGAGGTTATGCACCGTGTGGGGGAGAGATTGTACCCAGTTTGGTGAGAGAAAGTGCCCAGTGTACGGGAGAGATTGTACACAGTGTGGGGGAGAGATTGTACCCAGTGTGGGGAGATTTGCACCTAATGTAGGGGAGAGATTACACCCAGTGTGGGGGAGAGATTGTGCCCAGTTTGGGGAGAGATTGTACCCAATGTAGGGGGAGAGATTGTGCCCAGTGTGGGGAAGAGATTGTGCCCAGTGGAGGGGAGAGATTCTACCCAGTGTAGGGGAGAGATTGTGCCCAATGTAGGGGAGAGATTGTACCCAGTGTAGGGGAGAGATTGTACCCAATGTCGGGGAAGAGATTATGCCCAGTGTGGGGGAGAGATTGTACCCAGTGTGGGGAGATTTGCACCTAATGTAGGGGAGAGATTACACCCAGTGTGGGGGAGAGATTGTGCCCAGTTTGGGGAGAGATTGTACCCAATGTAGGGGAGAGATTGTACCCAGTGTAGGGGAGAGGTTATGCACCGTGTGGGGGAGAGATTGTACCCAGTTTGGTGAGAGAAAGTGCCCAGTGTACGGGAGA
>NC_057713.1:107321607-107331338 GCF_004010195.1 Chiloscyllium plagiosum | reverse complement strand
TGAGGAGAGATCACTGTGTGAGCTCTTCCTGCTGGAAGTAAATGGGAGCCTGTTCAGTTATTGGATCCTCCTGGTGCCTCAAGTGCAAGTAAATATAATCTGGTTCAGGGAAGAGAACGCTTTTGGTTTGTTCGGATAGAATCAAACTCCAATGTCTGTTTGATTCCTGCGATTGTACAGATTGTATAATATATATATGAAAGATGTGTTTTATGAAGGAAGTATATTTTGAACTAAAAAAAACTTCAGCTGTCCTTCTTCTTGGCCGGCATAGTCTCCTTGTTTGTTTACCCCTTTCATGTAGCTCTCCCTCTTTGGTTCCATCTCTGCCTATCCGCTCGCCTCTCCCCTTCTCCCCTCTCTCACTTTAACTTCAAAATAAATAGCACTTTTTCCCAATTACTAACAGTTCTGATGATGATTCACCCGACTCAAAACTTTGCTTTCTTCCCATAGATGCTGCCAGACCTCCTGAGTTTCTCCAGCAATTTCCGTTTTTGTTTCAGATCTCCAGCATCAGCAGGTCTCTGCTTTGTTTTACTTTAGGACTCTGGGAGAAGTCATTGCAGTCACCATGACTAAGAAGGAGATTACACAGGCTCTCACGGTCAACAGGAGGAAGAGCATCCAACAGAGGGTGCTGGTAAGAAGAGACAGAATAGAGAAGCAACTGAGGAGATTTCCTGGGAGAAGTTGGTGCAGTCACCATGAGTGCTCATGTCAAGGAGCAGCCTTACCAGGAATTGCACATTGTAACATCATAAATTCAAAAGTGACATTTTAGATAGAAGGGTTCCTGATTGGTAAGAAGTGGTCAGGTGATTTTCATTTATAACCTTCAATTACCAGTAAGCTTTTCATACCCATAAGGGTTTAGAGAGTGGGATTTAATAGGCTGCTGGTAGAATAGGCTGCTGGTACTGGGATTTAGGGTAGTACCTGGACTGTTACAGTCATACAGCATGGAAACAGACCCTTTGGTTCAATATGTCTGTACCACTTTCAAGCAACTGTGCAACTATACCCCACAAGTCTCTTTTGTCAGCAACAGTCCCCAGGGTCCTACCATTAGCTGTTTAAGTCCTGTTCCGGTTTGCCTTATCAAAATGCAGCACCTCACATTTATCTAAACTAAACTCCACCTGCCACTCCTCAGCCCTTCTGCCCATCTGATCAAGGTCCCGTTGTACTCTGAGATAATCTTCTTCCCTGTACACTACACAACCTACCTTGGTGTCATCTGCAAACTTGCTAACCATATGGGCAGCACAGTGGCACAGTGGTTAGCACAGTTGCCTCACAGCGCCAGAGACCCGGGTTCAATTCCTGCCTCAGGCAACCGTTTGTGTGAAGTTTGCACATTCTCACTGTGTCAGCGTGGGTTTGTTCCGGTTTCCATCCACAGTCCAAAATTGGGCAGTTTAAGTGAATTGGCCTTACTAAATTGCCTGTCATGTTAGGTGGAGGGGTAAATGTAGGGGAATGGGTCTGAGTGGGTTGCTCTTTGGAGGGTCGGTGTGGACTTGTTGGGCCGAAGGGCCTGTTTCCACACTGTAGGTAATCTAATCTATAACCTCCTAGATTCACATCAAACCCATTTACATAAATGCTGAAAAGCACTGGATCTGGCACTAAAGATTGTGACACACCACTGGTCAGAAGCCTCCAGTCTGAACAAGAACCCTCCCAACTTCAAGCCAATTTTGTATCCAATTGGCTAGCTCTCCTGGATTCCATAAGACGTAAACTTACTAACCAGTCTACCATCTACTAATCTAAAGATCTGATGAGAAACTTTTGGCTTTGTTCGGGGAATACAGTAACATCCTGAATGGATAAATTGTGAATCAATTGAACTTTCCAGAAACACATGCCTTATTATGCTTCATGTCCACATTTATTTGTGTCTTTTAAATAGAAAATTTACTCAACTGCACAGCTATCTTATTAAACCATACAAAATGGTTAATTCAAACTACTTTATGTGGAACTACAATCCTCTTTGGTGGCATCAATATCTTGTCACCAAGACAAAAAAGAAAATAAGGATTTTATATTCCTTAACCTTGTATCTATTCTCACTACTTAGTAAATCAAGATCAATTTTTAACCAATCTGTTCCACGTATTATGTAAGGACAAGCATTATTAAGCTCTGAATATTTGAAGGAGTCTATGCCCAATACATTCAACACAAGATTAAAGATTCTCGTGATCTGTGGAATTCATTTAGATTCTCTTAATCTTCAACCTCTACTGCAGTATTATCTGTGTCATTTGCCATTTCAAGAAGCCTACCCCTCCATGTTGTGCTGTTTGTTGCATAATACTGTGAATCAAGTCCTTTTAACTGTTCCCACAGCATTTCTGAGCATCATTTGCCTATTATTCTTATTCTAATTCAATCCCGTGCTGTAATAGTCGAATTAGTTAAAAGTGCTTTCATTCTCATTTTGTCTGTCTGTAACCCTTCCATCATACCGTGGTCTGTGGTCTCTGGGCTATTTTGAAACTGATCAATCACTGAGCCGTCTATTCTTTGTGCTTCTGTGAAAGGTTTTATTTGTTCCACCCAGCCTACAAGAAATAACTGTTCACCCAGGATTTTATTTCTTGCAAAGCAACAGATATTTGATACAACTTGGAATCTCTCACTGGAAACTAAACATTGGTTAAAACCAGGAACCTGACTATATGCAACAACTTAGCACAGTCCATTTATTTAAAGACTAGTACCAAAGGACATAAGACCATAAGACATCTTCAACCTAATGAAGGACTTATGCCCGAAACGGCAATTCTCCTGCTCCTCAAATGCTGCTTGACCTGCTGTGCGTTTCCAGCACTACGCTTTCGATTCTGATCTCCAGCATCTGCAGTCCTCACTTTCTCCTAACCTTTCCGACAGACTGTTAAAATGTATGATATATTCTTTCATTGAATAACAATTATTTTGCTGAAACCGATCAAGGTCCAACCACGCCTCACAGGCATTTAGTGGATTATCTTTCATGTAAATTTCACCAAAGAATTCCATAGTTGTGTGACGATACCATCCAGAAACCCCAACATATCAGTTTCCATGGGAATTATTTGAGAAATTGCAACTTTCAATGGGAATTTCACCTGCAACTGGAACTCTCTGAAAAAGCCCATTAAAATTGAAAAGTTTGAAGCATTTTGACTTGGTTAAGCATAATAGTTATTCTGGAAAAGTTTAGAGAATTAAAGTTCTATTCTAACTTTAAACTATTCATCTCATTGAATCACGGATTCATACAGGAACCTCTGTCCAGGAATCAGCAACACAGAAGACATCTAAAGGTAATTGGGAAACTTCTAAACTGATCAAAATCTGGGTTGTTGCTTCTGGAAGCTTCCTCATCACCAAAAGTTAAACTAATGGGTTTATAATTTCTGGACTTATCCTTATATCTTGAATAGGACATAGAGTTTACAATTCTCCAGTCCTTTAGCTCCATGCCTGATTTTAAGGAAGGCTGAAAATTAATGGCCAGTGTTTCTGCAATTTCTATTCTCATTTCGTTCAGTGTTCTTGGATGCCTGTCATCTAGTTCCAGTGCCTCATAAAACCATAAGTTATACCAACTTTAGTATTAATAGCTTATCCAAAACCTCTTACTTATCAGCTTTCATTCCAGTGACTGAATTCCCTTGCCTACCACTATGATTTGAGTAAAATCTGTCTCATAAGTAAAGATAGATGCAAAGGTTCCTATTTTACTGTGTAAATCAACCCTATTCCTTCTTTTACTGTTGATGCGCTCATTGAAGATATTGGGATTCCCTTTAATGTTTGCTGTCAGTCTCTTTTCACAATTCCTCTTTTCCTCCCTCATTTACTTTCTCATTCTGTTCTATATTCAATATGGTTCCTAATTGTATTTTCTACCTGAGACCACTGATAAGTGCATTTTTTCCTTGGTTATCTTAATTTTATCCCCCTTTTTCAAGTTGAGGACTCTGATTTGTTTTTCCCTCCTTTCTTTTTGAGGGAATTTACCTCGACTGTACTAAATGATCTCTTCTTCTTGGGTAGCTTATTGTTCAGTCGCAGATTTTTCCCCCTTTTGTGTTTCTTGGCTCAAGCCAAAATGATTCTGTCCCTGAACCCTCTGAAATTTTCACTTTCTCAGCATTGCAAAGCTCTTCTTCCCCAATACTGCCATCCTCCTTTTTTTTCTTTCTTTCCGAAATTTACAACATGCAAGAATGTTTAACACCCAGTCCCTCTCTTCCTTGAGCCAGAGCATAAATGGAACGTGTCAACTCTTTTCTTTTCTCTTTAGATTCTACCTGATTTACTGGCATTCTTTTGAACAGTTTCTGTTTTCATTTCAGTTTTCCAGTATTCCTCAACATTTTCCTTTAAAGTCAGTATTTCCTAGTATTTGTCCATTACAGACAAAATTTTTGAAGTCAACATCCATGTCTTGTGAAGCAAGAATACTGTACGATCCCAATCTTTATCTTCAAGTCCCATCCTCCAGTTCAGAGCTAAGGTTCTTACTTTGATAACTCTAATGAGCTCATTGAGCATCTTCAACATTTCGGCCATCTCCTTACAGCTAACCTTCCAGCACTGGTCTCCTCAGTGACCTGTTGCAAAGCCTTTCAACTATTTTAGACCTTAGACTACATTTGAACATGTCTCAGTGAATGAAACTTCCCCACCAGCTAAACTTCAGCAGGCACCCAGTGTTCCAGATAGGGGAAAATAGCCAATAAGCAGTTGTGATGGTTTTGGCTATATCCTTTTAAAAAAAAAAGTCTAATTAAGTCTAGCAAATAGAATAGGAGGATTCCTGTAGGACGACTACAGTCAGCAGGAGGTAAGTAGAAAGCACAAAAGCAAAGATGATTTGAAGGTAACGGAGCAGAACTCATTGGAGGCTGCAAAAATAGATCTGAAGTATAATGAAAAAAAACATCACTGCAAACTGATTCCCTAGAAGCAGACCTGGTACTGAAATAGATGCAAATCAGCTAAGAATATTGTCTCAGTAGAACGCACACTAAGTGCAGTCAAGAAAAGATGCCAGGAAGGATCTAAATCCCTACAGATAAATCACCTTAATCACACCCCTAATCCTCTCGCTATTTCAGTCTGATTGCAAGTTTAACAGCATGAGAAAAGTGTTTTCTGCATGAACAATTTATGTAGTTGAGAAACAACAGTTAAGTACATGGTTCTGCATGTGCCTTGTATCTCACCCGAGATTGAAACTGCAACTTGAACAAGGACATTCTATTTCCTACATTATGTAACATTCTTATCCAGATCCTATGTTTGGTGTATCATTTCATTGATTCCAGACCAAACAGGAAATGTACCTTTATGACATCAGAATGTTTGAGGTTTCAGTGTCAAGGTTCTCGCTTTCATTCACTTTCTGCTTCTTGCAATGTAGTCAGCAGAGTGTGTTTAGCTGGTCAATTATGTAACTGTAAGGTCACAGTAAAAATCAGGAAGCACAGAATTCAGAAAATATGTTATTAATAAACTTTAAGACACTTATGTTAACAAGAACTCAATATTTGTGGTCTACATGACATGAGCTAACATAAATATACAAAAGCACTTACATCCTATCGTGCTTGCAATGGTGTTTGCCCCAAGAAATCATGTCAGCAACTATCCTACGTGCTCATGGATTAGTTTTCAGTTACTTGGAACCTTGTCAGAGACCAATGGGTAAATGCCCCTGTGCCTTTGTCTGCCCAAATGCTGTTCTGTCTGTCTGGATTCCCTATCCACCTATTGTTTACTCCTCCCTCCAATCCATCTTCAGCCCATATATCAACCTTGTTCTAGTGACAATCAGTTCTGAAGAAGGGCCAATGCACCTGCTTTTTCTCAACAGATGCTGCCTGACCTGCTGGGTTTTTTCAGCAATATCTATTTTAGTTATATCTTAGAGTGTTCTGCCATTTTAAAAAATCACGATGTTTGTCAAGGACAAACTATCCTTATGGTCATAGGCTGGCTATTACTTGTTATGTTAATGTTAATTAAATGCACCTCAGTCCTATGGTTCTAATTAACTCTTTTTCGTTGCTAAAATTAGGCTAATGAATCTTCTGCTTTCTATTTCATATTTATCTTTTATGAAATAAAAATGTCTGTCTTATACATGTTTCTATTCCTCCAATTATTCTCTGACATCTTGTGAATCTTTTAAGACAGCAATAATATCTCATTATTTTCCTCCATATTCAAAGTCAGATTTATACAATCTAACTTAGTGAGTTTGTTATTCTTTTATCTGTCCCACTCATCAAATGCCTCCACCATGCTGACTTCTTGGTTATTTATCATCTTTCTCCTTCACCTTAGGCAGTCCATTGAGGCAGGGAGTGACTTTCTCCAATCTGGATCCTCAGGGAAGTAAACAGTCTATTGCTAGATCCTCACACCCAGCCACATGCAGGGCAGGTGGTGTTTGAAGAGGTGCTCGATTTCACACTCTCCTTCCACTATTAGCACTTGGCCTGCACCTTGGCCTGTTAGAGATGTCTGAGGTGATTCAAACCTTCGAAGATGCTTTTTTTTCAGTTTGGACATTCTTGGGTAAGACATTCCCATGATTCAATGAAGGTATTTCATTTTTTTTAGGAAAGTTTTCAGAGCATGCTTTAAGCATTTTCTATACCCTCCTGGTAACTGTTTGCAATGATGATTCTCAGGATAGAGGGCTAGGTTTGGAAATCTCGAGTCAGGCATGGAGACACTGTGCCCTATGCAATGCAGTAACAATGCTGAGGATGTTGGCCTGGGAGAGAACACTGATATTGCACAGTTTTGTGGAATAATTGTTGGTAATATTTCTCAAGGATAGTGAGATGTTCAGTGTATGTTGTCAATGTCTCTGACTTGATGCTAAATTTGAAGCCTTTGTCTTCAAATAATCTTTTATTTAGACAATATCATATTGTGATAATTAAACAGAAAGTTAGGAAAAGAGCTGAAGAATGAGTGCATTCAGTTGTTAGATAAGAAAGTCTAAAATTTTATTTTGTATAAATCTAATTTTATTGTAATTGGCATTAAACTGCAATCTATGGTTTAAATTTATAGATTCCAGCCTTAAGTAGGATTATTTCAAATGGTCTAATGTGGGCCTCCGAAATGTCCACCTTCCTCCTCAACCAATGATTTCCCAGCACTGTTGTCGACAGGCCCTCAACTGGGTCCAACTCATCTCCTGTACTTCCACCTTTTACTCCCTCTCTTCCTTGCTACAACAGCGATAGGGTTCCCCTGTCCTTACCTACCATCTCACCAGCATCCACAGCCAGAAAATCATTAGCCACCATTACCACCACCTTCAGCGACATACCACTACCAGACACATATTCCCCTCCCCTCCCTCTTTCAGTCTTCTGCAGGAACTGTTCCCTCCAGGTCATCATGGTGCATTTTTCCTTCATTCCCAACACCCCCTCAGTGCCGCACAGCATCTTCCCCTGCACTCACTGAGTAAACACTTGCGAATTTACTTCCTCCCTCTTCAGTATCTAAGGGCCCAAACATACTTTTCAGATGAAGCAGCACTTTACCTGCACTTCACACAATATAATCTACAGCGCTCACTGCACACAATGTGGTGTCCTCTACACTGGGGAAACAAAGCGTAGACTGGGTGACCGCTTTGCAAACACCTACGTTCTGCCCACATAAATGACCCTGAGCTTCCAGTTGCCTGCCACTTCACACACCACCTTGTTTCCTGTCCAATATCTCTGCCTCAGACTCGCTGCAGTACTCTAGTGAAACTCAGAGTAAGCTGGAAGAAGAACACCTCATTTTCTGCTTGGAGACCCTGCAGCCTTCTGGACTCAATATCATGTTCAATAAAATTAGGGCTTGAACTCTCCTATGCCCTAACCCCCATTCCCACACACCAGACCTTGTGATCACATAGAGTCCTAGAAATGTACAGCATGGTAACAGCCCCTTCCGTCCAATCTGTCCATGCCGACCAGGTATCCTAAATTAATCTAGTCGCATTTGCCACCATTTGGCCTATATCCTTCTAAACCCTTCCTATTCATATACACATGGCTTTAACATGTTGTAATTGTACCAGCCTCCACCACTTCCTCTTCAACCCATTGTTAGCCACTGAAAAGTTCCATTAACAGCTATTCACCCTCCTAGCCAGATCTTTATCCACTCCTTTATCTGCTTAACTACTCTCCTCTTTCTTAGGGCTCTACCCCACCTATCATTTACTCATTTCCCATCCTCCACCCTATCTTCAGCATAAAACCCAACATTTTCCTAGCTAATATCAGCTCTGAGGAAGGGTCATTGGACCCGAAACATTAACTCTGATTTCTCTCCACAGATGTTGCCAGACCTGCTGAGCTTTTCCAGTAATTTCTGTCCTTATTAAAAGAGTCAGATAGTCCTTCTCTGTAGGAGCATATAACAATAGCTAATGTGGCGTGGACTAGAATAAAGTGCTAGTGTTAAATGGTCCAGGGAGTTAAGTAGAGAAAGGCAAAGAGGTGTTATGTTGCTTTTGCCTAAACTTTGTCAGCTTCCAAGAGTTTTTTTTGCGACAAGAGAAGTCAGTTAATTGGTGAGTGCCTGGTAAGTGATTTTTTAAAAAGATTTTATTCTATCCCTAAGGCTCAAAATAGTATAGCAGCTGTTATTAAGATGAATAAAGTACGTAAAAACAAATCTCAATATAAAGTTTAACACAATAATTAAGCAGTTTGAGGAACTAGCAAGAATAAGTTAGTATAATCGTGACAATGCAGCCACTGTCAATTATTAGTCTTTAAAAAAATACTTGCATCATTAGTGACCTTTTGGGAAGGAAATTTGCCATCCTCACCTCATCTGGCCCAGATCTGACTGCAGGCACACAGCAATTATGTTGACTTTTAATGGTCCTCTGGGCAATTAATTATGGGCAGTAAGTGCTGGCCCAGACAACAATGGCCACACCCCATGAACAAATAATGAAAAAAAAGGTGCATATAAAGGAAGAAATAATGAGATCTTTTCAGAATGGCATGAAGATAACTATGGTGGATTTTAATTTACATATTGACTGAAAAAGTCAAATGGGTATCAGTAGCCTGATTGAGGAGACCATGGAATGTCTTCTGAGTATGTATTTTTCTGCATATTTTGGAGCGAACCAAGCATTTAACATTTACGGGAATATTTCAGAATATAGAATTGATACATTCCAGGTAAAGTAGTGTCTGGTTTCCTGCCTTTTCATGGGGTATGTGGAACATTTCTTGTTCCAGGCCTACTCAGGTCCCCTCCCACAAATGCTTTATCGGTACATCGATGACTATTTCGGTGTGTTTCATGCTCTCATCCTGACCTGGAAAAATTCATAAACTTCGCTTCCGATTTCCATCCCTCCATCACCTTCACCTGGTCCATCTCCGACATTTGTCTTCCTTTCCTTGACCTTTCTGTCTCCATTTCTGGCAATACTCTATCCACTAATATCCATTACAAGCCCACTGACTCCCACAGCTATCTGGACTACAGCCCTTCTCACCCTAAGTTCTGTAAGGACTCGATCCCTTTCTCTCAGCTCCTTCGTCTCCGCCGCATTTGTTCCGATGAGGTCACTTTCCAAAGTGGTGCTCTTAATATGTGCTCCTTCTTCTCCAACCGTGGCTTCCCTCCTCCAGTTGTTGACAGGGCTCTCGACAGCGTGCGGTCCATCTCCC
>NC_057713.1:107318306-107320981 GCF_004010195.1 Chiloscyllium plagiosum | reverse complement strand
TTTTCCTCTCCTCTTCCCCCTTTGCTACACTTCTCCCCCGTTTTCCATTTTGCCTCTGCTTCACCCATCCCCCATAATTTTGTCACATAGCACTGGCTTCAGCCTTGGTCATTCACAGCTCCTAATCTCCCTATAATCTCTCTATGCACTGTCTTTATCACCTCTTTATTGCTACCTTTGCTTCTGGAGCCATGACTCACCTTCTCTCAGCCTATTATAAATACCTCCCTATTTCTCCCCTGTTTTTAGCTTTGACAAAGGGTCAGTTAGACTCAAAAAGTCTGCTCTTTTCTCTCCTCACAGATGCTGCCAGACCTGCTGAGATTTTCCAGCATTTTCACTTGTGGTCTGTGAGATAATTGTTGAGTTGGTTTAAATTTTCCAAAACTCCTTTGATTGGGGATTGTCCCATTAGGTAAGAAGGTAGTAAATATAATTCCTTTATGCAAAATGGGAGGGAGTAAGAAGCAGGAAATTACAGGCCAATTAGCTTAACATCAGCCATAGGAAAATGTTGGAAGCTATTATTAAAGAACGGGTGGTGCGTGTGTGTGGAATGAGCTACCAGAGGAAGTGGTGGAGGCTGGTCCAATTGCAACATTTAAAAGGCATCTGGATGGGTATATGAATAGGAAGGGTTTAGACAAAAGACAATAGATGCAGGAGTAGGCCATTTTGCCCTTCGAGCCTGCACCACCATTCAATATGATCATGGCTGATCATCCTTAATCAGTATTCTATTCCTGCCTTATGTCCATAAGGAGAAAGTGAGGACTGCAGATGCTGGAGATCAGACCTGAAAATGTGCTGCTGGAAAAGCGCAGCAGGTCAGGCAGCATTCAAGGAACAGGAGAATCAATGTTTCGGGCATGAGCCCTTCTTCAGGAATGAATCATTCCTGAAGAAGGGCTCATGCCCGAAACGTCGATTCTCCTGCTCCTTGGATGCTGCCTGACCTGCTGCGCTTTTCCAGCAACACATTTTCAGCTCAGTTATGTCCATAACCCTTGATTCCACTATCCTTGAGAGCTCTATCCAACTCTTTCTTAAATGAATCCAGAGACTGGGCCTCCACTGCCCTCTGGGGCAGAGCATTCCATACAGCCACCACTCTCTGGGTGAAGAAATTTCCCCTCATCTCTGTCCTAAATGGACTACCCCATATTTTTAAGCTGTGTCCTCTGGTTCGACATTCACCCATCAGCAGAAACATGTTTCCTGCCTCCAGAGTGGCCAATCTTTTAATAATCTTATATGTCTCAATCAGATCCCCTCTCAGTCTTCTAAACTCAAGGGTATACAAGCCCAGTTGCTCCAGTCTTTCAGCGTAAGATAGTCCCACCATTCCAGGAATTGACCTTGTGAACTTACGCTGCACTCCCTCAATAGCCAGAATGTCTTTCCTCAAATTTGGAGACCAGAACTGCACACAGTACTCCAGGTGTGGTCTCACCAGGGCCCTGTACAGCTGCAGAAGAACCTCTTTGCTTCTATACTCAATCCCTCTTGTTATGAAGGCTAGCATGCTATTACTACCTGCTGTACCTGCATGCTTACCTTCATTGACTGGTGTACAAGAACACCCAGATCTCTTTATATTGCCCCTTTACCTAAATTTATTCCATTTAGGTAGTAATCTGCCTTCCTGTTCTTGCCACCAAAGTGGATAACCATACATTTATCCACATTAAACTGCATCTGCCATGCATCTGACCACTCACCTAACCTGTCCAGGTCACCCTGTAATCTTCTAACATCCTCCTCACATTTCACCCTGCCACCCAGCTTTGTATCATCAGCAAATTTGCTAATGTTATTACTAATACCATCTTCTATATCATTAATATATATTGTAAAAAGCTGTGGTCCCAGCACTGATCCCTGTGGTACCCCACTGGTCACTACTCTTTGTTTGCTGTCAGCCAACCAACTTTCAATCCAAGTTAGTACTTTGCCCCCAATACCATGCGCCCTAATTTTGCTCACTAATCTCCTATGTGGGACTTTATCAAAAGCTTTCTGAAAGTCCAGGTACACTGCATCTACTGGATCTCCCTCATCTATCTTCAGAGTTACATCCTCAAAAAACTCCAGAAGATTAGTCAAGCATGATTTCCCCTTCATAAATCCATGCTGACTCTGACCTATCCTGTTACTACTATCCAGATGTGTCGTAATTTCATCATTTATAATAGACTCCAGCATCTTTCCCACCATTGAAGTCAGACTAACTGGTCTATAATTTCCTCTCCCAACTTTCTTAAAAAAGTGGTACAACATTAGCCACCCTCCAATCCGCAGGATCTGATCCCGAATCTATCGAACGCTGGAAAATAATCACCAACGCATCCACGATTTCTCAAGCCACCATCAGGCCCCAGGGACTTATCAACCTTCAGACCTAACAGTCTCTCCAACACCAATTCCTGGCAAATATAAATTCCCTTAAGTTCAGGTCCTTCAGCCACTGTTACCTCAGGGAGGTTGCTTGTGTCTTCCCCAGTGAACACAGATCTGAAGTACCAATACAATTCTTCTGCCATTTCTTTGTTCCATGTAATATATTCCCTTGTTTCTGTCTTCAAGGGCCCAATTTTGCCTTTCACATATCTAAAAAAGCTTTTACTATCTTCCTTTATATTTTTGGCTAGTTTACCTTCGTACCTCATTTTTTT
>NC_057713.1:107304492-107317819 GCF_004010195.1 Chiloscyllium plagiosum | reverse complement strand
GGCCTGTAGATAACTCCCAAGAGGGTCTTTTTACCCTTAGAATTTCTCAGCTCTATCCATACTGACTCTACATCCCCTGATTCTAGGTCCCCCCGCGCAAGGGACTGAATATCATCCCTTACCAACATGGCCACCCCACCCCCTCTGCCCGTCAGTCTGTCCTTACGATAGCACGTGTAGCCTTGAATATTCATTAGAGGGATATGGGTCAAATTCTGGCAAATGGGATTAGATTAGGTTAGGATATCTGGTCAGCATGGACGAGTTGGACCGAAGGGTCTGTCTCCATGCTGTACATCTCTATGACTCTAATTGAATTAAGGCAGAGGTCGATAGATACTTGTTAAGCAAGGGGGTGAAAGGTTATTAGGGGTAGGCAGGAATGTGGATTTGAGGTTACAATCAAATCTGCCATGATCTTATTCGATGGTGAAGTAGGCTCAAGGGGCAGAAGGCCTACTCCTATTCCATGTTCATATCGTAGAATTCTTACAGTGTCGGAGCAGGCCATTAAGCCCATCAAGTCCACATCCAAACAGACCCCTATCCAATCCCTGCATTTACCATGGCCAAACAACCTAACCTACACATCTTTGGACTGTGAGATGAAATTGCAGCTTCTGGAAGAAACCCACACAGACACAGGGAGAATGTGCAAACTACACACAGTCTCCCAAGACTGGAATTGAAACCAGGTCCCTGACACTGTCAGACAGCAGTGCTAACCACTGAGCCACCATGCCATCCTGTTTTTGTGTCTATAGCAGCAATGTAAACTGGAAAGGAAAAGCAGCAAATGCTGGGAATCTATAATTAAAACAGCATTGCTACACGTTCACAGAAGATCAGTGAGCATCTGTACAGAGAAAAGATAGCTTTTGATATCTGGATGTATTCTCTTCATCTGAAGTGAAAGGAGAGGATTCACTCACTTTCATGATTCACTGTGCACCCTCATTCACAAGATTCCATTTGTTGAATGACAATTTGTGGCACATGCTCATTTGTAGAAGATGAGCTGATAAACAAGATTTACAGCAACTGTAATTATGTAGATCCTGCAAATCCATTATCAGTAGAGCTTTTATTGTAAACACAAATGGGTTCATAAGTGCTTATGGTTTTGAGAACGCAATATTTAACAAGCATTTATTCCACAGACAATGAACATACAATTGTTCATTCTTGTACACAGAGAAAAAAAAGGTGTACGAATTTTATGGCTGCTAAAATTTAATCTTTAGAATCATTGAATGTTTACAGTAGTATTGTAACATTTTGTAAGTATGCAAAATGCTTAGGTACTGCTTTAAAGGCATTAAGCAGATAAAACTGCCATGCCTTTCTGTGTGACATTTCAATCGAATATAACAAAATAAAAGAAAAATGTTACTGTTGCTATAGTAAATTCAACAGTTCAGTGAATAGTAATTAGTGTGTAATTCAAAGTCATGTAGAATATGTACAGCAACCTATCACTGTAATCTGATAGATAATGATGCTTTATTTTTATGTAATAGCTTGTTCATGTATTATTGTAATATGTTATATACATGACTACACAGTAGGATGAGGTACAATGTGAGTGTGCATGTATGTGAGTGCTTGCGTGTGCATGCCTGTGTGTGTGTGTGTCTGCATGTGTATACATGTGCCTTCATTTGTACATCTATGTGTGTTTCTACATATATATGTGTATCTGAGAGTGTGACAGAAAGACAAAAAAGAAATGAAAATAAAACTGGAACTGAATTTCACTAGCCATCTAAAGACAGGCTGTGAAGGGGGAGGGCTGGGAGAATACCAGGTGCAAGTGTCGGGAGGGAAGCTTGATATCTTTTTGTCTTCACGGGTTCTTCCCAGAGGAGAGATGACTGAGATGACAAAGGGTCAGTTAGATTCGAAACGGCAGCTCTTTTCTCTCCTTACAAATGCTGCCAGACCTGCTGAGATTTTCCAGCATTTTCTCTTTTGGTTTGATGACTGAGGCACAATTCCAATCAGTGACTAATTAATTAATTACGTGAACAATGCGAGAACACTTCATACAGCTCAGTGTATTTCAGCAACATTGGAAAAGGAGTCCCACTGCATGGTGAGACTGCCAGGTAAACGGTGACTACTCCCATTGGATTCCTGCATGGGTTAAGCTTCCTTCTTGGACTCCATGATGCTTGTTGGAATCCCCAGTAGCAATGGCCACTTCTCCAACCCAGTACTGCAATGGTGTGCTCATCCTTCTCATTACTGGTGCTTGCACACCAGCCTGGGCTGACTGCTCTGAAACACAGTGCACATCTTTAATTCAGCTATCTGTTTCCCTTGGATCAGCACCCACTTTCAGTCCCTCAGTTTGAGTGGTGAGACTTCACTCGTGCAAGTAAAGTTCTGGCTCTTGCATTTTTAATAAGTATTTTCTTCATTCATTCACTCAGGGAATCTGGGTGTTGCTAGCTGGGCCAGAATTTATTGCTCATCCCCAGTTGTCTTTGAGAAGTTGGTGGTGAGCTGTAGTCCATGTGGGTGAGCACAAAGTGTCATTAAGGAAGGAATTCGAGGACTTTGACCCAGGAAGGAATAGCAATATATTTCCAAGTCAGGATGATGATAGTTTGGAGGGGAACTTCCAGGTGGTGATGTTTTCACATATTACATGCCCTTGTCCTTCTAGATTTGGAAGGTTCAATTGAAGGAGCCTTCGTGAATTGTTGTAGGCCTCTTGTAGATGGTACACATTGCTGTTACTGAATGTTAGCAGTGCAGAAATGTAATGTTTGTGTATCTGGTACCAATAAAGTGGGCTGCTTTGTCCTGGAAGGTATCAAGCTTCTTAAGTATTGTTGGAGTTGCACTCATTTAGGCAAGGGGGTGAGTAGCCCATCACACTCCTGACAGGATTCCTAGCCTCTCCCTTGCTCTTGTTGCCATCATATTTATATGACAAGTCAGTTTACGTTTTGGTCAATATAATTCCTAGGATGTGGATCGCTGGGGATTGAGCAATTATATCATCATTGAATATAAAGGGGATTGAATATCAAAGGAACAACTGGAAATGTAGAGACCCTGTGGGATTGAGGGGCCATAATATGATAAAATTCTTCATCAAAGTGGAGAGCCCAGGTAATTGATTCTGAGACTAGGATCCTGAAACTTATTAAGGGAAACTAGGATGGTATGAGGCGTGAGTTGGCCATGATGGATTGAGAACTGTTACTGGAAGAAATAACAGTAGATAGATAATGGCAAACATTCAAATCTGAATGGGTGAATTACAAAAATTGGTTCTTCCTGCCTGGTCCAAGAATACAAAGAAATCAGTATCAAAACCATAGCTTACTAGGAAAGTTGGAAATAATATTAGATACATAAAAGGCATAAAATTGGCAAAGGAAAACCAAAGAGCTGAGGATTGGGACTAGTATAGAAGTCAGCAAAGGAGGACCAAGAGTTTGATTCAGGAGGAGAAATTGAATACGAGACTAAATTTGCAGAGGACATAAGAACTGTCTCTGTAAAAATTTCTACAGGTATGTAAAGAGAAGATGACTGGTGAAAACTAATCTAGGGCCCTTACAGTCAGAAGCAGACAAAGAAATGGCTAACAACCTACATTCCTGCTTTACTTCTGTCTTCATAAAAGAGGACAGAAATCATGTCATCAGAGATGATGGAGAGTACAGGGTTTAGTGAGATGCAGAGACTCAAGCAAATCTTTATTAGTAGACATGATTTGGAGATGCTGGGGTGTACAATGTTAAAAATCACACAATTCCAGGTTATAGTCCAACAGGTTTAACTTTTAGCTTTGTACACGAAAGCTAGTGCTTCGAATTAAACCTGTTGGACTATAGTAGAGAAATAATGTTGGAGAATTTGATGAGATTATAGTCTGATATATATCCAAGGCATGATAATCTACAGCCCAGAGTACTTAAGGCCCTAAAAATGATGAATGCATTGGTGGTCATCTTCCAAGATTCTTTACATTCTAGAACAGTTCCTACAGATTGGAGGGTACATACCCCACAATTTAAAAGTGGAGGTCGAGAGAAAACAGGAAATTATCGACCAGTGAGTCTGACATCAGTAGCAGGGAAGTTGCTAGAGCCCATTATCAACGATTTTATAGCAGAGCATTTAGACAACTCCAGTAGAGTCAGATACAGTCAGCATGGATTTATAAAAGGGAAAACATTTTTGACAAATCTACTGGAATTCTTTGAGGGTGTAATGATTAAGGTTGATCGGGGAGTCATTGGATATGGTTTATTTAGACTTTCAGTAGGCATTCAACAAGGTCACACTGAAGAGATTACTGTGTAAAATTAAATCACATGGGTTTGGAAGTAATGCTTCGGTATGGATAGAAAATTAGTTAACCAACAGGAAACAGAATAGGAATAAATGGGCCTTTTTTTGAATGGCAGATAGTAATTAGTGGGTACCACGAGGATTGGTACTAGCACCCCAACTATTCATAATATATGTTACTGATTTTGAGGAAACTAAATGTAATATTTCAATATTTGCAAATGACACAAAGCTGGTGGAGAATGAGCTGTGAGGAGGATGCAGAAATGGTGTGGTGTGATTTGGACAGGCTGACCAAGTGGGCAAATGCATAGCAGATGCAGTATAATATGATAAATGTTTCGGTGGCAAAAATAGAAAGACAGATTATTATTTGAATTGCTGTAAATTGAGAGAGTGCAATGTTCAATGAGACCTGGGTGTCCTTGTGCACCAGTGACTGAAATGTCAGGTGCAGTGGGCAGTAAAGAAGGCAAACTATATGGTAGCCTTTCTAGTGAGAGGATTTCACTACAGGAACAATGATGTCTTACTGTAATTTTACAAGGTATTCTACACCTGGTACATTGTGTGCAGTTTTGGTTACCTTATCTGAGGCAGAATGTTCTTTCTTTAAAAGGAATGTGACAGAGGTTTACCATATTGATTCATGGGATATTAGGACTGCCATGAGGAGATTTTCAGTCGGTTAGGATTGTTTTCACTGGAGATTAGAAGAATGAGGGGAGATCTCATTGAAACCTATAAAATTTGAACAGGAATAGACAAGTTAGCTGCATGAAGGATGTTCCTAATGGTGGGGAGTCCAGAACTAGGAGACATAATTTAAGGATAAGGGGTAAACCTTTTAGGACTGAGATGAGGAGAACATGCTGTGTTCCTCCTCCCAGCTTACAAGCAGAAACATGAGGACTCAGCACAGAAAGTAATACAGTGCTGATCTGAGGGACTGCTTGGAATTGGTGGACTGGTCCATATTCAAGAATTCAGCAACCAATCTGGACGAGAACGCTATCAGCATCATGGACTTCATCAGCAAGTGTGCTGAGGAATGTGTACCAAAGAAGTCAAACTGTATGTTCCCCAACTGGAAACCATGGTTGAACCAGAAAATCCATTCCTGATGACGAGCTTCTGCTCAAAATGTCGATTCTCCTCCTCCTTGGAGGCTGCTTGACCAGCTGTGCTTTTCGAGCACCACACTCGTGACTCTGATTGCCAGCATCAGCAGTCCTCACTTTTTCCTTGGGAAATCCATTGCCTACTGAAGACCAGGCATGCGGTGTTTAGGTCAGATAACCTTGACCTTGACAGAAAATCCAGATATGACCTCCATAAGGCCATTAGAAATGCCAAGAGGTAATACTGGATTGAGAGTTGCAAACAACCAGTCTGTGGCAAGGCCTACATGACATAATGAGCTACAAAATGAGGCAGAATAGAATAGTGGACAAAAATACATACTTCCGTGATGCGCTCAATGCAATTTACGCGGTTCAAACAGAAGGTCAATGAAATAGTGCCACCTGCACCGGCAGCTTTGGATGCACCTGTCCCTTCAGTCACCACTGCAGATGTCGAATTAGCCTTTTTGAAAGTGAACCAACAGACTGCAACTGGCCCAGATGGAGTTCCTGGCTGTGCACTCACATCCTGTGTGGACCAGCTGGCCGGAGTATTTGCTGGCATCTTTAATCTCTCCTTGCTACAGTCTGAAGTCTCCACCTGCTCCAAGAAGACCACCATCATACTAGTATCAAAGAAAACACATGCAACGTGCCTTAATGACCAACCCCCAATGGCTCTGAATTCTATAATTATGAGATGCTTCAAGAGGTTTGTCATGGCTCATATCACCTCTGGCCGCCCAGCCTGCATAGATCATTTGCAATTTACTTACCAGCGCAATAGGTCCATGGCAGAAGCCATTTCCTTGATCCTACACTTATCCCTGGAACTTCTGGATAATAAAGATGCCTATGTCAGGCTTCTACATATTGACAACAGCTCTGCCTTCAACACTATGATCCCAAACAAACTAACCTCTAAACTCCAAGATCTAGATCTCTGGTCTGCCCTCTGCAACTGGATCCTTGACATCCTGACCCATAGATCACAATCAGTGAAAATAGGCTATAGCACCTCTTCCACGACAATCCTGAACACCAGAGCCTCACAAGAATGCAATGGACTCCGATTGTACTCCCTGTACACTCATGACTGTGTGGCCAAATTTTGTTCAAACTCCATCTATAAGTTTGCTGATGACACCACTGTTGTAGCTGAATATCAAACTATGCTGAAAATGTGTTGCTGGAAAAGCGCAGCAGGTCAGGCAGCATCCTAGGAACAGGAGAATCGACATTTCCGGCATGAGCCCTTCTTCAGGAATGAGGAAAGTGCGCCAAACAGGCTAAGATAAAAGGTAGGGAGGAGGGACCTATCGCATTTCCAACACCCCTCCCCCAAGTCCCTCCTCCCTACCTTTTATCTTAGCCTGCTTGGCACACTTTCCTCATTCCTGAAGAAGGGCTCATGCCCGAAACGTCGATTCTCCTGCTCCTTGGATGCTGCCTGACCTGCTGTGCTTTTCCAGCAACACATTTTCAGCTCTGATCTCCAGCATCTGCAGTCCTCACTTTCTCCTAGAATATCAAACTATGACAATATAGAATACAGGAAAGAGATAGAGTGCTTGGTGATATGGTGTAAAGATAACAATCTCTCCCTCAATGTCAGCAAAAGAAAAGAGCTGATCATCGACTTCAGGAAGCAAGGAGGAGAACACGTCTCTATCTACATCAATGAAGCTGAGGTGAAGATAGTTGACAGCGCCAAGTTCCTAGGAGTGACGATTACTAACAGCCTGTCCTGGACCACCCACATTGATGCAATTGTCAAGAAGGCACAACAATGCCTCTTCCTCCTCACAACGCTAAGGAAATTCGGAATGTCCATAAGGACTCTCATCCATTTTTATAGATGCACCATAGAGCATTCTATCTGGATGCATCATGGCTTGGTACAGCAACTGTTCTGCTCTGGACAGTAAGAAACTACAGAAAGTCGTGAACACACCTTGATCACCACGCAAGGCAACCTCTCAACCATTGACTCCACCTACACCTACAATGCCTTGCAGAAGCAGCCAACATCATCAAAAACCCTCCCACCCCAGTTACAATCTCTTCCATTAGGCAGAAGATACAGCAGCTTAAACACATATCCCAATAGGTTCAAGAACAGCTTCTTACCTGCTTTTAGTGGACCGGTGAATGGATTTTTCAAATTTCAAATCTGATGTTGAGTTTGCTTTTTGTGCGTCTTCTTTGCAGTCATAACTTTGTATTCCACACTCTGTTCATGTGATCATTGTATATTATGATCTGTCGATACTGTACAAATAAAACACTTTACTGTACTTAGGTACATGTGACAACAATAAATCAAATCAAAATCAAATCAAGACTTTTTCATCCATAGAGTGGTGGGCCTGTGGAATTCAGAGTCATAGAGATGTACAGCACAGAAACAGACCCTTCGGTCCAACCCGTCATGCCACCCAGATATCCCAACCCAATCAAGTCCCCTCTGCCAGCACCTGGCCCACATCCCTCCAAACCCTTCCTATTCATATACCCATCCAGATGCCTTTTAAATGTTGCAATTGTACTAGCCTCCACCACTTCCTCTGGCAGCCCATTCCCTACGTGCACCACCCTCTGTGTGAAAAAGCTGCCCCTTAGGTCTCTTTTATATCTTTCCCCTCTCACCTTAAACCTATGCTCTCTAGTTCTGGATTCCCCCACCTCAGGGAAAAGACCTTATCTATTTATCCTATTCATGCCCCTCATGATTTTATAAACCTCTGTTGGGTTAGCACTCAGCCTCCGACACTCCAGGGAAAACAGTCCCAGCCTATTCAGCCTCTCCCTATAGCTCAAATTCTCCAAACCTGGCAACATCCTTGTAAATCTTTTCTGAACCCTTTCAAGTTTCACAACATCCTTCCTATAGGAAGGAGACCAGAATTGCATGCAATATTCTAAAAGCGGCCTAACCAATGTCCTATACAGCCGCAACATGACCTCCCAACTCCTGAACTCAAACACAACTATATGAAATGGTTGAGGCCCAAACATTATGTCTTTTCAAGAAGTAGGTAGATATCATTTTTGTGACTAAAGAGATCAAAGGATTGGGGGAGGTTGGGGTAAGAGTATTAAGCTTGATGGTAAACTATGATCATATTGAATGGCAGAGCAGGTTTGAGGGACTGAATGATCTATTCCTGTTCCTTACTTCTAAGTTTCTATGGGTGATGGCTGTATTGTCTCTTTTTGGACATGATCATTGCTTAACACTTGTGTGGTACTAATGTTATTTGCCACTTATTGGCTCATACCTGGACATTGTCTAAGTCTTGCCGCATTTAAATATGGACTGCTGCAGTATCTGAAGAGCTATGAATGGTGCTGAATATTGTGCAATCATTAGAGAACATTCCAACCTCTGGCTTTTGGTGAAGAGGACATCAGTGAGGAAGCATTTGAAGATGGATGGGCTTGGACACTACTCTGAAGAACTCTTGCAAAGAGGCCTTAAGAGTTTAGGTGACTGACCTCCAAAGACCACAAGTACTTTGTTTTGAGCTAGGTATGGCCCAACCAGTGGAAGATTTTGTTGGGGCTCCTTTCAACCAAACTCAGTCAAATGTGGCCTTAATGTCAAGGTCTGTTACTCTCACCACACCCCTGGGCATCAGCTCCTTTGTCCATGTTTGGCCCAAGGATATAATGAGGTCAGGAGCCGAGTGATCCTGGCTGAACCCAAAGTGGACGTAAGTGAACAAGGTATTGCTGAGAAACTGCTGCCTAATAGCACTGTGATGACACCTTTCATAACTTTACTGATGATTGAGAATAGATTGATGGGTGGTCGTTTGCAGGGTTGGATTTGTTCTACTTTTTGTGGACAGTGTATACCTGACCAATTTTTGACATAATAGGTCGGCTCCAGTATTTTAGTTGTACTGGAGTAGCTTGACTGTGTAAATTACCATGGTTACATAATACTTACAGGGTAATAATTTCAGACACACGCAAAAACTGAGTTCAAAGCCAGAAATCTAATTTCGCACCAACTAACATTAAAAATCATACATATAAATCCCACAGTTTATGTGACATGAAAGTGAACCAGTTGAATTCTTACCACAAACTATGATGGTTACATTGTAGCCACTAGAATATTAATCAAAATCAAATTTTGCCATCTGCCATTGTGGGATTCAAACCTGTGACCGCAGAACATTCACCTGGTCCTTTGAATTACAAGCCCAGTCACCACCTCCCCCTTTCACTATTGTGTGGTCTCACCAGTATCGTGTGTAGTTGGTAAAAAAACATCCCTACACTTATACTCCATCCCAATTTCTTTCTATTTGCTGTACCAAAATGCTAATATTTTGAGATTCATGTACAAGAACATTCAGATCCCTCTCTATTGCCGTATTCCATAGTCTCTGCAAATGTACCCGAGTTTCTCTATGGTGTTTAAATAGATTTAATTACTTTACAGGTGATGATGTGGTGAAAGTAGTGTCACGTTGTATTTTAGAAGCAACCCTCCATTCAGTTAGAATTCTGGGATGGAGCCATTTACTTCTCATACTACAAGACAGGCTGAGATTTTTTGCTCTGTGTGGAGAACTATTTAACATAAATAAATTCAGAACATATTATGAGTACTCAGAGATCTGACAGTATCTGTAGACATGGTTAACATTTCAGGTCAATAAGGGAAATGTTAAAATAGATCGCAGATATGAAATGTTGTCTCTGTTTATGTCACTGCAGATGCTGCCAGACATGCTCAGTATTCTTCTCATTTGTTGTTTTAATTTCAGATTTCAGCAACAAAAATATTTTGCTTTTCAAATTATTTTACTTTTTTTTCTAATTTGTATATCTTTTAAAAAAATGAGAATTGGACCTCTTACCCCCAATGGCTGTGAGTGCTCACTCAGAGTCTATTTCAGACACACCTCGGATATATTTTTGTGGACAAAAAAAATGTAGAGGGGTTAACATAGTTGAAGTTGGAAGATCAGACACAAACTTATTGAATGTCGGCGCATGACATTCTCCATTCCTGCTCCAATAGTTTACATTCTTAGCAGCTTGATGTAACTATTTGGTAATGACTCCTGAGGATTAATTGTCCATGTTTATTTACTAATTCTTAACTGTCAGACTTGGTTCTGTGATAATTGCTGCCTTGCTCCCTGTATATCAAACTGGGTTGTTCAAGCTGGAGTTACACTGGAAAGCAGAGCCACCAATTATGATAAGTGCCAATGGACGTAGATGAATCATGGCTGAAGGAATGTTGAGTGTAAAGAGAGGGTTGATGCTGGTAGTGGGAAAGGAACAGTGGGATTTATTACATTATATGTTCCTGTGTGACTGAACACGAGCTGTAATGGACAGCCAGCCAGAATAGCAATGTACACAACAGGTCTGCCAGTAAGTGTACCTTCTACGTCCTCCTCCTCCTCGTATATTCTTTGCATTTAAAGATGAGTGAGGGCTTGTTCGGCCTCCTCCACCTGAAAGTCTCTGCTGGGCCAAGTTCTGCACCACCACCATTCTGGCCTCTTTGGCTGGTGAACAGCCTTATATTTCAGCGTTAAATTTTGCCTGCCGTCTTTTAAAAATTTATTGCAATTATTTGTCTTCTTGTGAAAATCTAAGGGATCCTGTGGTGCTCTTTAAAGAGGTGCAGAGAGAACACCACTAAAGTGTACACCTCCAAAATATCTTCTTATTTATTTTATTACTGTTTGTGAAATCTTGTTGCGCACAAGGTCTCACACCAGACCATAATATTCTTCTATGTTTGCTACAGTGTCTACATTTCGAAAGTACTTGATTAGTTATGAAACACCATGGGGCACCTGAGGATACAAGGGGTGCTCTATAAATGCAAATTCTTTCTTTCTAATTTGCTTCTGGGTCTAACTCAAACCGTCAAGTGGTGAAAATCATTATTTCCATAAATCATGTGATCTTCTCCAATGAGTCTGGCTGTTGCCAGAAATCTGAAATAAAAACAGAAATGCTGGAAATATTTAGCAGATGGGTAACATCTCAGAGGGGGAGTCATAAGCCTAGTTATTTTGAAGGCCTGAAACTAGTTGGTTTAGCATAGTCTGGAGTTTTGCACCAGGGTCATGTAGATTCCCCAGCCTAGCTGACTCTGTGGGAATTCTCCAGGAAATTGAAACTTCTGATGGCAATTCCCCTGCATTCACAACCCCCGGAAAAGCCCCTTAAAGTTGAAGACTACACAGGGATCCAACTCACTTATGCTTGATAGTTACCCAGCAAACAATAAAGAACTAAAAATTGACTTTAATTACCGGTTCCTAAACAGAACTCCTGACTCACCACCGACTCCCCTCAACTCACCATCCCAAAACGATTCTACCTGATTCTGCCCACTGCTCTACCCTCTGGCAGACCTAACATACTTAAACCTTCCCCACCTGAGCAGATCTGCTCACTCTCCCCACCCTATCCATTTGCTTACATGCCACCCTATGTACCTGGCACCTCACTAAGTAAGTAACTTTGTTCAGTATACAATCAGGATACAGAAATACTTCTGTGATTCTGTTTCGATCTGACTGTTTCTTCCTCTGCAGATGCTGCCAGGTCGTCTGAACACTTCCCAAATTTGTTGCTTTTTCCCTAAGACATGTTCTTTCATTGCTAAAGTGTCCTCCCAAAATGTAGGCTAAGCTCCTCATGAGGTGGAAAAAGCCAACACCTTCCAGCACTCTTTTACATTCAATCAACCTGTCAAAAACAAGTGGTGTTTGTACATCATCTTTGGCTGTTGAGTGGGTTAATAACAATATACAACAGGATACAGTATCTGTATGTTTCTATTTGTTTTAACGGATTCTAATCTTTTCCTGTTCATGTGCTGAATAAAGAGCTCATTTACTTAAAAAAAAGCTGTTTTTTTTTATTTGTGGTGTGTAGGCTCTTCAGAAAATTTCATAAATCATCATGACTCTTTTGTGTTGAAAAATGACTTTGGAGAGACTTCATCTGCATGTTTGACCAAAAGAAATATTTTCTCAGAGACTGTTTTTATGTTCCCGGTGTTACTGATGAGTAGAGTATACTTTCATTATTAATGAGAGCATTACATGCAATTGCTAACCTGCAAAGGCCAATGCACCAGAGGAACCCAAAATACCCAGCTGTCAAAGGTGGCTTCACTCATGTTGGGAGCTGCACTTGTCTTGGGTTTAACGGCGCAGTTTACAATTTCATCTCAATTCCATTGTGCTGATTTTGAAATTGAGATACATAAACCAAAGGCAATTTTCATTTACATTGGACAGCCTCAAAAGAAGTGGAAAGCAATGAACAAGCTCTCAACTATGTTCCACAGTCAGAAAAAGAAACTTCTTCACTTTGGCACAACTAAACCTCTAAAACTTCTTTGAGACATTTTGTCACTATCCCTGCATTACACCACAGGACTAAATTTTGAATGAATATTGTGGTTTCATGATTAAATATAATTGTTTTACAGACCATATGCAGAGGTAAATTCTTGTCTTTATTAACTTGATTTGCACACTGGCATAGAATAAGATTGAGCACATACCCAGCCTGACTAATCCCTGACATTTGTTTCTCTATTAAAATTAAAATGGCTGGAAACTCATAGACCCTCATTGGTATTGATGAAAATGTATGTTGCGTAGACCAAAAATGGGAGAAAGTGAGGACTGCAGATGCTGGAGATCAGAGCTGAAAATGTGTTGCTGGAAAAGCGCAGCAGGTCAGGCAGCATCCAAGGAGCAGGAGAATCGACGTTGCGGGCATGAGCCCTTCTTCAGGAGCCCTTCTTCAGCCTTTCCTGAAGAAGGGCTCATGCCTGAAATGTCGATTCTCCTGCTCCTTGGATGCTGCCTGACCTGCTGCACTTT
>NC_057713.1:107284984-107300844 GCF_004010195.1 Chiloscyllium plagiosum | reverse complement strand
GATGCTGCCTGACCTGCTGTACAAGACCAAAAATGGAACCATTTTTGTCTCTAGGAGCTGCATTAACCATGGTAAATAGCTTAACCTATTTGCATTGAATAGTGTATACAAAGTAGCAATAATAAATTGAATAATTACATTGAAGAGGGACAAATCCTGAGGATTGGTTAACTTCCACACCATGGATTAAGAAGAAATAGGTGACAGTATCATGATGTCCTAAATATAATCTTCCAATGTTTTCAAGCTTTGGAACCATTCCTTGAGATTAGAAGATTGCTTCTGCCAGATAACTCTTGACGAAAGGATAGAAAGAAGCCAGGATGTTACAGACACCTGTTAGTTCAACACCTTTTTTAGGGAAATTGTAGCAGTTTATAAGGAAGAAGTGGGTAAATGAAGACCATGAATATTGTTAATTCATCAAAGCCAGGCATCAGAGGCCTTTACAAGTTAGGTCATGCCTCATGAAAGTGATTGATTGCTTTTTGAAGAGATGGCTGAAGTAATAAGCAGGGGAATGTCTAGGAATGTTTATTTATATGGGTTTCCAGAAAGCAATTGTTGAAATTGTTCACAAAAGACTGTTAGCCAAAGTTCCAGCACATGAACTTGAGAGGTAATTCCTGACCTGGTTAGGACTTTAATGGAGTAACAGCATGATCAGAAATTAGGGATAATGAGAAGATACTTTAAGTGGCAGAAATTGATTGTAGATGTTCCATCTGAGTTGTGGCATCAACTAATCACCATAGCTACTCATGATGAGGAAAGAGATGAAGAAGACACGTATCCAAATTTGCTATGAAACAAGCTAGCAGAAAATGCAGCCTTCTTGGCTTGCACATTCTGTACAGAATGAGACATAATTATAGGGTAATGGCTTCAAGCCCTGCATTGGGTGCTATTATTGCCCAACCAGGGCTTATCTCATCAATTAATACTCTGTTTAAAAGAGTAGATGGAAATGCAACATTAAATAGATAATGTGAGATTAAGTAAATGGGCAATTACAATTTAGAAAAAAATAGGGAGTTATTTACTTTGGACCTATCGAACAATAGAGTAATTTACAAATGGTGAAAAGCTGGAAGCAGAAGATGTCTAAAGATCCTAGGGAATCCACATATGTATATGTCAAAATGGCATGAACAGGTACAGGAAATAATCAAAAAAGTAAATGTAATTCTGATCTCTATATCCCGTGGACTAGTATACACAGATATAAAAGCTGCAAGAAGTCTGGTTAGACCACATCTGGTTAACCATTCCATGCATTTTATCTTAGGAAGAATCTTCTGGCCTTTAGAGGTATTACTGCATAGATTTACCAGGATGATATGTGGACTCCAAGAGTTAAATTCTGAGTTACAAAGTCTAAAGTTATATCACTTGAAATTCATGACATTAAGGGATGAGATACTTGAGGTTTTCACATTTTCAAAATTATTGGATAGAAACTGCAATCCTCAAAGCACACATTAGTGCATTTATTACACTGGTATTGCATCTCCCTGTGAGCTAATTCAACATGAGCAATATGATTCTTCATTTCAGACTGACCAATGACTATATGGTAACGGTATGTAACTGTGAAGCACAAGTTGTTAACCACTTATAGTCGAACTATGCCAATTAGAATTTGCTCCCAATGACGTGCAGTTAAATATTGGGACCCTGATCCAGACAATCAAAATGAGTATAATTGTATAGTGACCTGAACAATGTTAACATGGTGAAATTGTGGCAGAATTATGCAAGAAACCCATCAAGGTCTATCTCAACATTGCAAGGAATGGTTGCATTTTTTGACTAAATTCCAGGCATCGAGGTGAGATACTTGTTAAGGAGCAGGAATTTGGAGCTAGTGGGGATTATCCCTCATTAGCGACTTTCTAAACTGCACATCTCACCTCAGATCCTCGACCTACCACCTGCCACAAGCAAACTGGACACTGATAATTATCAATATGGAAGTCAGAGTTTGATTGATTGATTTATGATTGTAACATGTACCTAGATACAGTGAAAATTACTGTTTTGCATACTAAATGGATAGACCATACCATACAAAGTGGATGAGGATAGCAGAACAGTGTGTAGAATACAGGGTTTATAGCTGCAGGGAAAGTGCAGAGGGAAAGATCAGAATTAACATTTGAGAAGTCTGTTCAAAAGTCTGATAACAGCAAGGAACAAAATGTTCTTGAATCTATTTATATGTGTATTCAAACTTTTTTATCTTCTGCCCAATGGAAGAGGTTGGAAGAGATTATAAATGGCGTGGGATGGATCTTTGATTGTGTTAGCTGCTTTCCCGAGGAAGCAGTAAGTATAGATGGACTGGGCTGTGATCACAACCCTCTTTAGTTTCTTTCAGTCTTGAGAAGAGCAGTTGCCATACCATGCTGTACTGCATCCACATAGGATGCTTTCAATGGTGCTTCTATAAAAATTGATAGGAGTCAATGTGGACATGCTGAATTTCCTTAGCCACCTGAGGAGGTAGCAGTGTTGTTGTGTTTTCTTGACTGACGCGTTGATGTTGGTGAACCAGGACAGATTATTCGTGATCATCAATCCCAGGAGCCTGAAGCTTTTGACCATCTCTACTTCAGCTCCATCAATGCAGACAGGGGCACTCTGCTTCCTGAAGTCAATGACAAGCACCTTTGTTTTGCTGATATTGATGGAGAGACTGTTGTCTTTACACCATGCTGCGAAGCATAAGACCATAAGAGACCATAAGACATAGGAGTGGAAGTAAGGCCATTCGGCCCATCGAGTCCACTCCGCCATTCAATCATGGCTGATGCGCATTTCAGCTCCACTTACCAGTGTGTTAGCTGCTTTCCCGAGGAAGCAGTAAGTATAGATGGACTGGGCTGTGATCACAACCCTCTTTAGTTTCTTTCAGTCTTGAGAAGAGCAGTTGCCATACCATGCTGTACTGCATCCACATAGGATGCTTTCAATGGTGCTTCTATAAAAATTGATAGGAGTCAATGTGGACATGCTGAATTTCCTTAGCCTCCTGAGGAGGTAGCAGTGTTGTTATGTTTTCTTGACTGACGCGTTGATGTTGGTGAACCAGGACAGATTATTCGTGATCATCATTCCCAGGAGCCTGAAGCTCTTGACCATCTCTACTTCAGCTCCATCAATGCAGACAGGGGCACTCTGCTTCCTGAAGTCAATGACCAGCACCTTTGTTTTGCTGATATTAATGGAGAGACTGTTGTCTTTACACCATGCAGCGAAGCACTCAATCTTTTTCCTGTATTCTGTCTCATCATTGTTTGAGGCCCGCGTGCAATGGTGGTGTCATCAACAAACTTGTAACTGGAGTTGGGGTGAAATTTGATCACACAGTCATGAATGTGTAAGAAGTACAATAGAGGGCACCAATGTTGAGGATTATGATGGAGGAATTATTGTCACCTATTCTTGCTGATTGTGATCTATGGGTAGAGAAGTCTAGTATGCATTTACAGAGGAGGGAACTGAGGCCTAGGTCTCAGTGATTAGAGGTCAAGTTGCTTGGAATTAGTCATTAAGGTGGAGCCTCATTATCCAGATGTTCCAGTAGAGCCAGGGAGATGGACTCTGCTGTGGATCGGTTGTGCTGGTAAGCGAATTGCAAAGGATCAAGGCAATTTGGTAGATTGGAGTTGATGTGAGCCATGATTAACCTCTAGAAGCATTTCATAATTATGGAGGTCAGAGCTACCGGGCAGTAGTCATTGAGGTACGTTGCATGATTTTTCTCAGGATGATGGTGGGCTTCTTGAAGCAGGTGGGGATTTCTGGTGGCAGCAAAAGGAGGTTAAAGATGTCAGTGAATACTCCCACCAGGTCTTCCACATAGGATCTGAGTGCATGGCCAAGACTCTGTCTGGGCCAATTGCTCAAGAAGGCCAACCTAATCTCTGCTGTAGTGACTGTGGATACAGATGCAATCAAGGCTGTTGGTATAGGTGACATTGTTTCACTGACCTTCTATTCAAAGTGGGTGTACAATGCATTGAGCTCAATGGGTAGGGAAGTCCTACTGCTTACAATTCTGTTTGACTTCACTTTGTAATCCGTCACTAGAGTGCACACCTGATGACTTCAGTTCACATCTGGATGTGAAGAGTATCCGTGGTATAAAACACTATCTCATGGTAGACTGCTGCAATGACACTTTGCACACAGGGACACGGATGGGACTGGGCAGCATCTCAGAACTACTCACATCTTCTCCTTTAGAGCTTATTCACTTAACACCTACCTGCATACTCAACATATCCCTGCCTTGCTTCGCTGTGCCAATTGGTGCAGTTACACGATTGACAGTTTGCTTCACTGGTCAACAGTCTTCAGTCAAGAGACTGAGCCTCTTTCTGTATTTATTGTGCTATGTCAATCTCATTCCTGCACTATATGCCAGCAACTTATGCAGCAAACTTGCAAGCAGCCATGTCTCAACAATTTAGGGGAGCTCATGTAGGTACTCATCAGTTCGGGGCTCCCGACACAGTAAAACAATGGTATCCTCTGATACCAGTCCAGGGGACTGGGCATAGCGAGGCATCTGGTTGGCAGTACAGAGAGTGGGGCATGGTGGAGCTAACAAGGTGTTGGAGACATGTACAAGCATCGCTCAGGGCTCTGGGTGCTTTCTGACCAGGGTGTTCAGTTAGGTCACTCAGGTGGGTGGGCCAAGGACAGTCTATTGGGTGTGTCCACAGCAAATTGGAAAAAAAAGGGGGGGGTCTGTGGTAGATATCCAGTGAGTGGCAAGTTCGTATGGGAGTGACATGGGGTTAGATAAGGCTAAAAGAATCAGCTGAAAGGGGACTCAGGGGAGAGTAGGTGGTTAATATAATGAGTCGAGTAAGAAATGGTGAGAGGTCTGCCTGGGCCTCACAGTGAAAAACTCTTGATGGAAATCAATAAAGCTGACACTTAACCAAAAAAAAAATCAACCCAGTGTTTGTCATTAACAATAAAGACCAGATTTAGTTAAAATTCTAGTTGTCAGGATGTCAAGCATCATCGCCTTCAGGATAGTAAGCAATGCATATACTGTTAGAAATTTGCCAAAAATGCCTGAACTCCAACAGTGCAAAAATTGTCTTTGGTCTCCTACATGCCATTGCTTTAATAATCAGTTTTCAGTCTTTACCATTAGAATGCTATAAATCATGCTGATATGCAGAGTTCAAGTGGCTCATTTTCATTTGTTGAGTTCATAGATTTGAATAATTTTAATTACTTATCAAATACTATGAATTGATACACAGTTGCATGGTCTACTCAGAGTAAAAGCACAGATTAACACTTCAAAACACTCTGGGGTCTTTTACAACACATTCCATCCTACTTCTTTGTTCTTTTGTAATTCGTTTGTAAAGAGGTTTTCAGCCACTCTTCAGCTTGGTTTTTGTGTTTCTCTTTTTATCTCAAATCATCTGCTTCAGAAAAATGCATAGTTTCTTAAAGAACATATCATTTCTATTTATAGCTAATTTCAGTTCAAACACTTCATTCTCAGATATATTACCCATCTGCAGTCAGATATTGTATGACCTATTCATAAAATCCTGCACGAAAACATAATTTTCATTTTCACTTCCAATATATGGGATGACCTTATTACAGACTAATCAAATGACAACAACTGTCCTTTAATTTCTATCATGCTTTCAGCCACAACATCTTAAACGATGAGAGAGCGCGGGAGCAGAGAAGGAACAAAAAGGAGTGGATGCTGCACTCCTGATTCCAACACCATAGGGCATGTGGCTAAAGGGTTGTGTATTGTGAATCAGTTTATTTATCCACATGAAGACCTTTTGTAGAAAATTTTGACCTTGAATCGATATCATCATCAATTTGAGGGATATCTAACAATGATACCTTCTCTAATTTATACTCTCCACTGACGTTCTGGTACGATCTCTTCCTTAGGAGGACAGCGACCACAAAGACTTTAGGTCAGCCAAAATGGACAGACTCAGATGCTATCCCAAATTATGAGAATGGGGTGATTTCCAAATTCATGACTGACATACCCCCTTCCTTTAATGAGCTATTGGACAAAGTCTTGGTGACAGTCTAATGTTGCACAAGTTAAGTGACAGAGCTGAAAATGTGTTGCTGGAAAAGCGCAGTAGGTCTGGCAGCATCCAAGGAGCAGGTGAAACGACGTTTCGGGCATGAGCCCTTCTTCAGGAAATGCCCGAAACGTCGATTCACCCGCTCCTTGGATGCTGCCTGACCTGCTGTGCTTTTCCAGCAACACATTTTCAGCTCTGATCTCCAGCATCTGCAGTCCTCACTTTCTCCTCCAAGTTAAGTGACACTTTAATTCTAATAGATGCTGATAGGTTTCTCTTGGCAGCCTAAAACTTTCCTCACAGATGTTTCAAAATGGTGGAGAGTGGGACAGCAGATTGGGAAATGTATCATGGAAATATGGCTGAATTGATTTCTGTCTTTTGTTCCATCTGTGGTTTAGTTAAAAAAAAATTGTGCTGGGGATGTAATGTTCAATTTATTGAAATCTGCTAAAATCATGCTGGAATTTGATATCACACTTGGAATTACATTTCACATGTGTTTCATTGGTTGCAAAGAACTTGAGAAGTTCTGTAGTCATTAAATACAAAATCTTTCAGTTTTTTTCACTTTTGACTTCTTGTAATTAATTGTGATACAATCTACTAAAATGCCGATCATTGGATCACAAGTGATTTTCAACTTCTAAAACCTCCATTATCTGTGAATCAAAAGATTGTGGGAACACAAGTAGAACATTTCGCCACTTGAGTCTGGTTTGCAATTACATAACATTGTTTAACTTAATCAACATACCCAACTTTTTCCCAATATTCCTTTTCATCTTTGATTAGCAAAATCCATCAAACTCAGGTTTAAAATGAATAAATTGATCTAACATATAGCATTCTTTGTGTGTAAAAGTATTTCATAAATACAACCCTGCAATGTTATGTTTTTCTCAACTTTTACCCATGCTCACCTGTCTTAGGCTTCCCAATCGTCAGAATTAGTTCCTCCCAATTTGTTCCTCACAATACATTGAAAGTTTTCATTAAATTTCCTTTACAACATTCTAAATTATAGATAATACCCTGCATAAACCTCTCAATCTAATCTAACCTTTGGAGTGTGGATCTGGATTTTCCTGTGGCCTTAGGAAAACCTGACCTGCACTCTTTTGCATCTTCATAAATGCACATCTGCCATATGTGTGATTTTACAGAGATTTTTGACTTTTCACAAAGGGGTTGAGTTCACAATCTATAATGCAGGCTATAATTGATTATGTGAAGGGAATAGGCATTGAGCCAAACTGGTGAGATGGTCCTCCTGGGTTCTCTTACATAGCTGCTCAGCTCTGGTGTAAAGGTTCCCTAAACACCACCCTTCACTCCCTTATATTCTCACCTAACACAAGCCACCTGGTGGCTCAGTGGTTAACACTACTACCTCACCATGTTAGTGTTCTGGGTTTGATTCTAGCCTTGGGTGACTGTGTTCTCCCTCTGTCAATGTGGGTTTCCACCAGGTGCTCCTAATTCCTCCGACAGTCCAAAAATGCATAGGTTAGTTGGACTGGCCATGCTAAATTGACCCATAGTGTACAGGATGTGCAGGCTGGATGGGTTAGTCATGGTAAATGTGGGGTTTCAAGGATAGGGTGAGGGCCTGGGATGCTCTTCAGAGGGTCAGTGCACATTCAATAGCTCAAATGGTCTCTTCCCACACTATAGGGGTTCTATGATTCTATGAACATCCAGCCCTCATGTCACACCTAGCTCCTTCACCTTTGCCAAGACCCCATCATGACCCCATCCACAATGCTACCCATGTCCCTGCAGATTGCACATGACACCTCATGCTCTTTCAGATAATCTATGCCACCTCTATACTAGCTATACACTCTCCATAGCCATTCACCCAGAATGCACTATGTGCAGCACTCAGGTATAATTGCCATTGTTGGTAATTACAGTATTTTATTATCTTTCAAAAAAATTAATCCTTGCAAAATCTAATGAGATGCTGAATTAAACTTTCATTGGTACTGGGAAAAGAAAGACTACTCCAATGTAAAAAAAATGTAATTCAAATGTCTATTAGGCGTATAAGCAAACAAAACATAACATCATTTTTAGATTAGGTTCCCTACAGTGTGGAAGCAGGCCCTTCAGCCCAATCAGTCCACACCAACCCTCTGAAGAGTAACCCACCCAGACCCCTTTCCCTCTGACTAATACACCTAACACTATGGGCAATTTAGCATGGCCAATTCACCTAATTTGCACATCTTTGGACTATGGGAGGAAACTGTAGCACCCAGAGGAATCCCATGCAGACCGTGGGGAGAATGTGCAAACTCCACACAGACAGTCACCTCAGACTGGAATTGAACCTGGGACCCTGGTGCTGTGAGGTAGCAGTGCTAACCACTGAGCCACCATATTACTTTTGTTAATATTGAAGGAAACAACCTTCTCTGTTGCCTTCATAAAAAGTTCAGATAGGTTAGTTAACACGAATTACCCCTGACAAATGTGTACTTATTTTTCTTAACTCTCATTTACCCATTAACCTGTTAGTTTTCTTCCAGCTCATGGTTTTGAGAAGTGTCTCCACCACTAATATTAATTGGATTGACCTGTTGTTGCTGGGCTTATTTTTACATAAATGCTCCACTGTCATCATCCTTGAATTTAAAGTAAGCTAGAAATTTATGTCCAGCGCTCCTAAATTTTCCATTCTCGTTTCCCTCAGTACACGAGGATGTGTCTCATTCAAACTGTTACCTTATCAATAGCTGACAGCTAATTCAACATCACTTTATCAACATTAAACCCGTTCAATGCATGAATTACCTCCTGTTTCCCCATGATATATTATTTGTGAAATTCTAGAAACAAAGGATACCTGGCACGCATTGCAAGACATGGTCATAGTCGTGCAGCTATGAATCCACTGCATTGCAAGTTAAGAAAGTCTGGGATTGATTGCCTGCAATTAAGCTAAGCAATTATGATGTGAGGTCTCCTCCGGCCTTTGCGTTGCATGTTTATTGTCAGTGAGAACTTTCTCCTCTAGTAAAACTTTAACCAAAAGAAAATATATCTAGAGAACTCATTCCTTGAGCAGAGGGAACAGCTCTAAGCTAATTTCTTCAGGATTGTCTAATACCCCCTACTTTTACATTTCAATTTATCAATTATTTTCTTCTACCTTTTCTCTTTTGAAAATCAATCTGTTGCTTGATCAGAATCCTTGTCCTTTTGTCTGAACTGTTCTTATGCCCTTTTTAAAGAAAGTTCAAAGTAGTATGTTAGCAGAGTGTTAAAATTATAGTCAGTTGATTACCAGCATGGATTACAGATGAAATTTTTGATTTTAGCAGACAGCCTGCCATTCGCACCCTTATTATGTGCTTTGCTATTTTCAGCTTTCCTTGCCTTTGTCAGCATTCACTTCAGATTCATGTGATCACTGACATAGATTCTTTAAGAAGTCCCATATGTCTTCACAGTTTGACAACATAAGGTAGAAATAAACTGAAGTAAATGCATATTTCAGCAATAAACTGAAGGATGGATGACAGGATTTCTGAGGTAGATGTCTTAACTGATGAAGTGGTTCAGTCTTTGCTGTAATTCACTTGGCAAAATGAATGAGCTAGGAATGTATGATGTACCATATTTTATATTTTCAACATTGCTGTATGCATCTGCCAAGGTGTCAGCTTGGTTCAGTGGTCAGACTCGTATCTTTATATCAGAAGATGGTTATTGCCTGGCCCCTGACCCTCTTAACTACCTCAGCCTTGAATAAATTCAATGGTGTGGCCTCCACTGCTTTCTGAGGACTTGTGATGTCTTGCTTTTGAACCTCAACCCACTAAAATATCAGAGTTGTTACTAATGTATTTTGTGCCAGATCACACTGCTTCTTCCTGTTTTCCCTGTGACAAGGTCAATGCTACAGCCCAGGCTGTAGGCTTCATCAACAAACCTGGCTTCCCCCGGTTCCAGGATAGTATGAACAACTTGTTATGAGAACATTGTAACATAACACAGCTGACTTCATCAAAAGGAAAGGATTCTATTCCATCTATGTAGAAGATATCTGTGATCATTTGCCCCATATGATTGACGTCTACAACAGGCACCCTGCTTACATCCTTGAGGATTTATGCTCCTGCTTTGTTTCAAGTGCCAGATGCCTTAGAAGAATGGTTACGGGGATACAATCCTCTGTAACCTTACCTGATGGCTCCATTATGCACACCATTGACAGAGGCCAAGTGCAATGCAGTCAATTCTTCCACCAGGGCCATCATGGAGCTGGCAATACATCTCCTGAAGATGAGGTTCTGATGATTGGATCAGTCTTGGGTTGGCAACCTTTCAGAACACTTCAGAGGGAGGGTGCCATATCATCCTAACTTGCACAGTCCTGCACAATTGGAACGTATGATGGATGTGATGGATTCTGATGAGCTGGGAGAGAAGCAGCAGTCTTCTGCAGGGGACATCACCTTCAATTTGGTAGAGCAAAGCAGTGACACACACAAAATGTCAAACAGGATTTAATTGACATCTATTTCCAATGGATGTGAGCTGGGAGCATGGATTACTCATTAACTGTAAACTGGTTTGAGCTTGAAAGGCAGGCAGCTGCTATTTGTTTCCAGGAGCAAACGCAGATGTTTTTGTGTTTGTATTTCCTTCCCTTTTCTTTAATAAAAGTTAATTATTCAACTGTCTGAAGGCTTTCCATCATACTTAATAGTAAGATATATTGAGAACTCTTGCTAGTCCTAGCTGAGAATCTCTCCAAAAAAAAATAACACAACAAGCAATAAACCAAAAAAATGCCCATAATATTCATCCCTTTGTGTTTATGGGGCAGTGGCAGTCCTTTGATTTTGATGCCTCTCTTTGTTGGCACTGGGGGCCTGCAATCCACATAAGTGAAGTTGTGCCACACTGTCCTATCAGAAATCCTGCTGTCATGATGACACCATGTGCCCTTTCACCCTTTCTTTCCATGTGTCTTCTGCATATGATAGTAGCTTTCTCCTTGATGTTGTGATGAATTGTATTTTGTGAAATTCATAATGCCTTTAGCTGTAACCCAGGAAGAATCCTGAGGTTCAAATGTTGAGGGTGATGCTGGATTTTCATGACAATTTTAGTAGTTGACCTCACCCTGATTTGAAGCACCAGTTCAGGCTGAATGAAGTGATGTATTTCTGTGACTAGTCCCTTGGAAAACAGAATCATCCTCAGGCTTGTACGAATGTTGGTGTATTCATCCTGGAAGTCTCATGTGAGTAGGGCCATCAATAGAGAGTGCTCCTTCTGTGCCCATCTTTTAGTGCATCCCCCTCTTTCCGATCAATCTGTCGGTTATGTTAAAGACCAACAGATATTAGAAAGTCTGACTGCCCCCATTCTTGGGCCCACTTGCTTCCTTGTTGGTAATCGTTAACTGCCACAACATATCTCCAATAACGCTTCAGTGCTTGCAACAACAAACTCTGACCTTGTTCAGCATGCAATGTGTCTTTCTGCACCTGTATTTTCTTGAGTTAATGCCACCAATCTGTCTGGGTCAAGTTTGCAGTCTATGTATTGCATCAGCCAGTTAGGCTTTCACAGCTTTCTGACATATGCAGAAGATGGAGCTGTCTGGATCTGTATTCTACACTAACACCACCTAGGCAACACAACACAGAGCCAACATCATGATCCACACTTGATAAGCTCTGAAAGACTTCCATAGCTCTGCTACAAATGGCAATAAGCCATTTTGTGCCTTATGCCGAACTTTACAGGACTGCTGGAAAGATACTGGGAAGTAGGGAGGGACCATAATATTGAGTCAAATGAGGGAGTGGGGTTTAAAGCACCTGTCAACTTTTTAATGTCGCTGTTATTTTTCCATCAACGGCGAGGATGCCAAATAGCCCTCCCACCCTTATACAAACTGGGGGTCCTATGGAGTCAAGTAAAAGTCCCCTCCCATTTAGCTGACATTTTACTACCAGCAGTTGGGCACTCTCACATGGAAAGATTGCCAGGTAGACTCTGGTTACCTCTTTGAGGATTGGAGGTGTCTTCCTGATCGGTCACCAAAAGGCTAATGGTGGGCAAGGCCTACCCTATATAAAAGACTCCTTTGCTTTCATGACTAAGACTGATCACCCTCATTGCCTGACTAGCTGAGTGACCTTGATGAACCCAACTCAACTTCATTTAATTCTAGGGCATCCTCCATGAATGTTGCTCAAGAAAGCACTGCGGTACTGCAGCAGCATGAGGAACAGGGACCATTGCTAATACTATGGTGCTGCCAGCCATTACGTGGACCAGCAATTCTTGTGAGTGGAACCTGGTCCATTAAAAGAATGATTACACTGACTGGAGCTGTTAATTGTCTGAGAAACATAAAATGTAGCTGAACCATCCATGACCAGAGGGAGTGGTGACCCAGATATTCCAGATAGTAGACAAGGCCACCACCTCGCTGCAAAATCCGAGCTTATGTTTTTCAGCTGAGGTGCTGATTGTCTGACCAAATCAATGCCAAAGATTTAGTGGCACTTTTTCAATTAATAATTAACGTGAGATGGTTGTTTCTTCCTTTTGTTATCTCTTTTTCCTTTTATTGTCCTTAAGAGGTTTGGAACATTGCTGAAGAAAATTGGACTTTGAAATACATTTCTCCACAATTCTGACATGTGATGACAACTTGTCTCAACTCCAGAAATAACTTAGCATGTTTAATTCCAGTTTGCAGTTTTGTGT
The DNA here is from genome assembly GCF_004010195.1 of Chiloscyllium plagiosum. Classification (NCBI taxonomy): domain Eukaryota; kingdom Metazoa; phylum Chordata; class Chondrichthyes; order Orectolobiformes; family Hemiscylliidae; genus Chiloscyllium; species Chiloscyllium plagiosum. The sequence goes on along the minus strand of NC_057713.1, from coordinate 107,287,996 downwards.
TTTCAATGGATTCATCTTCATTAACCTCTGTATAGACCTTAGACTGCATATTCAGAATGCTACTTATTCCGAATTTGTCTGCCAATCCAAGCTTTTATCTTACACAATGACTAAAGTAAAGAATATTCATTCTCTCTGGGTCTTATCTCCACCATCTGTGTTTGTGACAGCAAAATGGGAAAAATGCTGGCTTTGTCTCAGCCTCACTGTCATCTCCTCCTCTCCACCCACTGAGAGCTTTTGAATACCACTTCTGTGAAAAAGAAAGTGGGCATCAGTCCATTAGCTGCTCTGTTAGAAGGCAGAAAGAAACGTCATGTTTTGATCTGGCAAATATTATTGGGTGTTCTTATATTCTGCATTACTAATTTTCAGCATTATTAATGGCTGGCTTCAAACCACTATGCTGCTTATATACTGTTTTCATCTGTAAGGATCCTTGACCTCAACTGAATTCTTGCAACAAGATAAAAAGGCAAAGATTTTGGCTCAACCCAATTAATAGATTTTATTTTGTAAATGATTGGACAAGTATACTTAACAATAGGTGATGCATTCATGCTAAATTTAATCTTAGTTCTTATTTGCTGCCTTTGTACAGGTGATGTTTGGTTCCTTTGGTTCTCTTCAATATTCCTCCAGTATTCTGCCTCTGCCTGGGTGAAGAGGTCTTGACATCCCTCCTTTTATATACCTCCAGGGGCTGCCTATGTGCCTCTCTACATTTCATCCTTCTGCCAAGTGTGAGCTGGCTACTTGTCCCCTTGACTATGTGAGGCCATTACATCCCAGATCACAGACTCTTTTTTTTGTGCTGTTTGCTGACCACGTGACCTTCTTTCACTCCAAATGACAGGAAGCAGCTTGCTGTGGAAAGTCTGCTCTTTAAATAAAAACTCTTTAGATCCCTCAAAGCTGTAAAAATTATAATTGAATACCATGACATTCAGAACTTGCCTGTACATAACACCAACAATACATTAACTGCAGCATCTTAATAAGTGATTTAAACGACATATTTACAAGTTTTCACACACCAATTGATTTGTTAGTACTGTAAATGCCCCAATCTAACTATCACAATTAGAAAATAAATTACTCCTCACACGTGGAATACTTGTGTGTTATTTACTCTCAGTGGTAAAACAAATTAAGAGTTGCCCTTCGGATGTAGTTACATAAGTTTCTCTTTGAATAGACAGAGACCTTACTCTAGTTAACATCTTTGAATGGAGATGTAAATGAAGACGGCCATAGAATTTCATCCATTCTTCCATAGTTTCTTCCATTCTTCATCATTAGTCACTGCTGTAACAGCTTTGACAAGTGAGGAGTTCCCCTGCTGAACATCCTGTCCTGTTGAAGAAACTGTTGAACTCTTAGGATGCTTGGAGGACATACTCAATCAACATTTATTCAACAATGTCAGAAATCTGGTATATGCAGTAGTTCTTGGCTACTGAGTTGTTTGCCATTGACAGCGTGTCTCCCAGTGACACTATTCTTCATTTACAAATGCACATTGACAACAATAACTAGACAGTGTAAATAAATAAACCTAATGAGTGTTGCATAAAACAGTTAATACTGAAATAAGCTCTAACCATCACTGTATAAAAGGATGTTTCTGAGAAGAACTAGCCAGTATTTAAGGAGTCGTTCAAGTTGTTCAATTGTCTTGAAGTTGTGTACTGGATTGTTTCAGTAACAGCAATGTATGCTTATTCTTAAACTGAGCCTATTGTCTCACAGGAGATGTATGTATCTTTTGGTGTAATGTAACTAGATAATAGGTAATATGTAATACATACATCTTTTATCACAATTCAATAGCTACTGACTAATCCTGACTTGAATGCTAGCCATTGTTAAAAAGCTTTCTTATGAGTTGAGTAAGACCGGCTAAGTTAGCAATAAATTTTTTCACTTGATTTACCAGCCGAAGAAGTACTGTACGTTAATTCCTCACTCCAACATAAGAAAGTCACTGATTGCTCTTAATGTTCATGGATCCATTGTGATATATTGTTTCTGGATAATGTGTCCGGTATGTAACCATCATTCTAGAGAATTAGCTTTTCTCATTTACTGTAAGACCTACATTCTGTAACACTGACCATTAACATTGACCTTTTAACATTTCCTGGAGCCTCTGATCATAGTCCTTTTTTCATTTTACCATGTCTAGAATATGATCCATATGGCAAAAGGTTCCTCTTCTGGGATTCCAGACATTGCCCTTTGGAAACTTTATGGTGCAGAGGAGATCACAAATAGTAGTTGGTTGAAGCAATACCATTCAAATGGTGTAATAAATTCAATCTGAACTCTTGGTCTTGTAGTGTCTGCCAGAAACCACTGTTGACATCCACTTTTGTGAAAGGTTTGACTGTTGCCAATTTTGCCAAATTATCACCAACAGGCAAAATGACGTGGATTTCCTTTCTTACTCCTTTCTTTAACTCAGTGAGATCCATACACAAACTTAGCTCTCCGCATGTTTTGGGAATAGTTACCTGTTCTGGGCAACATTGTGTTACAAGCAGATGTGTTCAGTGATCTTCTTGCAGGGGCATATGATATTATTGCCTCAATTTGCCTAAACCTTTCAATAACTGATCAAATTTCTCTTCTATTTTTATCCCGCAATATTGTACCCACTCTCTCGAAGAGTCCAAGAAAAAATTCAACTCCACATTCTGACTCCACATTTATGTAATATTTCACTGCCATTTTATCCTTTGTGATTAGGCTTCATGGAGAAAGTGAGGACTGCAGATGCTGGAGATCAGAGCTGAAAATGTGTTGCTGGAAAAGCGCAGCCGGTCAGGCAGCATCCAAGGAGCAGGAGAATCGATGTTTTGGGCATGAGCCCTTCTTCAGGAATGAGGAAAGTGTGCCAAGCAGGCTAAGATAAAAGGTAGGGAGGAGGGACTTGGGAGAGGGGCATTGGAAATGCGATAGGTGGAAGGAGGTTAAGGTGAGGGTGATAAGGTGAGGGTGATAGGCCGG
>NC_057713.1:107258700-107284612 GCF_004010195.1 Chiloscyllium plagiosum | reverse complement strand
CAGGAGAATCGACGTTTCGGGCATTAGCCCTTCTTCAGGAATGAGGAAAGTTGGTCCAGCAGGCTAAGATAAGTGGAAGAGATGCGGTGGAGGGCATCGTCGATCACGTCGGGGGGGGAAATTGCGGTCCTTGAAGAAGGAGGCCATCTGGGATGTGATTTTTTGGAACTGGTCCTCCTGGGAGCAGATGTGGTGGAGTCGAAGGAATTGGGAGAATGGGATGGTGTTTTTACAGGGGGCAGGATGGGAGGTGGTGTAGTCCAGGTAGCTGTGGGAGTCGGTCGGTTTGTAGTAGATGTCCGTGTTGATTCGGTCGCCTGAGATAGAAATAGAAAGGTCGAGGAAGGGGAGGGAGGAATCTGAGACTGTCCAGGTGAATTTGAGGTCGGGGTGGAAGGTGTTGGTAAAGTGGATGAATTGTTCAACCTCCTTGTGGGAGCACGAGGCAGCGCCGATACAGTCATCGATGTAGTGGAGGAAAAGGTGGGGGGTGGTGCGGAAGATGGACTGTTCCACATATCCTACGAAGAGGCAGGCATAGCTGGGGCCCATGCGGATGCCCATGGCTACTCCTTTGGTTTGGAGGAAGTGGGAGGATTGGAAAGAGAAGTTGTTGAGGGTGAGGACCAGTTCAGTCAGTTGAAGGAGGGTGTCAGTGGAAGGGTACTGGTTGGTACGGCGGGAAAGGAAGAAGTGGAGGGCTTTGACTCCTTCGTGATGGGGGATGGAGGTGTACAGGGACTGGATGTCCGTGGTGAAGATAAGGCGTTGGGAACCAGGGAAGCGAAAATCATGGAGGAGGTGGAGGGCATAGGTGGGGAGTTCTTGGACTAAGGGCGACAGGACCGTGTTGAGGTATGCAGAGATTAGTTTGGTGGGGCAGGAGCAGGCTGAGACAATGGGTCGGCCGGGGCAGACAGGTTTGTGGATTTTGGGCAGGAGGTAGAAACGGGTGGTGCGGGGTTGTGGGACTATGAGGTTGGAGGCAGTGGATGGGAGATCCCCTGGGGAAATGAGATCATGGATGGTCTGGGAGATGATGGTTTAGTGGTGGGAGGTGGGGTCATGGTCAAGGGGGCAGTAGGAGGAGGTGTCCGTGAGCTGGTGTTTAGCCTCAGCGGTGTAAAGGTTGGTGCACCAAACTACTAGCGCGCCTCCCTCGTCTGGCGGTTTGATAGTGAGGTTAGGCTTCATGGCAATTTGCCTACACACTTGAAGTCTGTGCATTCAGCATTTAGAAGCTGTGTGTTTGCTGTCTGATTCTCACAGACATCAACCATGGCAAGCAGTCTGGCAGTATTTAAACAGCATCTTTTGTGTTGAGTTTCAATTCTGTTTCAAAGCTTCATACATACAAGTTGATCGTCCAGAATCTGTTTTGACTCTCTTTGATCTCCCCTCGGGTTGCTGTCCTCAGATTTTGTTTCGTATCTTTAAAAGTCTTCAGCGTTTTTCAGATTTCATTTTCTGTTGAATGGTGTGGATACAAAACACTTATGATTCTGTCCTACTGTTTTCAAGGTAGTTCTTTAGAACAGCACAGTTTGGGACCGACCAGAGAGCAGGTTATTTTAGGTTTGGTATCCTGATGTAACAGGATTAATAAATGACCTTAGCGTAAAAGGCATCCCTAGTAGCAGCAACCACAATATGATTGCATTTTACATCCAGTTGAAAGGGAGGAGCGGGTGTAAGACTAGTAAGTCAAATTTAAATAAGGACAATTATGTGCCAATGAAAGTTGAGTTAGCTGTAGTGAACTGGAATGTTAGACTATGGGATAGATTAACAGAGTTAGTTAAAGAGCTATTTCAGAATTCTTAAAATAAGTATGTTCCTCATATAAAAAAAACATTTGAGTGACACCCCACCATGTGTGGTTATCTAAAGAACTGATAGAAACGATATTATTGTTCAAAGCTGAGTAACAGGTCAAATGATTGGTTAGAATATAAAGAATGGCTAAAAGGTTAATTAGGAGAAAGAAATTAAGGTATGAAAGGAAGCTCTTTTAATAAGGAAATGTGTAAGTAAAGTGAGTTTGGCCCTCTGGGGAGTTAATTTGGTCATGAAGTGAATAAATATTTTGCTTTTGTCTTCACTGCATATGTTACTCAAAGATTCCAATAACAACTTAAAATCACAATGTCCAATAAGAGAGAGGAACTTGGTGAAACCACAATCACTAGGGAAGCATTAGTGATAAAACTGATGACACTGAAGGCTGACAAATTATAGACTTCAATCTTCGTTCTTGAAAGGGGTAACTAGTGAGGTAGTTGATGTGTTGCTGTTAAATTTCTAAATTTCTTGTATTCTAGGGAAGTTATATCAGAGTGAAAAGTAACAAGTATAACTTCCTCTATTCAAGAAAGGAAGTAGGCAAAAAACATGAAAACACGAGACCTTGGGCCAGTTAGCTTAATGTCTATCATGTGGAAAGTTTTGTAATTGATTCAGGTAATTGGGTAGAATCAGCATGGTTTTACAAAATGAAAAACACCTTTCACCAATAAATTGGACTTTGAACATGCACTGTGGATGCAGGACGGGATGGGTGAGTCTGTAGACATACTGTAGTTAGATTTCTAGAAGGCATTTGACAAGGTGCCACATAAAGGGTTATTATTCAAAGTAGGATCTTATGGTGAATCTGGTAATGTGTTAGTATGGTTAGAAGATTGACTGGCATGTGGAAAACAGTGATTATGCACAAATAGGCTTTTTTTCTGGTGCAGAGTGTGACAAGTGAAGTCCTTCAGGTGCCTGTCTTAGGGCCATCGATTTTAAACCAATAGCTTAGATGAAGGGAGTGTCAGTGTGGTCGCTAAATTTGCAAATGACACATGATTAGGTAGGAAGAGGATATGAGGATGCTTTGGTCAGATATAGGTAGTTAGAATGAGTGGGCAACTTCGGGCAGATGGAAGATAATCTGGGAAAATGTCATGTTGTTCACTTTGGCAAACTGAATAAGAAAGCAGAATATTACTTAAAGAAGAATGACTTTAGAATTCTGAGGTGCAGAGGGATGAAGGTGTTCTTGTGCAGGAGTCTTTGTTAGTGTACAGGTACAATAAATAGATAAGAATGGTTAATGAGATGAATTGAACATAGTAGTAAGGTAATTTTGCTTCAGATTTATGAAACATTGGTGAGGCCACGTCTTGAAAACAGTGTGCTTGTTATTTAGTCTTATTTAACGAAGGATGTATATATGTTGGAGGTGGATCAGAGGAGCTTTACTCAGTTGAAATTTGGAATAAGCCTGTCATATTATGAGGAAAGGTTGGATAGATTAGATTTGTTTTTTAGCAACTTAGAGTGTGGGATGACTTGATTGAAATATATAAGATCATGAATGGTCTCGACAAAGTGGACATTGTTGTGGTTGTGTTCGCTGAGCTGGGAATTTGTGTTGCAGACGTTTTGTCCCTTGTCTAGGTGACATCCTCAGTGCTTGGGAGCCTCCTGTGAAGCGCTTCTGTGATCTTTCCTCCGGCATTTGTAGTGGTTTGAATCTGCCGCTTCCGGTTGTCAGTTCCAGCTGTCCGTTGCAGTGGTCGGTATATCGGGTCCAGATCGATGTGCTTATTGATTGAATCTGTGGATGAGTGCCATGCCTCTTGGAATTCCCTGCCTGTTCTCTGTTTGGTTTGTCTTATAATTGTAGTGTTGTCCCAGTCGAATTCATGTTGCTTGTCGTGTGTATGTGGCTACTAAAGATAGCTAGTCGTATCATTTTGTGGCTAGTTGGTCTTCATGGATGCGGATCATTAGCTGTCTTCCTGTTTGTCCTATGTAGTGTTTTGTACAGTCTTTGCATGGAATTTTGTACACTACATTGGTTTTGCTCATGCTGGGTATCGGGTCCTTCGTTCTGTTGTATAGGTGTTCTTCTTCCTCTTTTTTGCAGTTCTGGTGTACTGCAGTGTGTTGTGGCTCTTCTGAATAGTGTCTTGATGCAACTTCTTTTGTGTGTTGGGGTGGTTGCTTTCGTAGTTCAAGGCTTGGTCTGTGTGTTTGTGGCTCTCCTGTAGACCTTTGTGGTGAATTCTCCATTCGGTGTTCTCTGTACCATCACATCTAGGAATGGGAGTTGGTTATCCTTTTTCTTCCTCTCTAGTGAATCAGATTCCTGTGAGTGTGGCGTTGATGATCCGGTGTGTGTTCTCTATTTCTGTGTTTTTAATGATTACCAAGGTGTCATCCACAGATCTGACCCAGAGTTTGGGTTGAATTTGCGTTAAGACTGTTTGTTCTAATCTTTGCATTACTGCTTCTGCAGAACAAGATTAGAACAAACAGTCTTAATGCAAATCAGTACATCAGTAATTTGTGCTGTAAAATTCATGGGTCACTCCACAACCTCACCACTCTAACAATTTGTGAAACACTGTCTTAACCCTGTACCCCTTCGAAATGAATGTCAATGTCCAATTTGCTGGATTAATACTGTTTTGATCATTACTGCCATTTAAACTGAACCAGATTATCACTTGTGATACAGCAACACCAAACCGATGTGACTTTTTTTTTGCTCCAGGATTGATATCCTTTAAATATTAGTTGTTGTTTTTAATTAGCTTTGCTGATTTACTTAGCTAATGCAAACATAATTATCTTTTCAGCTTATTGGCTGGCTGGAATGTTTTCTTTAAATGATACTGATTTTTTTTTTAAAGCTTTCAATGTTTGTCACATTTATTAATGTCTCATTCCAAAATGTCAATGGTTAACTTTAACATATGAAACAGTTCTCTCTGAAGCCATACTGATAAATAGATTTAATTCTGTATAAATTGAATAAAAATTTTAAGAGAAGAATTATGAAATTAAGGCAACTTTAGAGGCTATACTTTTGCAGCTGTTCTGAATTCAAAGCTGGTTATATCTGAGAAATAGATTATTAAAAAAAATTACCCCCTACAGATTTTGCATTGAGTTTTTAATATATTTGAATTGCAAAACAGAGGAAGCGTGCTTTGAAAGCGATTTGCCAACCGCCTTCTAAATGTGATTGTAATTTAGAGAGTTTAGTTCAAGAACCTTTATAAATAGGGATAGGAGTAGACCATTTGAGCCTGCTCTATTATTCAATAGTTCTATAGCTGACCTTTCATCTCAACTCTGCATTCTCCCACTATCCCCATATTCCTGGATTCCCTGAGTGTCGAAAAATCTATGAACCTTTGCCCTGAATATATTCATTGACTGAGTTCACGGAGACAGGAAATTCAGAACCATTTGAATGAAGAAATTTCTCCTCATCTCAGCCATAAATTATGAATGGATTATTTTGAGACTACTTGCTCTATACTACTCAATCGGGGGAAACAACACCACAGCATTCCCATTGCCAAGTCCTCAAAAGTTTTGTTTTAATTAGATCACCTCCGATTCTGCAAAAAAATCTCAAATATGGATTCAATCCTCTCAATCTTGCTTCAGTTGAATGAACATTTTTGTTACACTCCTTCTAAGACAAAAATATAATTTCTTTGGTAAAGAAACCAAACCTTTAGTTTGGTTTTTAAAAATGTGATGTGGCAATGCATATATTACTCCCATAACATAAGCAACTCTATATGGACAATAAGGTATTGAAGAAACCATAACAAATTTATTACAGTCAATAATTACATACAAACATTGTCAAGTATTTAATTAGTATATTACGCAAAGCATTATATCCTTATACTTCAAGTGATCCCTGGATAGGATGCTGTATGCAACTATACTTATTGTTTATAGCTGGTAACTGAGACAGGAGCAGGAGAGCTCAACCCCATGGAATGCTGCTCCTGCAATATGTGGAAAATCAGAGACACGTCCAGTGTCCATGGCGATGATGTATGCAGGAAGTGTGTTTAGCTGCAGCTCCTGACTGACTGTATGAAACAGCTGGAACTGCGGATGGACTAACTTTGGAGCATCCATGATACAGATGATATAATGGATAGCACGTTTATTGAACCTTTCACACCCCAAGTAAGGGCTCCAGAAGCAGAAAAGCATTGGGTGACCACCAGAAGGCTAGTAAGTGTGGACAGGTACATGAGATTAGGTTAGTGCAGGAGTCCCCTGTGGTCGTCTCCCTCTCGAACCTTGTTGGATATTGTTGAGGGGAAATCTCCTCCCAGGGGAAAGCAACAACTGCCAGGTTTGTGACATCATGGTCAGCTTTGCTGCACAGCAGGGGAGGAAAAAGACAGGGAGACCTTTTGTGATAGAAACAGGGAACTCGCTGAAAAGGGCAGCTGACAGGTGGTTCTGTGGCAGAAAATGAGATTCTCAAATGGTATGTTGCCTCCCTGGCGTCAGGGTCAGGGATGCCTCAGAGGCTTTAGGATATTCTGAAGGGAGAGGGTGAACAGCCAGCAGTTGTGGTGCATGTTAGTATCAATGACATGAGTTGACAAAAATGAGGTCCTGTAAAAGGAGTTCAGAGAATAAGGTAGTATATTTAGATAGTAGGAAGACTACTAAGGTTGTAATCTCTAGATTACTTCTGGTGCCACGAGCTAGTGAGTATAGAAGTAGAAAGGTAGATCCAAGATGAACACATGGCTAAAGGGATGGTGTCGGGTGAAGGACATTAGATTTTTGGATCCTTCTTCTGAGGAAGGTGGGACTTGTACAAATTGGAAGGATGCACCTGAACCAGAATGGATCCAATATCCTTGCTGGAAGGTTTGCTTGTGCTTTTGGGAGATTTTAAACTAATTCAGCAGGGGATAGGCATAGGGTGGATGTAAAGTCAGGAGCAAGGTCCAATCAGACAAGGATAGAATGTCCAGCATCTGGAGGATGTGAGCACGATAAAGCATACGGGAGGTCCGGAAAGTTAACTTGCATCTATTTTAATGTAAGGAACTTGGCTGATAAGGCAGATCAACTTAAAGCTTGGATCAGCATGTGGGAATAGGATATTGTTGCAACTTCTGAGCCACAGCTGAATGAGAGGCAGGACTGGAAGCTCAACATTTCAGGGTATAGAGGTTTAGGTTGGATGGGATGGGATGGGAGTTGGAGTGACCTAAGTGAAGTGGATGCATTGTATTATTACTAAGGAAAACCATCACTGCAGTCTTGCGGGACGATAGAGGATGTCTGAGAAGGCTGTACAAATGAGGTCATCAGGGGAAAATTTGAAATTTAAAAAGTGGTGATTACTTTGCTGGGATTATACTTTGGCCTCCCAACTGTCAGAGGGAGATTGAGGAACTAACTTTGCTAACATTATCTGGGATTGCCTTAGTGTGAAAAGATTAGATGGGGTCAAATTTTTAAAATGCGTCCAAGAGAGCTTTTGTGCCAGTATGTAAATAGTCCAACTAGAGATTGGGAAATGCTAGATCTAATCCAAGGGAACAAAGCCAGTAAAGTGGTTGAAGTTTCTGAGAGTAAGCATTTTGGGGATAGTGACCATAACTCTAAGTTTCAAAAGCATTATGGCAAGTGATAAGGATAATGCAAAGGTTAGGTGGCTAAACTAGGAGAAGGTCGATTTTCAATATTTCGTCATAGAGTTCCCACAGTGTGAAAGCAGGCCTTTCAGCCCATTGAGTCCATACCAACCCTCCAAAGAGCAGCCCACCCAGAACCTCCCCCCCCCCCCCCCCCCCACTCCGTGTTATCCCTGTAATCCTACATTTACCATAACTAACCCACCTAGCTGACATATCTCTGGACACAATGGACAATTTAGCATAGCCAATCCACCTGACATGTACATTTTTGGACTGTGGGAGGAAACTGGAGCACCTGGAGAAAACCCACGCAGACACAAGGAGAATGTGCAAACTTCACATAGACAGTCGCCCGAGGCTGGAATCGAACCCAGCTCCCTGATGCTATGAGGCAACTTTGCTGCCTCTATTGTTAGCCGGGATCTGGCAAAGATTGATTGGAAGCAGTCACTTGCTTTTTATGTCTATATTTGGAAGGTGGGAATCATCTAAAAGAAGCATAGAGAAAATTCAGGGCCAGTGTGCTCCTCTCAGAGCGAAGGGCAAGGGAAGCTTGAGATGTATCCCGGGGTGCTATGGGAGGCAGGGAAGGAGATTTCTCAGACCCCGGTTGATATTTTTAATATTTTGCTGGCCATGTGAAGTACCAGATGACAGGAAGATAGCTAATGTGGTTCTTTGATCAAGAAGGACAGCAGGGATGAGCCAGAAAATTAGAGCCCAGTAATAGGGTAATTATTGGAAAAAGCGCTGTGGGACAAGATTAGTCAACACTCTCAAAGGCAGAAATTGATCAGGGATAGTTGGTATAGATTTGTTAGAGGGAGATTCTGTCTAACTAATTTAACTGAATTTTTTGAAATGGTGACTAAACATATTGACAAATGTAGTGCAGTTGATGTGGTTTACATAGACTTCAGTAAGACATTTGACAAGGTCCCACATAGAAGACTGGTACAAAGCTGCTCATGGGATCCAAGGAAACTGGATCCAAAATTAGCTTGCAAATAGAAGGCAAAGTGAGATGGTGAAAGTTTGTTTTTATAATTGGAAGCCTGTGACCAGTGGTATATCACAGGGATTGGTGCTGGGAACCTTGCCATTTGTTATATAAATTAATGATTTGGATGCAAATGTTTAAGTTATAATTAGCAGATGTCATGAAAATTGGTGGTGATGTTGATGGTGAGGAGGAGGGTCTCAGGCTACAATCTAATATTGCTTAGCTGACAAATTGGGCAGAGTGATGGCAGATGGAAATTAATCTTGATGTATTTTGGGAGGTCTAATAAAGGAAGGACATAAACAATGAATGGTAGGACCCTTGGGAATACTGAGGAACTAAGGGACCTTGATGTACAAATCTATAGATCCCTGAAGATGCCAGCTCACAGACAGAAAGGTGAAGAAGGCAAAAAGGATGTTTGGCTTAATTAGCCAGGGCATTCTGGTTACCATATTATTGAAGTATGTGATTGCACTGGAGCTGGCACAGAGGAGATTCACCAGGACTTTGCTGGGTATGAAAAGTCTCAGTTAAGAAGAGAGACTGGATAGGCTGGATTTATTTACCTGGAGCAGGAAAGGGATTGGATTGAGATTTGCGAAATTGAGAGGCATAACAAGGTAAATTGTGAAAATCTCTTCCATGTGGCAGATGTGTCTAATGTCAGAAGATATACATTTAAGATGAGGAGTAAGTAGTTTATAGTCGATTTAGGGAAAAAATCTTTTCCTTTCTTCATTGGCGTTGTACAAAAACAAAGCAGTGTGAAAATCTTACCTTGGCACTTAATATCACTGATTTGCGAGTATGTACCATACATCCCTCTCAACCATTTATGTGTGGATTAAGTTGTCATAGTCTTTCCAGACCATAGATTTGCTCTCCTATTAACCTGAGAGCCAAGGGTTGGGATTGAGAAGATGAATCCTTCACGATAACCTCAACTTGTGTTGGGAATTGAACCCATGCTATTAGCATCCAAGTGCTTTGCAAACCAACCATCCAGCCAATTGAGCGAAATCAATCCCTTGTGTGTGGATAGTGAGGTAACAATGTGTTATGGATTATTCTCCACTTAGTGCACATGTTGTCAAACAATATGTCAGTGTACTGTGGCCCACAATCTGTTCTGAGATACTGAATAAACTGGGGAAAAAAAGCAGCAATTATGATAGCAACAGCTGCACTCACTGTATTCTTAAGTCGTTGAGCAATGGGAAATTTGGAGAAGTCATCCATCACAAGGATATAATCCCTTCAAAGCACTGTGAATCATATCCAGAAGATTTGTCGTAATTTTGTGAAAGAGATTCAAAGGCTAGAAAGGCATCTTCATAAGATGTAATAATAAATGGATGAAACCATGATACTGTGCTTAATAATTAATTTCTGTGATATTAGCAGTGCTGGTAAAGCCAGCCTTTTTGACCCATACCTAATTGCCTTTGAAAATATAATGGTGAGCTACCTTCTTGAAATGGAGAAATTCATATTGAATCCCCACGTGCTGTTGGGAAGGAAGTTTCAAAAGTTTGACCTGCAGCAGTGAAAGAATGGCAGTATAGTATCACGTCAGCTTGGTGTGTGGTGTGCAGGTGTGCCTTTGTCCTTCTACATGGTAGTGGTCATCAGCTTGGAAGGTGCTGTTAAAGAAGGCTTGCTGCTGTGTATTCAGTTTATGCCACACTACTGCCACAGTGCACAAGTGGTGGAGGAAGTGCATGTTTATTGTGTTGGATGGGATAAGGTACAGGTGGGCTGATTTGTCCTGGATGCTCCCTCTATCCAGGTAGGTGAACTGCATTCCATCACATTCCTGACTTTGTAGAAGGTGGACCAGCTTTGTAAAGACAGGTGAATTACTTGCTACAGAATTCCCAGCTTCTTACTTTTTCTTGGAGCCACAACAGTCAATTCCCTGGTTGATGGGACCTTCAAAGTTTTGATGTACTTTAAAATGAGAATTGGTAGCAAGCACTTTTCAATGAGCATTGGATGCACTGCTTTTAATAACCATTCACCTCAGACATCTACTCTAAAGAATTCATCAACAAAGTTTGTGGTAAATTTGCCTCTGGAGGATCAGGAAGCACAACAAGCTAACTTAAAGCATTTGAAACAGACATCTTTTAAGTACATTTTGAGCTGTTGTTGACAAGGTGAGTTCTGATGAAATATTAATGTGTACTAGCTGGGATGGGCCACTCACCTCCAGAATGAGCAGAGGGAAAATACATAGTTAACAGCTGCACTTCCCATCGAACAGTTTTTGCCAATATTAATTGAATGTTACCACAATCAGGCTCACAAAGTCTTTTAAATTAGTATCTTAATCTCTTTTTTGTAAATATTGATTCAAAAGCAGTTGCAAATAATTGATGGACATGGATGAAAAATAAATTGTACCTTGGATTTTAGGAAGGATTGACAGTATAGAGAGAATTGAGACAGTTTGACTGACTTACGTTCATACAGACTGAACACTTGATCAACACAAGAGTAGCAGCATAACAGCTAGTCACAGTACAATGACTGTAGGCTATTAAAGGACAATATACTCGAAAATCTAATGTTTTTCCATCTCTGTATAAAGTAATGCAACAAAAATGACCTGCTACAATATGCAAGCTGCAAAATGAAACACTCCAGCTTCCTGATTGCGTGTCATTTGAAGACCTGACTGTAAAGAATATGAATAGGAACCCCATATGAATAGAAATCTGCTTTGAGGGACAACACCAGACTGCAGCAGCTGTCCACAGAATGTGGCTTGAAGCCAGTGGTAAGGTAATAATACAATTAATAGTGTCAATTTTACTCCAGTACTGAGACTGCTGTAATCCGAACAATACACCACGTCAAAACTTATCTATCCTTTCCTGTGTAATTCTATTGTAAATTAACAACATTCTCACCAATTTTGTTTAATAAAATTAAGTTAAAATGTTAAGGATAAAACCAACAAATGTGATGGAGACTAAATAACATTTTAGATTTGTATCAAACGAACATACATCAAAGAACATGTATGTAAGTATCTTCGGTATGGCAAAAGGTTCAAGGTTTGGGGACAGTTGAAGAATTACATCCCATTTCATAGTATCACATGAGATCTCAATACTCTCTATAATCTTTGTATTAGTTCCTCTAAGCTACTCAATAGGTATAATCCACTCAGCTAAGGTGGAGATACTTCTCAAATAAAAATGAAATACTGCAGATGCTGGAAATCTGACACAAAAATAGAAAATATTTTAGAAACTCAGCAAATGTGGCAGCATCTGTGGAGAGAGAAACAGAGTTAATGTTTTAAGCCAGAAATGATTCTTCTTCAGAAGTAGAAATTGCTAAAAGTAATATTAGATTCAAAACATTAAACTCTGTTTCTCTCCCCATAGCTGTTGTCAGACCTGCTGAGTTTTTCTAGTATTTTCCATTTTTATGGAAATCCTTCTATTACTGATTATTTCAGGATGGTGGAATAAAACCTCTACTCTACAGAGGAACATAGGCATGTGGGAACAAGAATAGGTCATTAAGTGCCTCAGGCTTGTCTCACCATTCAGTAAGATCATGGCTGATCTGTGGCCTAACTCAATATATCTGCCCTTTGCCCATAACCCTTAATATATTTTCTTAACAAAACATTATCCAACTCAAATTTAATCTAACAACTGATCTAGCATCAACTGTCATTTGTGGAAGAGAGTTCCCAACCTTTATCACTTTGTCTGTCAAAATGTTTCTGAACATCCCTCCTGGATGATCTGGCCCTAATTTTTAGACCATACCCCCATTTCCGGATCATCAACCAATGAAAATAGTTTATGAACTCTTTTTTTTTTTCTTGTTAATATCTCGATGACTTTGATCAGATCACCACTTTTAAGCTTCTAAAGTCTAGAGAAAACAGGCCCAATTTGCATAATCTCACCCCATTACTTAATCCCTGAAGTTCAGGTATCATTCTGGTAAACCTACATTGTATTTCCTCCAAGGCTAACTTATCTAAGACGTGGCACCCGTGTCTGCTCAAAGTACTCCAAATGGGATCCAACAATGGTTTTGTATAACTGCAGCAAAATGTCTGCCTCCTTATACTCTAGTCATCTAGATGTAAAGGCCAGCGTTTTATTAGCTTTCGCGATTTTTTTTTTCCTGTACCTGGTCACGGCATTTTCATGAACTGTGCACCTGAACCCACAAGTCTCTTTGGGCATTCACTTTATTTAACTTCATACCATTTAGAAAGTACCCTGATCTATTCTCTACGGTCCAAAATAGATAGCCACACACGTGATCACGTTGAACTCCATCTGCAACAGTTTTAACCATTCACCTTGTCAATCAATGTACCTTTGTAATTTTATGCTATTATCTACACTATCTGCAGTGCCACCTAACTTTTTGTTTTCAGGAAATTTGGAGAGAAGATTTACTATGCCGTTTTTCAAGTCATTAATAAATAATGTGAATAATTGAGGCCCTAACACAGATCCTATGGGACACCACTAGTCAAATCATGCCAATTTGAATACCTACCCATTATCCCTACTTCCTTTCACTTTCTAAATCCCCACATGGTTGCATTTATAAAATACTTTTGAGCTGCAGGGTGGCAGCAGACAACTGCATTGCAGTCAGCAGGGAGGGTGACAATGAGTGGCTGACAATCTGGTTAAAGATTTCTCACAGATGAAGCCCAGGAGCAGCCTCTGTAATCTGCCTCCTGAGGAACTGAAGTCACATTGAAGATGTTCAACAAAATTAAAGTAGTTATTGCTGTGCTCCTTTTTTGTTATTACTTGCATGAACTCACTCAAATTGAAAAGTGGCATTCTTACAAAACACGTTTAAAGTCAGTTGACATGTGTTTGGACCTTACAGAAAACAAAAACTATGGAATATTATATAAAACCAATAAAAACTGTGGATGCTGTAAATTAGACGTTTTCCAGCAATATCTGTTTTTATTAGGGAATATTATTCATTTTTTTTCCTGAATTTCTTGGTAATGGTTATTAAAAGTTTTACAAAATGCATAGAAAAGTGAAATCAGGAAATTCTTTGCATGCAATATTTCCATGACATTGCCCTTTCTGGCAGTGTGACTGTTGCACACATATCAGCACACGTTGAAGTTTAATGACCTGAATAAGAGATTTATAAATAACCGTACAGCTATCTCAATGGAATGCCAATAATTAGTCATCAAGCCAAGAAGGGAACGAGTGAAGTAAAAACAGAAATTGCAGCAAATGCTCAGCAGATTTGGCAGCATCTGTGGTGAGAGGAAAGGAAGTAATAGCTGAAATCCTCTTTTGTGAGATAAAATGTGGAGGTGGTCTTAAGGGTGGGAGGGATTTCTATCCAGGTGGCTAAAGTTTGATCGTACAACTACATTCTTCTCAGCTCATTGAATATTCAGGTGTTAGAGATACTATAAACTGGGATGAAGTATACGTTTTTGCCAACCGTATAATCTGCTTTTTTCTGTTCTGTGCTCAGAAATTCTCTTGCACCCTAGGCATATGTCTGTTTTCATAAAATGTATCATGTATTACTCAGATTGCTTAGCTGATGAATGGAGTGAGTTGCAGAGTTATATGGACCGTGAGTGGCCCAGATTCTATTCCTAGATGATACTTTAGCTGAACGCAACAGGATGACAGTAGAGATACTACAGTTAGTTGATTCACTTTGGGAACTCCAGATTAACAACAACAATATTCGATCCATGATTCAAGAATCTCCTGTTGAGGATTCTGGGTGGAGGATGGGAAAACATTCAGGCTGTAACAGGCTGCTCTTTTTTTTTGAGGTATTTTAGGTGTTGGAGGTGATTTCCTTGAATTCCAGGAGCAGCAATTACTTTTTTTATGCTGTTGCATTGTTTTGGAACTTTAGAAAAAAAAAAGTCAAAACAATGGCACTTTTAAAAGGGAGAAGGACAGACAATAGGCAGCACATGGTCAGGTCAGTGCAGGAGAGGGAGAGGGAGAGAGAGCGAGAGAGGGAGAAACCCACACTGCTAACTAACACAACAGTGAACCAGCATAGTTACTGCCTTTGCTGTTTGAATTCATCTAATGCAGGACATCGGAGTGCATCTAGGAAAACTTAACAAACAGTGAAATTCACAACTGATCTTGGAGGAATCTGGTTAGGAGAGGTGTCAGCACAGAAACAGATAAGTGAATAGTTTTTAGTCTAGTCTTGCTGTAAATCTAAAATACTGAATAGAGGGAATTCTTTCTTGATTTATGTTTTATTGAGATATGTCTCTTGATTAAACTTAAAAATATAAGCCATAAGTATTAAGTTAGCCTGGAACAGTGTTTGTAGAGGTTGTGAATCCTATCAGGTTGAATGGATCAGTTGGAACGACAGAGGCAATGATGCAGTTATAGGAAGAGAGAAAAGTCACAGATAAAGTCATAGATGGATTAACTCCAGGAAAGGGAACAGAGGTAGGCAGGTCATGCAGGAGTCTTCTGTGGCTATCCCGTTTTCAAATAAGTATGCTGTTTTGGAAAATGGAGGGGGTAATGGATTCTCAGGGGAATATAGCATGAACAGACAAGTTTCTGGTATCTAGACTGGCTCTAATGCAATGATGGGTATGTCGGGTTCCAAGAGATCAATTGTGTTAGGGCACTTTCTAGTCTGAGACATTTCTGTGGACAGCAACGAAAAATCAGAATGGTGTGTTTCCTCCCTGGTGCCAGGATCTAGGATGTCTGAGGGTACGGAATGTTCTCAAGGGGGAAAGGGCCCAGCAGGAGGTCATTGTACAAATTGGAACCAATGACATAGGAAGATAAAAGGATGAGATCCTGAAGGGAGAGTATTGAGAGTTAGGCAGGAATTTAAAAAGGAGGTCCCTGAGAGTAGTAATATCTGGATTACTCCCAGTGCTCTGAGCTAGTAAGGAATAGGAGGATACAGCAGATGAATGCATAGCTGACGAGCTGGCATATGGGAGAAGTATTCACATTTTTTGGATCATTGAAATCTCTTCTGGGGTAGAAGTGACCTGTACAAGAAGAACAGATTGCACCTGAATTGGAAGGGGACTAATATACTGGCTAGAGCTGCTTGGGAGGTTTTCAACTCATAAGGTGGGGGTTGGGGGTGTGGGACCCAGGGAGACAGTGACGAAAGAGATCAATCTGAGACTGGTATAGGTGAGAAAAGAAGTGAGTCAAACAGTCAGGACAGGCAAGAACAAAGCAGAGAACAAGGTAGGACTGATAAATTCAAACTGCATTTATTTCAATGCAAGAGGCCTAACAGGGAAGGCAGATGAGCTCAGGGAATGGTTAGGAACTGGGACTGGGACTGGGACATCATAGCAATTACAGAAACATGGCGCAGGGATGGATAGGACTGGCAGCTTAATGTTCCAGGGTAGAAATGCTACAGGAAGTTCAGAAAGGGAGGCAAGACAGGAGGAGGAGTGGTGTTTTTGATAAGCGAGGATATCTGAGGGAGGATAATCCTGGAAATGCATCCAGGGAAGTTATTTGAGTGGAACTGAGAAATAAGAAAGGGATGATCACCTTATTCTCTCCGTAGTTACCCTTTTGTCTTATAGACCCCATAATAGTCATTGGGAAATTGAGAAACAAATTTGTAAGGAGATTTCTGTTAACTTTCAGAATAATAGGATGATTATGGTCAGGGATTTTAACTTTCCAAACATAGACTGGGACTGCCATAGTGTTAAGGATTTAGATGGAAAGGAATTTGTTAAATGTGTACAAGAGAATTTTCTGATTCAGTATGTGGATGTACCTACTAGTGGAGGTGCAAATCTTGACCTACTCTTGGGAAATAAGGCAGGGCAGGTGACTGAGGTGTCAGTGGGGGAGCACTTTGGGGCCAGCGACCATAATTCTATTTGTTTCAAAATAGTGATGGAAAAGGATAGACCAGATCTAAAAGTTGAAATTCTAAATTGGAGGAAGGCTAATTTTGATGGTATTAGGCAAGAACTTTCAAAAGTTGATTGGGGGCAGATGTTCACAGGTAAAGGGACGGCCAGAAAATAGGAAGCCTTCAGAAATGAGATAACGAGGGTGCAGAGACAGTATATTCCTGTTCAGGTGAAAGGAAAGGCCGGTAGGTGTAGGGAATGCTGGATGACTAGAGAAATTGAGGGTTTGGTTAAGAAAAAGGAATCATATGTCAGGTATAGTCAGGATAGATTGAGTGAATCCTTAGAGTATAAAGGCAGTAGAAGTATACTTAAGAGGGAAATCAGGAGGGCAAAAAGGGGACATGAAATACTTTGGCAAATAAGGTTAAAGAGAATCAAAAGGGCTTTTACAAATATATTAAGGACAAAAGGGTAACTACGGAGAAAATAAGGCCCCTCCAAGATCAACAGGGCAGCCTTTGTGTGGAGCCGCAGGAGATGAGGGAGATACGAAGTGAATATTTTGCATCAGTGTTTACTGTGAAGGACATGGAAGATCTCGAATGTAGGGAAATAGATGGTGACATCTTGAAAAATGTTCATATTATAGAGGAGGAAGTGCTGGGTGTCTTGAAACGCATAAAAGTGGATAAATCCACAGGACCTGAACAGGTGTACCCTAGAACTCCGTGGAAGTCGAGCGAAGTGATTGCTGGGCCCCTTGCTGTGATATGAAGGTGCCAGAAGACTGAAGATTGGCAAACGTGGTGTCACTGTTTAAGAAGGGCGGTAAGGACAAGCCAGGGAACTATAGACCAGTGAGCCTGACGTCGGTGGTGGGCAAGTTGTTGGAGGGAATTCTGAGGGACAGGATGTACATGTATTTGGAAAGGCAAGGACTGATTAGGGATAGTCAACATGGCTTTGTACATGGAAAATCATGACTCACAAACTTGATTGAGTTTTTTGAGAAGTAACAAAGAGGATTGATGAGGGCACAGCGGTGGACGTGATCTATATGGATTTCAGTAAGGCGTTCGGCAAGGTTCCCCATGGGAGACTGAAGAGCAACATTAGATCTCATGGAATGCAGGGAGAACTAATGATTTGGATACAGAACTGGCTCAAAGGTAGAAGACAGAGGGTGGTGGTGGAGGGTTGTTTTTCAGACTGGAGGCCTGTGACCAGTGGAGTGCCACAAGGATCGGTGCTGGGTCCACTACTTTTTATCATTTATGGAAATGATTTGGAAGTAAGCACAAGAGGTGTAGTTAGTAAGTTTGCAGATGACACCAAAATTGGAGTTGTAGTGGACAGCGAAGAAGGTTACCTCAGATTGATCAGATGGGCTAAATGGGCTGAGAAGTGTCAGATGGAGTTTAATTTAGATAAATGCAAGGTGCTGCATTTTGGGAAAGCAAATATTAGCTGGACTTATACACTTACTGGGAAGATCCTAGGGAGTATTGCTGAACAAAGAGACCTTGGAGAGCAGGTTCATAGCTCCTTGAAAGTGGAGTTGCAGATAGATATGACCATGAAGAAGGCATTTGGTATGCTTTCCTTTATTGGTCAGAGTATTAAGTATAGGATTTAGGAGGTCATGTTGCGGCTGTACAGGACATTGTTTAAGCCACTTTTGGAACACTGCATGCAATTCTGGTCTCCTTCCTATCTGAAGAATGTTGTGAAACGTGAAAGGATGTTGCCAGGGTTGGAGGATTTGAGCTATAGGGAGTGGCTGAACAGGCTGGGGCTATTTTCCCTGGACCGTCGGAGGCTGAGGGGTGACCTTTATAGAAGCTTACAAAATTATGAGGGGCATGGATAGGGTAAATAGATAAAGTCTCTTCCCTGGAGTTTGGGAGTCCAGGACTAGATGGCATAGGTTTAGGGTGAGAGGGGAAAGATATAAAAGAGACCTAAGGGACAACTTTTTCACTGAGGATGGTATGTGTATGGCAAGAGCTGCTAGAGGAAGTGGTGGAGGCTGGTACAATTGCAACATTTAAAAGACATCTGGATGGGTATATGAATAGGAAGGGTTTGGAGAGTTATGAGCTGGGTGCTGGTAGGTGGGACTAGATTGGGGTGGGATATCTGGTCAGCATGGATAGGTTGGACCAAAGGGTGTGTTTCTGTGCTGTACATCTCTATGACTCTGTGACTCTAAGTCATCTGCATATGTGAAGCAGGTTTAGCTGCCAGACTATTTCTGGTAAATTGGCTTTGGGACTGGAACATTATATATACACATACACTAAGGTGCATTGCAGTAACTGACTCATGTTATAACAACCCTTTCAAAACCTGTTATATCTACTACCAAGAGGGACCACAGCAAATCTAAGTTCCATTCTTGCCTCCCACACTATTCTAACCTGGATATCCATGATCATTCCTTCTCAATCATTGAGACAATATCGTGGATTTTCCAATCTAATGTCATTGGCTGACCTCATTCCAATCACTACAGGGCACTCTTTAAAGGAGAAGAGAGATGCGGAGATTTTAATGGAATTAATCTCTGAGATTGTTACTTAGGAAGGGGGAAGCCAGAGTAGGGTGAAGCAAGGGTGAAGACTGAGAATGTACGGGAGACCAGAATTGGAGATGTGCAGAGGTCTGGGAAAGTTCTAAAGGTTGAAAGAGATTGCAGAGGAACTAGAAGGGTTTAATGACATGACAAACTTCTGCAGAAGAAGGAGGATCTTAAAACGATATCAGAGCTGTGTCCCAGGCTTCAGAAACTAAGGACATCCTAATTATCAAGGATTAACAGCAGTGAGTAATTCAGTTGAGCATTGAGTCACTGAGATCTACTGGTTTATTTCATTTTCATCTGTCGATTGTACAGCCTCCAATTAATTGTGTGGGCTCCTGTCATATGTAAGCTGAGGTAATGTCATGTGGCTTGACCCAGTTTTGAATTTATACTTGACTGTATAATGTTTCAAACCTCATGTATATAGCTGCCTCTTCCTACGTTTTCATACATCGTACTCCGTTAAGTTTGCAAGTGAGCTTATGGTGACTGATCCTCACGGATTTCACAGAACCCCCCTATAACTGAGGTGGTTGTCCTATTTCCCAGGCAGCTCATTGCTAGAGCCCCATCTTTCCCATACTTTGGAGGCAGTGACTCGGATAACAGTCGTGAGTCTCTTCTTGCATTCTGAAGAGCCTCAATTTTCATGGGTGCACAGTACCCTTTTGTGTTAGACTTTGTCTTCTCGGTGGCTTATTGTCACAGTCCACTCTCCCCACCCACTGATACCACCCCACCCATATCATGGTCATGACAGCAGACCATTCCTACAGACACCTCCCCTTCCCTCATTGAAGTGCTGTTTTTATTTCCACCCTGGACGGATTGCTGACGGGCTTTCTCCTGAAGATAGGATCCTATCAGACCAAACCGGGCAGCAGGTATCTCTGACAGTTCCACAGTTCCAAAGGCTTTGACGTTCTTCCTCAAGTGTGGTACTTAGAATTGGATGCTGTACTCTGAGACCTAATCACCTACAAGCACTCCATCTCAACATTCTAACACTAATAATGACCTAGCAGGGAAAAAGCAGAAAAACCTGCAAATGATGCACATACCAAAGTCACCCATCTTGTGACCCTCAAATTGGAGCTCAAGTTCTTTAATTTCTGAGTAATGCTGTCTGTTATACTGCTTTTACCCTCTGGGAAAGAACAGCATTATTTTTAGGGAAAAGAAATGTGTTTATACAATAGTTGTTTATGTATTAGATAACTCCATAGTGCTTTACATGAATGAAGTTAATTTCAAAATTGCAATTTGTGTTGAAAGGAAAAATGGCAGTGATTTTACACATAGTGTGGTTCAACAAACAGCAATAAGTTGAGGGCATTTTGTGTTACAAAACACACCAAAGCACTTCTCAGACATATGTTGACATGGAGTCAAAAAAACAACCTTAGAAGAAGTTATCAAATATTTGTTCAAAGAGGTTGACTTTAGGGCAGGACATGCATCCACAAAGGCTGGTAACCTATCACCAAATCACCCTTTATTTACATATGTATAACACAAGACAGCTAGCTCAGAGCCAATTCTTAAAGTGAGCAGAATGCTTGACGCTCCTGTTTTTTTTTTTTAGTTTTTTTTCTTCTTTTTTTTTGTTGTTTTGTGTGTGTGTGTGTGTGTGTGTGTGTATGCAGCTGTGAGACACAGTGAAAGACACAAGGTGTACGAATCTTTATTCAAATTTCCACCACCAGGAAGAAAGGAAACACCTGAGTGGCCAGTGACAAGCAGTGCCCTTCACATCAAAGGGCAATGCTGCATGATTAAACAGTGAAGGGGAGGGCAGGGGTTAAATCAAAATAGAGTTGGAGGGGGAAATAATGCACTCTACTCCCTGCAGCACCCACCTCCCCCTGAACAACTCCAGGGTGTTGGTGGAGACCGCGTGCTCCTTCACGCACCTGTTTATATCTGTCAGCCAGGGCTCCCTGATTGGATCAAGTTAACAGACTCAATCAGGGAACTCATATTCTATGTTAGTGGGTGACAGCAATGAGGGCAGATGTTCTAAGCAATAGGCAGAGTGGTAAGTATAGGTTTTGGTGGGAGGTGGGTACAGTAGCAGAGGTACAGTGAGTGTGGGGGATTGGGGAGAAGATAGTGGCACATACACTGGCAGAGTGGAGAAGGTAATTGGTCTTGTTTATACAAAGTTTTAACCAAGGTGGTAATCTCAGATCCAGTTGGTATGGTCTGGTGCCATGGCCTCCACTGTAGATTCTAGGGGAATCTCATCCAGCAGGACCTCCAGGTCTTTATCCAGAAAGCTGAGATGCTGATATCCCCCTGCCTGCCACATCTTCGATTACAGTGCTTGCCCGGGTGCACAAAGGGCTTTTAAAGGTGGCACAGGTGTAAGGAACATCAGGCAATTCTGGATACTTGCTGAATGGCGAATTGTTCCAGAAATAGCACATGGTAAGGTGAGTAGAAATCAGATGTGAAAGATGCCATGGGCGGGGGGGGCGGGGGTGGAAATAAGTTATTAACAAAGTGAATTTGGTAACATACGACAAAAGAACTCACTACGTTTTGTGGCAACAAAGCTTCCAAAAAACTCAGCACAATTCAAATTTACCTAAAAACACAAGATTCAGCCCAAGGCTTTTTCTGACAACTGTCTCCCTTCCGCACTGATATGCTTGACACGAATAAGTCTACTTTTTATCTGTCCTTCTAACCTGTTTAGGCAGGACACATCTATTAATGTGCCGCACAATGACATTACATTGTAAATTCCAGGATATTGTCTCAGTGATAGAGAAGGAATGATCATGTCTATCCAGATTAGGATATGGGATCTTTAACATAGACACCACTAATCCTGCATGCCCTCTGGTTGCCTAATTAGGACTTGCCCCCTCCTCAAGGAAAGTATCAGCTGTGCCAAGCACTTGGTTTTGTCAGAATTGGAATGGTCCCATTATAAAAATGTACTTGACCAACTGGAAATTTTGTATAAATACTGATCAGAGATTCTGAAACCCAAATTGTTTGACTGACAGGTACAATTTCACTCTTTTTTTCAAAGGAAAGACTGTACGTTTAACATATTTACCATTGAAGTTCCATAACATCCTGGAGTGTATTTTCTGAAATGCACTCCAGAAATTTTCGGAACGATACTCTTAGCAGTTGAATTGCAATAAAGTTCCATTGCTGCATTAGGAATTGGAAATCTGTAATGCTTGGATATCAGGATATAATTTGATAGAACAAAATCCAAAGATGTGCAGGTTAGGCGAATTGGCCATGCTAAATTGTTCAGGGATGTGGAGGTTAGATGCATTAGTCAGGGGTAAAATGTAGAGTGGTAGGGCAGGGGAATGGGTCTGGGTGGGTTACTCTTTGGAGGGTGGTGTGGACTTGTTGGGCCAAATGGCCCGTTTCCACACTGTAGGGATCCTATGATTCTATGATTCATCTCCTTTAACACCTTATACCTTCTCTCATTCCAGGAGGAAAGCAGCCTACAGTACAGTAAGAAAAATCAGGATAGTTGGTGGGCTGCCTGACATTTGGCTTCTTACCCTTTCTAAGATGGGCATTCTGACACTATCTGCTCTGAGCAGAACTTGGACTTGTATTAGAGGATACTCTTGACTCACTGCTGGGAACCCCAATTGAAGGCTACCCCTTCCCCTTGACTGAGGCTTGCTGACTACCATGACAAACGCCTGATGTGCCTGCACTAATCAGCACAGAAATACTGCAGGAGTGTGAGACTGGTAATTATGGCTGAGGTTATAAAGAGTGAAAAGGTAATGCAAGGCAGAGATTCTGTGAGCATCCAGGTAGGCTCAGAGTGATTGAGTACTATGATAGCATGCAAAAAGATTGGTGATGCAGTCCCTGACCTGTCTGCAATGTGTCCTTGCTGCAGCATCACAATGATCAACACTGGTGCAGTTCAAGGTGCAGCATTGAAGTAGTGAAGCATCCTGTAAAGGGACTGGAGATATATTATGAGGGTAGCACATGTCAGATGCCAATGTTCCTGGATGAGAGATGCATGTGGTCCGTGTCCATGGAGTTTGCCTTGAGATGCTAGCAGCTAGTTTCCAATGCAGAGGCTATTTGGAGCAAGCAGTGAGATGAATCTGCCAAGTGCTCATTCAAGTTTCCTTTTTGAGTTTTCCCAACATCGAGCTTGTTTGACAACTTTAGCAAGACTGAATATTCATGAGGCAAGTTGCGTCATTAACAGGGCATTTAACAAGTGTTAATCACTGTCAATTTGTATCTCACCACTGCCTAGTGAGAATCTTGCTTTGCTGCTTGTGGAAAGTATAAAAGATGGTGTGAGTTACTTCGGTTGAGATGGGCATTGATGTTCAATTCTGCCACATATGTCACCACAGCCCACATCACTCAGACCCCTACAGGACTCCACCCATAGCCTGAACCTTCCAGTCAGTTGTAAAGAGGATTGTTACCCTTTTATATTGAAGCAGCCAGGAACGCCCCTCCCAGTGGTAGTAAGGACTAGTATTTGATGGAGGCGAAAGTGAGGACTACAGACGCTGGAGATTAGGGTCAAGATTGGAGTGGTGCTGGAAATGCACAGCAGGTCAGGCAGCATAAAGGAGCAGGAAAATCGACATTTCGGGCAGGAGACCCTCATCAGGAATGAGGCTGATGAAAGGCTCCTGCCTGAAATGTCAATTTCCCTCCTCCTCAGATGCTGCCTGACCTGCTGTGCATTTCCAGCACCACTCCAATCTTGACTCTATCGTTTGATGGAACCCAACAAAAGAAAGTGATCAGACGGAGATGTTGCAAAGTCATATCACTCTTGAGATTATTAGATCAAGGCCAATGGAAATTCTGCAGTAGTGGAATAAACATGGCTGTCTTCATCCTTCCTCCCCCTCCACTTCACCTCCTGGTCCCAATTACAGGTATTTCTTCTGTAACACAGTGGTTGTGTTCTTGTGCAACCCCACATTGTAGAACAATCATGCTTTAGAAACAGTGCTTAAAATGTTGGCGTTGTAATCGCGTTAAAACCAACACATGTTTTATAAGTTCACACTTTAGAAACAATTTCCCTAATTCGTCAATCGCGTTATAGTGAATTTGCATGAACAAAACACACATTATAGCAGAACAACCTTCTCCTCTTTCAGCATATTGTATGCCTAAATCATAGGCGCTGAATAGATCTGTGAGTAACGGTGTGGCCACTGGAATATTAGCCCATGTTTACACACTGACAAGACCTTAGTGGGACCATTGGAATCGGCTCCCACGGACCCATTTCTGATTAATCAATCTTTTCAGCCTATCTGGCTTTCAGGAAGTTGCAGTTCTTCTCCAGGTCTCAGTAGTGGCAAATACTTTAATGGTTTTTGCTATTGACACTGGAAGATCAGGGTCATTAGTGGATGATATTTGTTCTAGAGCATGGATTGTGAACAATTGTCAAGTTTCTTCCAACTATTTGGAAAAGTGCATGAAGTCTGTGTTTTTCTCTTTGTCGTCTTTCTTGTAAAACATCAGCCCTCAAAGTCAAATTTAAACATAATTCTTTGTACTCACACTGCACCACAAGATAATTCTTCAGTATAAAGGCTTTCAGTAGTTATGGAAAAGGGCAAGGAAGAATTGAAGTATTAACTAAGGGAGTTTAACCTTTTCACTGAAGTGAAATATAAGGTCTACAACTTTTGAGCATTGCATTGAAATGTTAGCTGAAATCTTACATTTGTATGTTGAGAGGGGATCTTATGATCTTACTGCACTGAAAATGTTGACACCAACCTGAGATCAGGGATAAATGGTTAGATCTCCACACTTATTCAGGCAGGTATGGTGGAGGGTGGTGGCAGGTGGGGAGTTACTGTGGATTTCAATAACCCTGTGGTTTGCCACTAGCTGCCTCCAGGGAGCCAATAATTTTCCGTGAGGTGGGAAAGGTCACTCTAATAGTGGAATGGCCCTTATTCCATTGGAAAATGGACTGTACTTAGGCCCTAATGTCACTGCCAACCTTCTTACTTGCACATCTGGGGAAGATTTCCTCGCAGGTAGAAACGTTGTCCTCTGTGACTCCTCCCTATTTTCCTGGCTCCTCCTGACTCTGACCCCATTCTCATGGGGCTGAGAAGGTTTAGTACAACATTTCAGGTTAGTAAACTACCTGGAAAATGCTTGTAATGTGAGAAAGGGATAGGAGAAGAGGAGGAAAGAACAAACGTAAAGATATTGTGGGGGCCAGGAATGACCATATAACAAAAAGTTGGGTGATGATCAGACCAAAAAAAGGAAACTATGCATCTGGTAGTCAGGCAAAATCATTATCAGGAAGGACATTACGGAGAAAAAAAGATGGGTGCAGTGGTTATGATTTAAAGTGGATTAACTCAGTGTACAGTCCAGAAGGTGAATTCTCCTGAGATCTTTTGAAAGGTCCCATTTTGTTACAAGGCAAAGGTAATGAATCCCAAAGAATAGAAATCAGAACTCTGCTTCCAATTGGAACAGAAAGGGGGTGAATTTCTCTGAATACTTCAAATGCCTCAAGTCCCTGTTATATCTCTGTCCTCTCACTTTAAACTTCTACCCTCTAGTTTTGGACTCCCTTACCCTACAAAATGACCTTGGCTCCTCACCCTATCCATGCTCCTCATGATTTTCTAAACCTCTACAAGGCAACCTTTCAGCTTTTGATGGTCTAGGGAAAAGAGTCGAGAGTGTGGTGCTGGAAAAGCACAGCAGGTCAGGCAGCATCGGAGGAGCAGGAGAATTGACATTTCAGGCAAGAGCCCTTCATCAGGAATGAGGCTGTGAGCTGAGGTGAGATAAATGGTAGGGGGGTGGGACTGTGGGGGAAGGTGGCTGAGAGTGCAATAGGTAGATGGAAGTGGGGGTAAATGTGACAGGTTGGAGAGGACGGTGGATCAGATAGATGGGAAGGAAGATGGACAGGTAGGACAGGTCATGAGGGAGGTGCC
>NC_057713.1:107238175-107257990 GCF_004010195.1 Chiloscyllium plagiosum | reverse complement strand
ATCTGGTCCAGATCCTGTTGTAATCTGAGGTAACCCTCTTCGCTGTCCACTACATCTCCAATTTTGGTGTCATCTGCAAACTTACTAACTGTACCTCTTGTGCTCGCATCCAAAGCATTTATGTACATGACAAAGTAGAGGGCCCAGCACCGATCCTTGTGGCACTCCACTGGTCACAGGCCTCCAGTCTGAAAAACAACTCTCCACCACCATCCTCTGTCTTCTACCTTTGAGCCAGTTCTGTATCCAAATGGCTAGTTCGCCCTGTATTCCATGAGATCTAACCTTGCTAACCACGGGGCAGTGGGGTTGGTTAGTGCAGGTGTCCCGGAGATGTTCTCTGAAGCAATCTGCGAGTAGGCGTCCTGTCTCCCCGGTGTAGAGGAGACCACATCGGGAGCGACGGATACAGTAAATGATGTGTGGAAGTGCATTTTCCCTCCCCCACCTTATCTCAGTTTCAACCTTCTAATTCGGCACTGTCCTCATGACCTGTCCTCCCTGTCCACCTTCTTTCCCACTCATCCGCTTCACCGTCCTTTTCCTCCACCTCCTCTGGCAGCTCTTTCCAAACACACACCACACTCTGCGTGAATAGGTTGACCCTTAGGTCCCTTTTATATCTTTCCCCTCTCACCCTATAACTATGCCCTCTAGTTCTGGAGTCCCCCCAATCCAGGGAAAAGACTTTGTCTGTTTATGCTATCCCCTACTGCCCTCTCTTAATGCTGACCTGTTGATCAGGAATATACAAATTGCTGAGGAATTTGAGCATGTTATAAAGGAATGTCACCTTTTACTATTCACTTGCTACTGGAGGTTAGAAAAGGACTAACTTGGGGAGAATTTTTGTGCAGTTTGTTAATATGTTACTGATAGTCTATCAATATTCTTCTGTAAATTCTCTGAGAACTTTCTTTAAACAGAGTAAATGCTCCCAAAACATTCAAGAAGCTTGACACCATCCAGGATAAAGCAGCTTGCTTGACTGACACCAAATACACAAACTCCACTCCCTCCATCATGGACGTTCAGTTGTAGTAGTGTGCACTATCTACAAGATACATTGAAGAAGTTCACCAAAGATCCTTAGACAGCACCTTCCAAACCATGACTACTTCCATCTTTAAGGACAAGGGCAGCAGGTATGTGGGAACACCACATGGGAACCTGCAAGTTCCCCTCCAAGCCACTCACTATCCTGACTTGAAAACATAATGCCAATCCTTCACTGTTACTGGGTTAAAATGCTGGAATTGCCTCCCTAAGGCATTGTAGGTCAACCTATGGACTGCTGTGATCCAAGAAGGCAGCTCTCCACCACCTTCTCAAAGGCAACAACGGACTGGCAATAAGTACTGATCCAATCAGTGCTGCCCATGTTCCATGAGTGAATTGTT
Source organism: Chiloscyllium plagiosum (assembly GCF_004010195.1). Taxonomy (NCBI): domain Eukaryota; kingdom Metazoa; phylum Chordata; class Chondrichthyes; order Orectolobiformes; family Hemiscylliidae; genus Chiloscyllium; species Chiloscyllium plagiosum. The sequence goes on along the minus strand of NC_057713.1, from coordinate 107,256,590 downwards.
TTTAAAAATCTACATTTTAGGAGTCACAAAGAGGAGGGGAAGGCTTGGGCTTTCTTGTTAAGAGTTGAGACCACTACAAAATTAGCTCTGATCCTCATGACCGAGCAGATGTGAAGGGCCAAATGCCTGCAGAGATTGCTGAAGAAATTCAGCTGGTCTGACAGCATCTGTGGGAAGCAAGCAGAGTTCACATTTTGAGTCGGGTGGCTTTTCATCCAATCCAGTGAGTGTGTAGAAGATGACAGCTGTAGAAGATGTGTAAGGCTCAGGTGAATATTCAGCCTGTGTCCTGCATGGTAGCCAGTGGCACCATTTGAGTGAGGTAGATGTAATGTATTGAACACTGTGATATCTTGGTAACGTTGGTGTGTATGAAATGTGATTTGACAAAATATTCATTGGCCTTGACCAGACACATGAAGTCATTAAACCTCTTGCAGTTCTGATAATGGGTCATAAACCTGAAACATGAATTGTTTCTCTCCTCAAACCTATTGTAAATTTCCAGAAGACTTTTGTCTTTATTCCATACCAGCTGTAGTATATCTGTTGGGAACTGAGGTCATAGGCCACACGTTTCCACTCCCTTTGGAGCCTGGGTGCCAAGGCTCTTCTGCACAAAAATGACCTCCCCTTCAAAGCTGGATGTGTAGAGCCTCCAATATGCATCACTCAATATTGGAAACCTTTCCTTTGTCTGGTGCACTATTTTTCTTGAACTTCAGTGTTTCACAGTCAATTTCTGTCCCAATCAAATTCTGAGTTCAGTAATGCAGCTTCTATTCAATGGGGACAGTCTGCCATTAAAAGAAAGAAGTGTGCTGCAGTGAGTGCTAAGGTCACATGCTGCTAAGCCTGCCGTTATCTTGCCAAGCTATCAGCAGCTGAAAATGTGTTGCTGGAAAAGCGCAACAGGTCAGGCAGCATCCAAGGAACAGGAGAATCGACGTTTCAGGCATAAGCCCTTCTTCAGGAAGCATGGCAAATGCTCAGGGCCATTCTCTAATTATGGAAATGGGTTTTGCAAAATGTACATACAGACCAACTCCAATGGAAATAGTGTAGGCAGGTTCACAAATTGATGGCTCTGTAGCCAAAAGATACAACTAAGCCCATTTTTAGTTCAATGTTTGCATCTTTTCACAAACAATGGATGATGAGGATCCCATTTCTCAAGAAAATTTGCATTTGAGGTGTTGATACAATATAACCCTTGTGGAGTGTTGCCAGCTGGTCTAATGGTGGAATTAGTCTTTCTGTTATAAGTCTACTGATTTGTGCACCAACTCCAAATCATAGAGGAACATTGATGGATGGAAACCTGGAATAACTGGGTTCTACAGCAACTTTTAAACTCTTGCCTATTCAGGTTCACTCCATTTCAGATCCAAGTCCCTGGACATATGGTTCCACTGTGAAGGGAAAAATGAGCCAGCACAATCTTCCTCCAGTGGGGAATGTGAAAACAGCTAGACGTTAGATCCTGGCAAAATTCAGTGTGAAATGAACAGAAGGAAGTGGCACCAGTGATAGAAATAACCCTGCACAAATAAAACATCAATATTCAATTCACAAATGCAGTAAAATGCTTAAATGGATATATCCCTGGCTGCTTGAGTAGGATTCAGAAATGATAGGTCAATAATGGTTCAAAGCAGTGATGGGTGGCTTCTAAATCCGGCAATGAGAGTGGATTAATTGAAAACAGATTGAAATTAAATAGGGAATTATTTGTTGAAAAAGTAATTGCAGTGAGTTAAGACAGCTGATCCCATCCAGAATTCTCAATCAAGTCAGATAGTTACAAATTTGATAAAACTGCTACTTTTAGGAATTAATGAAATAACATTTGTTTTTATAAGGAAAATCGCTGGGGATAAAACACCCCTGTTCTTTTTGTATCTCCTAAAGCAGGGAGAGAGTTGAAAACTGAATTAAACAACGCTCAGTACCCACTAGATCCTTCATATTTATCAACATCACTCCCAGAGAAAACTATAAGTACTATTGCCTATCATTTAATTTGGATTTAAATTATTTTCTGGCTGAAATCAACCAATATCATTGTGTGTTCAGGTTTATGATAATCAGATAGAAGCAGGTTGGGAAAGTGGTTTTCACTCTCATTGTCTGTTTATTTTCTGCTGCAATAGAATTGCTAATTAGCACATGAGCAATGTTATCTCCTGAGTAACCATGCTGCCTTATGCTGTCCATGGTGGAACATTTCAAGCCTCTGAGCAATGCTTGAAGGTTGGACTGAGTGGAAAATTAGAACTAAATCAGTGGCCTGATGTTACCTCTGGGCAATCTTGCTGAAGGCAGATCATTAAAGCCAGCAGTAACAGGTATCCAATAATTGACAATTAAAAGTTGATTAGACATCAGTTTGAGTTAGATTGGATGTTCTCAAGGTTGTATGAGCCCAATCTGTGCCCGAATCTTGGCAGCTCAACTGAGATGTCTGGACAGAGGGAAGTAATTATTCAATGAAAGCTGAGTACTGTTATGTGTTTTAAAAAGGACAAGTAATTGGAATGAACCCTCACAGTTTCAGATATCATTGTATTTATGGATGTTCTGACGGTGCTTCTGAGAAGAAAAAGCTCTAAGATTTTTCTTTAGCTGTTGCTCAGTTAGTGGTCATTGGTCCAGCATCAGCTTCATGCAAATCAAGGCTGACTGCTGGACAGCAAAGAGCTGTGCATCTACTCACAGGGGCACCAGTAGTTGGCAAGGATCATGGCAGAAAAGCTGGCTGCATCCAAGTGGAGTTGATATACCATGTCTCTGCTCCCTCAAGCTCATGGAGCAGCAGGTGTTGTCAAAGAATATTCCTGTTGTAATGGGCGGTAATGTAAGTACTCTTCTGGATGATGAACTGAGGTTTGAGAGGGGAGATAGTCACCCAATAGATAGTCACCAATGGTTCCAGTTGCAGACTCCATTCTTTTCAAGATTCTGGATCATTTAAAATGTTAAGGACATTTTGAGAATTTCTCCATTGGCTGCATATTAGGCAAGTGACAGCTGTTAGGTGTACTCAGGTTTTTGACTTCTTTAAGTCCCTCACCAATTTCAACAAGGTGGTTAATGATAGGAGCTCCTCAGCTGCAGACTTGGTATATTGTGTCAATATGGCCATTAAGACACTGTCTGAGCAGACAGAGGCATTCAAGATCAGGAAGAGCTCCTACTCACCGAATGTTCAACTATGATAATTGTAAACGCAACAGGCAAGTTTTCAGAAGATTCCCTGGCAGTGGTCATAAATTCCTCACTTTGTGCAAACTACAATGTTGATCACCATCGTGTGGCATTGGAACTTTTGTTGTTTGTGGACTATTTCAGTCACCCTCCATGGTCACTTCGGTCTGGGTCACCTTGGTTAGGTGCAAGGATCTTCTGCTGATATCACTGAGTCCTATGTTTAGCCTCTAGTGGACGGCATTTGTCAGCAGTCCTTTTTGACCGTTCTATAGGGAAGTCAGGAGATTTGCAAGTAAACAGTTATTTATGCAAACAAAACATCAGCACAATTAATGAAGAAGTTGCCTACGTATGTGTGAGAGATGAGTTCGGTACAAATAGTTAAGATGTGCATGACCTCAGAGTCTAAGGGGAATAGAGCCGTGGGGGTAGGGTAAAACATGCTTCTCTATAATAAAGGACGAGACATCTGCTGCTACAGAGTAGAAAAACAAGTCCTTGATTGATAAGACCACTAACTCTGACAGAGAAGAATAAGTCCTTGACTGATAAGACTACAGGGTAGAAAAACAACTCGGGAAACTGTTGCAGACTTTGTGAGAATGTGAACCTCGTGACTCTTTAGAGCTATAGAGGGGAGGGACTTGTACTGTATTTAATCAGAAACATTGTTAGCCTGGGGCGCCTTTTTCTCAGAAGGGTGCCCAACTCTGCAGACTTGCTAATAAAACTTTGTTTTCCTGAATTTGTCTAGAGCGATTATTGAGAAGCGATTTTCGTTTCTAACAGTATGGTCCTTGGTGAAATTCCTATAATTTGCATGACATTTCTCCATGGTTACTGTTAGCTCCTTTTGGCTGAGGCTGTCACAGAAGCCATCTGCTGAGTAAAAGGAAATGTCTCTGGCTGCTGTGACCATGAGAGTGCTGCTGCAGACTGCTGCACCTGCATAAGGTGGAGGGCATCCTTCAGACAGCTTGTGTGTGTGTGTGTGTCTCTGGCAGCAGGGCCGGGATGACCGTTCACCAGGAGGTGACATTAGGAGGAGCCTGCCACCCTCAGCCCTTTCAGAGCACAATCTCACTTCTGTGCGGTACAAGGACAAGGTGATATCTTGACAAAATATTCGTGTATCACTGCACTGCTCTAATCTGATCATCACAATAATAATGCTGAAGTCATCTTGCTGCATCCACATCCAATCATTGCCCTGGTGTATTTGCATGTTCATGAGCTGGTCAATCTTTTAGTGCAGTAATTAATGAGATTCTTTGTCTGAGTTATGAATTGACTTATTACATGTATAACCTCCTCAATCTTTTATCTGAGGACACGCAAAGCCTCAGGGAATATTGTCAAATGTCGACATGTTTCTTTTTCCTGTCTGTCTCACTCTTTCACTTACTCACTCACTGTACCAGCCTCCGGCACTGTATCTTCTCCTGCAGCTCATTCCATATACACACCACCGTCTGTATGAAAAAGCTATCCGTTAAGTATTTTTTAAATTTTCCTCCTCTCACCTATGTCTTATAGTTTTGGACTCCCCTGCCCTGGGAAAAAGACCTTGGCTATTCACCCTATCCATGCCCCTCATGATTTTATAAACTTCCATAATGTCACAGCTCAGCCTCTGATACTCCAGGGAAAATAGCCCCAGCCTATTCTGCTTCTCCCGATAGTTCGAACTCTCCAACCCTGGCAACTTGTTGCAAATCTTTCCTGAACCCTTTCAAATTTCTTAATATCTTTTCAATAATGAGGAGACAAGCATTGAATGCAGTATTCCAATAGTGGCCTAATCAACATCCTGTACAGCCGCAACATGACTCCCCCAACTCCTGCACTCAATGCACTGACCAATAAAGGAAAACACCTTCTTCACCACTTTGTCTACCTGCAACTCCACTTTCAAGGAACTATTAGCCTGCGCTCCAAGGTCCCTTTGTTTGGTAACAGGTCTCTAGTCTGAAAAGCAGCCCAGTGCTATCATCCACTGGAGACTATCAGCAAACTCCACTGTTAAGATGGCTGGGAGAGGGAAAGCAAGAATGTAATGGCCAGGACTGCACTTTAAGCAGAAAAAGTACTTGCATTATTGTTATGAAGGTTGATATAAATATTTTTAAAAGATTATGTTGACTCATTAATATTACTTTTAAGTTTTAAATCCGCAAAATGACAGTTTAAACACAATGCAAAAAGCACTGGGGTACAACTGCAACAATGTTGCACGTGCAAGGAGCAGGGAGCTCAGATGGTGTTAGAACAGTTGTGACCCTTCTCTCAAAATTTCTCCCAAGGCCCAATTTGTGGATGGCATAAGACCACTGAATTTTTGAACTCAAAAGCAAGAATCCATTGCTCCACTTCTGTTCCTTTGCAACTTCTCTCTGCAAATGAGTTGAAACTTTTGGTGAATTTATCTTTACCAAGGCCAGTTCATGAAGTAGATTTTCTTGGAATTAACCTCAGAATCTGAAGCAAAACAAATTCACCCATCCACACCAGATCCATGAAGACACCCCAGTAGCTTGTGTAGAATAATGCCATTTGGGACAATCAATGACTTATCCTTTTATAATAAGTTTAACTATTTCTTGGATGAAGTAGTTTTAAGTTAATACTCTGAAAAGATTTCACTTTTTTTTGTTCTCCTCAGACATATAGGTTTTAGTTCTGGCTTCACATTGGATAAGCCAAACTATTTGTCAATAATCGTTGCATCTTTGTTTGGGTAAGTTTTTTTTTGTTGATAACAAACATTTATTTGTCACATGACCCATGTAAATTTATGGACAGGTCAGAGGTAGGTTGCAAGATGGAAGGCCACTTGGAAATTTTACAGGCCCTCCTGCCAGAAGCGCTCTGATTGAGGACATTAAAATTCTGCCCGCTGTTTAGTTAAAGGGATCTTGTCTTTAACAATTGATAAGATGAACATTATTTTTTAATGTGAAAACTTGATGCATTATTGAGATACTCCCATATGCTTATAGGAAATATGTAGATTGCAACACCTCTTTCCTCCAAAGAAATGTCCACATCATTGATACTCGTGCTGTCTTGACTCCAAATTCTGGTATAACCTCCAAATCTCTTTGCTTTTCATCTCTCTAGTCACATTCCTAAGACATAGGAACAGAAGTAAGCTACTTAGACCAGTAAGTTCACTCCGCATGCCCTTCCTTAAAAGTTTACATCAGAAATTAGGCTTGGTGGTGTCCCATTTTTAGGTTTGCTGATATCTTGCAATGCTTGAGAATGGCAGGGGCATTATGAAGAGCATCGGATGCAAAGCAGGACTTTACATGATTAGATTCCCTACAGTGTGGAAACAGGCCCTTCGGCCCAACAAATCCACATTGACCCACCGAAGAGTAACCCACCCAGTCCCATTTCCCTCCGACTAATTGACCTAACACTATGGGCCAATTTAGCATGGCCAATTCACCCGACCTGCACATCTTTGGACTGTGGGAGGAAACCCACGCAGACACTGGAGAATGTGCAAACTCCACACAGACAGTCACTGCTGGAATCGAACCTAGGATCCTGGTTGCGGTGAGGCAGCAGTGCTAACCACTGAGCCACTGTGCAGCATGGCCAATTCACCCGGCCTGCACATCTTTGGACTGTGGGAGGAAACCCACGCAGACACTGGGAGAATGTGCAAACTCCACACAGACAGTCACTACTGGAATCGAACCTAGGATCCTGGTTGCTGTGAGGCAGCAGTGCTAACCACTGAGCCACTGTGCCGCCCCTATGTTTTATAAAATGCTCATTCTAATCATTCATTTTGAACTTCAAATTACAAGGGCACAAATGGACGACTCATCCAACTGATTGTTATGCTTAATTGAGTTAGGTTATTTTGTACTCATCATTGTAGATTTAGAAAAGGCACTGATGTAAAATGATTACAAAAAATTAAAATGGCTACAGAATGAACAAGTTGAGAAGAAAAGGAAAATAAAATGATGAAAATAAAATCTACAAGCAAAATCTCTGTCAATGAATGATTAATCAGAACCAGAATAGCATCAGAATGTTCAAGTATGTTATTTTACTTCTAGCAAATAAATGCCTTGCATCTTGTTTAAATGTGGTTTTACTATGATCTCTGGAAGTGGCCAGCCCCTCAAGTTGTAGATTGCTCTCCAATGATCAGTCAAATTCTCACGTGCTCTTAAGATTGCCTTTTGTCAATTCTATGGATATCTCTTCCTTTGTCTGCAAAAAACCAGTTCCAACATATTCAACCTTTTATAACCTTTGCAAGGAATGAAGTTAGTTTACTCTATGGAAAAGCATATATATGAAACAGATTTTAAAAACAAATTGAGGGTATAGCATAAGTGTACAATGCTTGAACCATGAGAATTCTATTAAAAGAGGAGTGAGTTCAATGAGCGGAATGAATAACATGCTAATAATGTGGCCTGAAGTTAACAAAAACTATATTTACTGTGCTAAGAGTTAAAGTAAGGCAACAAAGAAAAGTATATTTCTTTCAGCCTTGGGCAATGTATACAAGCTCCGTTGTAGAGTAACTGATTAGTTAATTTGGTAAACCAGTTTAATCTGGTTATTGCAATGTAGTTCCATCGAGTATCAATACGTGAGTAGCTTACAAGAGGAGTGGAGATTTCTAGCAGAATGTGTTTGTTGAGTTAGGTCGGTTGGGGGAGGATATGTTCTTATTCCCTTGTTTATTTACTTCCTTTACAATCCAATATTTAGCTCTTACTTTAGTGCAGTGTAAGGTGAGTCACCCTGCATATAATAAATAGCTGGTACAATTAAATTGATTGAGTGGAACGTACAGCCTGTGGAATACAGACCCATCATCTGTCCGAGAGGAATGGAGATGCAGCAAATGTCATACAAATCAGCACAAGCATAAACGCTGGGGTTTGAAACTTGAGCAGTATTTGGAGTTAGTTTATGTGTCCATGAGGCCAAGTAGATTGCATATATGGGTGAGTAGTCATACCACAGTTTAGCATTGTGCAGGCAGGTAAGGAATGGGTGACTGCCAGGCAATGCAAAAGAACCAGCAATTAATTCAAAAGTTCCCTCGCTCAAAACCTCACTCACTCATCAGGTTCCCATATTGGGTACTGGGGACAGTGACCGTTCCTCAGAGGAGTGCAGTCAGAGTCAAGTCAGTGTCACCAGCAAGAGAGGAAGAAGTTGGAAGAGCAGTACTGATAGAGGATTCTTTAGTTGGGGAACAGACAGATACATGCATTCCCATATATGTCAGTCTAGGATGGTATGTTGCCTCTTTGGTAATGGGGGTTAAAGATGTCACAGAATGGCTGTGGAATGTTCTTTAGGGGAATGGTAAACAGTGCAAGATTGCTCAAATGGATATCAATGACTTGGGTAGGAAAAGAGATGAGGTCCTCAAAGCAGATTCCAGTGACCTAGGATGAAAAGTGAATTGCAAGATCCCCAAAGCAATGATGTCAGAATTATTCCCAGTCCCACATGCCAGTCAGCATAGAAACGAGAGAATTGAGAGATTGAACACATGGCTGCCAAATTTCTGAGGCATTAGGACTACGGTGGGTGGGGCCTGTACAGATGGTCAAAATTAGAGACCTCATGGCAGCGTGATAGAGTCCGTATGTCTGGATTGGATGCTTTAGTTCAGGTCCCACGGCAACACTTGTTGGCCATGGAAGGTACATTTGTAATGTGGTCAAAAGGTTAATTGTTGGCTATAAATCCTTCCAATATACCTGATGACAGATGTTGAGAGTGGGAGGGTTTCCTCGTTAGCCATTCTGCTGTAAGCAATGGAAAACCACTTCCACTTTGCCTGGAAGTGTGTACCCATTCAATGGAAGTTAATGGCTCAAATGGGGATGGAAGAAAAGATGGACAAACTGTTCAAAATAATTTCAGCAACAAATTAAGTAGCAATTAAATAAATACATTCTCAGGATCAGTATTTAATGCATTACTTCATGAGGAGTCGAGGTTCTGATGTTTCAAGTCATTTGTATTTTAAATCTAATATCCAATAGCTGACATCAACTTACAGGAACATCAAATTATCATATTATCTCCAGCTGCTCCCATATTGTTTGAACATGAGCTGTTAGGAAAGGAGGTTGAAATTACATTGTATGCATAAAACCTTTTAATTTGACCAATAAACTGATGAGTAAAGGGTGCTGCAACAGCAAAAATGTAGCATAATTAACCACTTTTGATGTCCCTTCATCCCCGGGATCATTCTTGTGGACCCCCTCCAAGGTCAGTGTATCTTTCCATAGATACGGAGCCCATATTCCTAATGTGGTCTGCCCAGAGCCTCAGCAGTGCATCTTTGCTCTCATATTCTAGCACTTTTGAACTCAACATAGCTGAACTCCCTCTTTCTTTGGTTCTTCATTTGTGGTGTGCTGCATTCCTATTGTAATAATGCTGTATATCACCTCATTTTGCTGAACTAGTATAACCTCCCGTCAACAGCTCGAGCAAACCCACTCACAAGGACGTTTGTCCCATTCAAAATCATAGGATTCCCTTGCTAATGTAGGGAGTAGGAGTATGATTGGCCTGTTGGCTCCTTGGGTCTACAATGTCACTCAATAGGATTATGGCTGATCTGATTGCAACCTCAATTCTACGTTTTACCTAACCTGACAACGTCTCACCCCACATGAATCTCTCGACTTCTGCCTTAAAAAATATTCAAAGACACTGCCTCCACCACCTTTTGAGAAAGAAAGTTCAGAGCGTTATAAGTCTACCTACACCAGCGAGACTGCAGTGGATCAAGAAGGTTACTCAGCAAAATCTTTGCCAGGACAATTAGAGATGGACAAAAAAATGACCTAACCAGCAAAGCTCATGTCCCATGAAATTATTTAATAACAGTTTACATTCATTAGTCAGTTATTAACCAAGCATGTTGTAGTGATTCTATCGCATAATGTGTTTTATATATGCTGATTATGATGATGTGAGTGATGGATGCTTCACTAACATCAGAAGTCACATGACACCAGTTATAGTCCAACAGGTTTATTTGAAATCACAAGCTTTTGGAGCGCTGTTCCTTCATCAGGTGAAGTCACTTCTGACTTTGTCCATCCCAGTCCAACACCAGCACCTCCACTTCATAACATCAAAAGAGCACACTTCCGCAAAGTAGAGAGAGCGTGTGATGGGGAAAAAGTGGAACATTGTACTGAAGACCAGTATTCAATAACATCAAATCTAATGTAAATAAACTGTGTTATAGTACTGAGGAGGCTGAGAAACCTTTCCTTTAGAATAAGAATGAGCTTGGGACACTAGGGACTAAGTGTAGTAAATATCAGCTTGGTAAAACAGAGCAGCCTTGAAAAGACACTCACTGTCCAGAGAACCAGGAGAGTCTAGAATGTCTAATGGTTCCAACTCTCCTCTCCATTGCTGCCATGATGGTAGCAGTATTCACTCAAAGTAGATTACATGATTCAAAAAAGGAGTTCTCTCTTTTAAACCACAATCCACTACTCACTCGTCATCAATTCCAAGTACAAAGGCTTTAAGCATAATAATCATGGCATTCCCTGGCATTCCAGTCAATGCTGCCAGCTCTTACTGCCTCTAATACCCAGCTTTGGCAATACAGTTGAGCACAAACAAGGCCACCTTTCATTCTGTCTTGAAGAATGAAGTTTCAGAGACACCATAGATGAAAGCAGAGCAAGCTAGTTGCTGATAAGTGTTTCTGCATCTTTTAAGGTCGACAGAGGAGATGATGCTCCACATCATGGGCTGACAGTGACTTTGTTTCCTGGCTTATTGGTTTTTCCATGCAACCCCATGGGATCATCAAATTTATAATTTTAGAGTATATGCCACCAAACAGATTTAGTGAATTTAAATGGATAAATGGGCAAAGGGGCAGCATTCGTAATAGCTGCACATTCAACATATACACAAAATCATATAAATGCAGATTATTGTAGCTTTTATTGTTAATTCTGTTTTCACAGAAGACAAAATGCAATAGTTTTAAAAAGCAATATAAACTTGATTCAACGTTTCACTTCAGCTGCTACAATCCAGGAACTGCCTGGAGATGCCCCATTATCATGAAGCATGTTATCTAGGAAAGGATGCTGCTCCATACTTCGTGGACAGGAACCTAAAGGTTACACTGGACAGGGTGATGAAAGAGGGGAATATATTATCCTGCTGACCACAAAAGGATGCTAACCACTGATTGCAGCTTTGTTCAGCATCATGGGTAAAAATAAATATGGGTAAATGTCAATGATCTTCTGTACATCATTGAAATTTGCATTGTACTTATAATGATAATTAGAATTTTGTATGTGTCCTGAGTGTGCAACTGTTACAAAAGCTGGCTCTTGTGTCCATTTAACCATTTTAATTTAATACATCTTTTTGATGGTTTATCTAAGTTTAGATTCCCTAAAGGAGGAAAAATGCTTTCAGCATACACCTTATCCAACTCATCCCTTGGATATTGAGTATGAATGCAATCACCTTTCATTTTCCTAAGTTCCAATTATCATAGGCCTAAGCTGCCTAGGTGTTTCTTAAAAGTTAACCCCTTCATCCAGGAATCAGCTCCTTGAACATCCCTAGGACAGATTCTTCGGCTAATATTTCCTCCTTTTAAATAAGGAGGCCAGAATGATACATTGTAGTCTAGGTACAATATCATCAGTGCTTTGCATGCATGACTTTCTTACTTTTAAGATTACCATTCCATGGTAATCTTAATGTTCTTGCTGGTGATTATAAATTTACATTATATAGCAACTTCTTTTTAATTAGTTAGTAAAATAAATGACAGACTCTGCCTATTTCATGTCTCCATGGAGATTGCTGTTTTCTTCAGAAAATTTGTTCAAAAGCTTTGACATAAAACATTACAAATTGTAAATAAGTGACACAGTGTATTTTTAATATTTATAGAAAAGTAAATGCCATTTTCTTTTATTATTGTTTTCTTTAAAAATATAATAAGTAATAGCTATTCATTAGAGTTTATACTGACTTTCTAACATTCTTCAGGCAATGATCTGATAAGGTTAATTATCTGGTCCGATAAGTTAATGCATAATACCATTAGCTGATGATAGACAACAGGAAAGAGTAAAGGAAACCCCTGTGAGCTATTAAATAGATTAAGATTTTGATTTGTGTGTTTTGCAGTGATTCCACTGATCTTAAAATTGATGGGAAATGCATCATGATTTCTTAATGCTTGTCAGGCAACTATACATATCAGAACAGTACTTTTGGAGTATTAGCTCTCAGGCTTCATTTGAATTTTCCCCATTTCATTCTGGTATAGTTGGAGATAACTTTTAATTTAAAAGTTTATAACATTCTATAGCATTTTCTCTCCTAATTCCTGTTGGAAATCAATAAAGTAGGTTCACAACTCTCAGTGAAACTCTCTGACTGTAGGGGAGAAAGATCCATTACCTTGAAGCAATATCTAAATAGTCGAACCTGGCATTGGGGAATGAGCCTGCTTAGGTGGTTAAAATTTCACTGGGGGAGCATTTTGGAAACAGTGACCATAATTCCATAAGTTATTTATGGATTAGGATAATATTAGTCCTTGGGTGAAAATACTAAATTGGGAGAAGGCTAAGTGCAACAATATTAGGCAGGAACTGGGGAATGTAGATTGGGGGCTACTGTTTGAGGGTAAATCCACATCTGTCATGTGGGAATCTTTAAAAGGAGCAGCTAGGGAAAGGGTAGGTCCACTCCCAGACAAATTTATGCTTGGAGCCAGAGGATTTGAGTGAAGTCCTTAATGAATACTTTGCATCTGCATTATCAAAAGACAAAGACCTGGTGACCAGTGAGTCTAGAGAAGGATAAATTGACATCATAGGATATGTCGACATAAGAAAGAAGGTGGTGTTGGGTGTTTTGAAAAACAGTAAGCAACTGATAGCCCCTATCTCAGAATACTGAGGGAGTGAGGGCCTTATACAAAATCTTTGCTCCCTTGTTAGTTACAAGGGAGGTCCCATAAGACTGGAGAATAGCCAATATTGTTCCTTTGTTAAAGAAGGACAACAGGGATAATCTGCGAAATTATGTAAGTGGTAGCAAAATTATAGGAGAGGACTCTTAGGGACAGGATTTACTCACGTTTGGAAAATGCAGACTTATTAGACATTCATAGTCAGCACAAACCTGTTAGAGCTTTTTTTGAGAAAATGACAAAGATAATTGCTGAGGGCAGGACATTAGATGTTGTTTACATGGACTTTAGCAAAGCCTTTGATAACATCCCTCATGACAAAGTTAAAAATCACACAACACCAGGTTATAGTCCAACAGGTTTAATTGGAAGCACACTAGCTTTTGGAGCAACGCTCCTTCATCAGGAGCTCCGAAAGCTAGTGTGCTTCCAATTAAACCTGTTGGACTATAACCTGTTGTTGTGTGATTTTTAACTTTGTACACCCCAGTCCAACACCGGCATCTCCAAATCATCCCTCATGACAGGCTGACACAGAAAGTGAAGTCACATGGGTTGAACTGGTAAGGTGAATACAGGTCTGGTGATACAAGACAGAGTAGCAGGGGAAGAGTGTTTTTCTGACTAGTCATCTGCGACTAACATTTAAAAGGCATTTGGATGGGTGTGTGAACAGGAAGGGTCTGGAGTGATATGGGCCAGGTGCTGGCAGGTGGGACTAGATTGGGTTGGGATATGTGGTCGGCATGGATGGGTTGGACCGAAGGGTCTGTTTCCGTGCTGTACACCTCTATGACTAGGGATATTGCTCAGAGATCAGCGCTGGAACCCCTTTAATATATAAAATACATATAAATAATTTGGAGGAGAATATAGTACTACCAAGGGATACAGCATGATATAGATTAGCTGGAAACTTAGGTGGAGAAAGGCAGATGGAATTTAGTCCAGACTACTGTAAGGTGTTACATTTTGGAAGGTCTAATATATGATGGAAGTATACAACAAATGGCAGAGGAATCTAGGTGCATATGTCTACAGTGTTCTGAAAGTGACAACAGAAGTGAACAAGGTGATCAAGCAGGCTTATGATATGCTTGCCTTCACCAGTCAGGGAGTAGATTAAAAAAATTGGCAAATTACTTTGCAGTTGTATAGAACTTTAGTTCGACCACATTTGGAATATTGCACAGTTCTGATTGCCACACTACCAAAAGGCTGTGGAGGCTTTGGAGAGTGTGCAGAAAGATCTAGCAGAATGTTACGTGTTTTGGAAGGTATAAGCAATGAGGAAAGATTCAACAAACTTGGTGTGTTTCCACTTACGCATTGGAAGCTGAGGGGTGAAAGTAGTTTAAAAAATTATGAGTCTTTACTTTGGGAAAATGTCAATTATTAGGAAGTATAGATTTAAACAAAAAGGGGAAAGTTTAGAGGAGATGTGCAAAGCATATTTTTTACGAAGAGGGTGGTAAATGCCTTGAATGCGCTGCCAGAGGAGGTGGTAGATGCTGATACAATAGCAACGTTTAAAAAGCACCATGACAGATGAACAAACAGGCAGGGAAAAGAAGTATATGGAGCGTGTAGAGGCAAAAGGATTTTAGAAAGGCTTCACGTGTTGGTACAGGTTTAGTGGGTCAAAGGGCATGTTCCTGTGCTGTACTTTCTTTGATGTGGAGGTGCTGGTGTTGGATAAAGTCAAAAATTTCTGTGGACAAAAAATCGAAGGCCATTGAGGTGGATAAAGTCAAAAATCACATGACACCAGGTTATAGTCCAACAGGTTTATTTGAGATCACAAGCTTTCAGAGTGTAACCTCTTCATCAGGTGAAGAGAGAGGGAAGCACACAAATACAGGAGAGGGTGGATGCTAGGAAATTGTTTCTGTTGGGCGAGGAGCCTAGGACCCGTGGACACAGCCTTAGAATTAGAGGGGGTAAATTCAGAACAGAAATGCGGAGACATTTCTTCAGCCAGAGAGTGGTGGGCCTGTGGAATTCATTGCCGCAGAGTGCAGTGGAGGCTGGGACGCTAAATGTCTTCAAGGCAGATATTGATAAATTCTTGATGTCAAAAGGAATTAAGGGCTACGGGGAGAATGCGGGTAAGTGGAGTTGAAATGCCCATAAGCCATGATTGAATGGCGGAGTGGATTCGATGGGCCGAATGGCCTTACTTCCGCTCCTATGTCTTATGGTCTTATGGTCTTACAGAACTTATTGGCAGAGAGATCAATAGATGGCACCATACCTTGATAAATTGTTATGATCTCTCTACCTAAATTTGTTTTTAAACAGTTTTAGATTACTTATGACTTTGGTTAGACCCTTGGCACGTGACTCTTATACCTATCTTGTTATCCTAGTCAAATAAAAACTGAAAGAGCTGTGGATGCTGTAAATCAGGAGCAAGGGCAGGAGTTGCCAGGGGCTCAGTGGGTCTGGCAGCATCTGTGAAGATAAACTAAAGTTTATGTTTTGGATCCAGTGACCTTTCCTCTGATTTTTCTTCACAGATGCTGCCAGACCCACTGAGTGTTCCCCCAGCAACCCCTGCCCTTGCTCCTGATTTACAGCATCCAAAGTTCTTTCAGTTTTCATTTGACTGGAATAACATGATAGGTATAAGAGTCACATGCCGGCCCTGGCTTTTCCAGTGGCTTCTGTTTGTGTTCCATGTTATTCCAGTCATTTGGTTTGTCTCCAGCACCACCTTACTTTCATTTTTTTTGTAATTATCTCTCTGCTTCATTTCATCAGATTATAGGTCATCCCTTCAGTTGTTATTCAGCTGTTGACACTTCACTCACACCATCTGACACTCTTGGTCACCTGCAGAAACTAATTATTTAACACTCCACTCACACTATTTATCTGATCTTTTGATCTCTCTGCTCATAAATTCTGTGTTCTGTGTGCTCCCCTCTCACTTCATTTGACAAAGGGACTATGCTCCAAACGTTTGTGATTTCAAATAAACCTGTTGGACCATAATCTGATGTCATGTGACTTCTAACTTTTTATTTTCTTTGTTATCTCTTTGTACCAGTCTTTTTTCCCCTGCCTCACCATATTTACTTCAGAAAATTTAACAGTCACAAATATTTCAATTCCTTTCAGAAGCACTGCAGAATTTTGTGTTCTCAAGAAGAGTTTTTGTAGTAGTTCATTTGTCATGAAATGGGAGGTGATACACTATTGTGTGGGCTTAATCTCCATTGTGCATGCAACGGCAAAGGTAGCTACAAAGATCATAAATTTGACCTTGTTATTAATGGCCTTCGATTTTTTGTCCACAGAAATTTTTACTGTGTTTCTGGATTATGATTTTAGAAATGCTAAAGAAAAATCATTTACCCTAATTTGAAAAATGAACATTAAAAGTCAATTCATTAAACATCCAGAAGTGAAATCATTACAGTTATTTACTGACAATTCCTTTGTATCCAGTGACAGCAAGCATCTATTCCAATATGCTTGGAAGCAAAGTCCAATCTCGGGGAATGGTTTTAAAGGGGTTTTTAATAGAGATGCGTGTATGTGTTTCCGAGTGGGAGTATGATACACTAAGCAGATTGCCATGAGCTCCTATGTTGATTAGACCAATGAAAGTTTAGCTACCATAATCTCCCAATTAAAAATATTTTTCTTTGCATCATTTCTTAGCACTGCATTAGCTAGTACTGTATATTAACAGTGCCAGTTTGGGGGAACAAAATTTCAACAATTTTGGAATTATTGAAATGCAGAAAGCTGATCAAGGTGTCACCATTTGCTTTTCCCAATTGAGGGCTCATTTCACACATCCTTTGAAGAAAGTGAGGAATACTTGAAGTCTACTTCCAGATGGCCATGGAGAAAGATTAAAATGGTGGAGGAATATCTGTGACAACATCCTGGACTGTACAGCACTGCTGTTTATATTGCTGCTGCAATAACCTGATCTCTCTTTGGATTGTTTGCCATTTTTAATTGATTTGGAATTCACTGTGGTCAACATGAGAGCAGGTTTCAGTGGAGCATCGCTGGATACTGATCCAGGACATGATTATCCCACTATGTGATCACTAACAGCAGTCTAATCAACAGTCCTATTAGCTCTTATTCAATATAAAGTCAATACTGCAACTTTGATTTTGATAACTAGTTGGTCTGTTGATCCATTCTGCCAATGGGTGAAAAGGATGGGGAAGGGAAAGCCAGAATACAATGTGAGCAGACTTCACTGCATGAGTTAGGGACGTCTGCCCCTGACTAGAAGGGAGCCCACACCCTGATCACCCCCTCAGGATCTTCTGACCAATCAGATTGTAGTGCAGGCAGATCCATGAAAGAGACTGTATGGTATTGGTTAAATGAGAAGTTACTAAAATTCACAATTTGAGGAGTTGTTTCACATTTCTCCCTTTCAAGCACTATTGAAATTGCTATTAGGCTATTTCTTAAATCTTGTTCCGTACTCATTACTATGACTATTGTAGCGTGGCTCCTTGTGGAGTCCAGAACATATTGGGCTGGATATTATGTGACCTCATTGGGTGTGCTTTTAATGGATGGGCAGCTCACCATCTTCCTGTCTATTCCTGACCTCACCTCCATAATACATAAGGCAGCCCATTCACCATAGATAAATAAAGAGAGAATTATGACAATTGAGCTTGTTTAAAGCTGTTGATCCTGACCATATACTGCCCGCACCAAAATACAGTTGGCGTTGACAGTTGACAGGTTAGTTCTTTAAAAGAGTTTTCAAAATGGTATGAAGAAAGTCGTTGTAAGACCATCTTTTTTTTTGGGGGGGGGAGGGGTGGTGTTCTTTATGCATAGAAAAAAGTCCCTGAAAATAATTCACCCTTTTCCCTCCCACACACCTGAACCCGTCTTCAAGACACTAAGATAGACACTGACAGTAAATTTGGAGAAGCTATTTATGGGTAAAATACAGAAGACTAGGAGGAGACGTTCAAAATGTTAAAGAAGTAGGATGGTGTTGAGGATGTAACTCTGAAGATGGATGAGGGAGATCCAGTAGATGTGGTGTACCTGGACTTTCAGAAAGCTTTTGATGAAGTCCCACATAGGAGGTTAGTGAGCAAAATTAGGGCGCATGGTATTGGGGGCAAAGTACTAACTTGGACTGAAATTTGGTTGGCTGACAGGAAACAAAGAGTAGTGATAAACAGCTCTATTTTGGAATGGCAGGCAGTG
>NC_057713.1:107210259-107237546 GCF_004010195.1 Chiloscyllium plagiosum | reverse complement strand
ACACAATTGAGCATGGCCAATCTACCCTTATCTGTATATCTTTATACTGTCGGAGGAAAACATGGCAACCGGAGGAAAGTCACGTAGGCACGGAGAGAATGTACAAACTCCATACAGCCAATCATTCAAGGATGGAATTAAACCTGGATAGCTGCGCTGTGAGGCAGAAAAGCCAGCTTTGTGGTGCAGTTTCTCCTTTCCTTGAAAGTGCCGTCACAGGTAGGCAGTGTGCTGAAGAAGTCACTCAGTGATCTTCCCTTTATGGTGCGTGCTTTGAGTCTATGCGTTTGCATGACATGTTGCATCTGTAGAGGACATTGGTTTGGCTACTTTTGTAATATTACCTTTAATTCTGGTCACCCTGCTGTCGGAAAGATGTTTCCAAACTTGCAGAGGAGATTTAAAAGAATGTTGCAGGTGTTGGAGGGTTAGAGTTATAGGGAGAGTTTGAATAGGCTGGGGCTATTTTCAAGTGTTGAGGCTGAGGGGTGACGTTAAAGAGTTTTATGAAATCATGAGGGGCATAGATAAGGTAAACACTCAACGTCTTTTACCCAGGATAGGCAAGTCCAAAATTAGAAGACAAAGGTTGAAGGTGAGAGGGGGAAAGATTTAAAAAGGAACATGAGGGACAACATTTTCACACAGAAACTGCTGTGTGTATGGATTGAACAGCCAAAAGAGGTGGTAGAGGCAGGTACAGTTACACCATTTAAAAGGCATTTGGGTGGATAGATGCTTTGGAAGTGTTTAGAGGGAGATGGGACAATTGCTGGCAAGGGGGACGAGATTTATTTAGGATATTTGGTCGGTATGGGCGATCAGACCAAAAGGTATTTTTCCGTGGTGTACATCTCTGAAACTCTATTGCCTTTTGAGTGTATAACACAGGAACAGGAGGAGGCTATTCAGCTTCTGAATTCTGTCAGGCAACTTGTTTGTTCAATTGCTGAGAGTAAAATACAAAAATACATCATTCAGATTTTGATGGTGTTTTACAAAAACAGGAGAAAGGCTTTTAGCCAAGAGAAGCTGTAAGGAATGTGAAGAGGCCATTCAGGCCCTCGACTCTATTCCACAGGAGCAGCAGGTGAGCACAGAGCTATTGGAGCCTGTCAGTCAGTAGCAGGAGGAGGACATCTACTTTCTCAAACCTTGGATCAGGAAGCAGTCACTCAACTGCCCAAGATTGGGATACATAACAGGCCGCAGTCATTCAACTGCTTGAGACTGTGACACAGGGACAGGATGCAGTCACTCAGAGCTCGAAACTGAAACACAGGGAAATCTGGAGGTTAGTGAGGCCCCGGCATCCTGTTATGCAAGGACAGCAGGAGATGACTCACTCCCCACCAGTATGGGACACTGGGAGAGAAGGGGAGTTTGCTTGGAACAAATAGAAATATATGAATAGGTTGCATTAGTGGTCCATTCAATCCTGCCCCAACATTCACTAAGACCACAGGTAATCTGATTGTGATTCCCTTATTCCATTTTTCGGAGACTCCCCTCTCTGCAGCCTCTGCTCCGTTTCTTGGTCATGTTGCAGACTCAGATGCTGCAACAACACTCACCATGACTCATCCAGAAGGATGGGTCTAACAGGATAAGTCAGGATTTGAGGGGTCCAATCACAAGAATGAAAACACAAAATAAAGGTATTGTCAGATGTTTCGTACTCTCACATTCGCAATCCAACTCGCATAACCAGCCCATCCATTACATATTCACGATGGAGCACTGTGTAGATCCGGCTCGTGTCTAGCTGTATGCAACCCAGCTATGTGCAGAGTGAAACTCTGTGCAGCCTACACCAATACTTGATCTATAATCCTGGGCTAAATGCCCAACGTGGGGAGCTGTGCAGTCTGAGATAGAAATAGAAAGGTCGAGGAAGGGGAGGGAGGAATCTGAGACTGTCCAGGTGAATTTGAGGTCGGGGTGGAAGGTGTTGGTGAAGTGGATGAACTGTTCAACTGTTCAAAGGCAACTGAAGGGGTAAGAGACAATGGAATACTAAAAAGGAAGAGAATATAAGCACACAAAATTTAAAAAAGAACACACAGATCCTGGCAATTGAGAAACATGCAATGAACAAGGAAGGTAAGCATCAGTGGAGCAATAAGAAGATGATTCATAACTCACAATGTTATATTCCATTTAAAAATAAAGTCTTTGTGAACAGGATGTGCTATCTGAGGTTAACAGAGGAATTTAAATATAGTATCACATTGACAGAAAAGATATGAAAATGTCACAAATCTTAATGGTAGGAAATTGAGAAAACTTTAGTATACAGAAAAAGAAAGAGAAATTAAAATATGAGCAGTAAGTCAGAAGAAATATAAAAAGAGATAACAAGAGCTTCTACAGCATAATCAAACAAAGAGTAAAGTAAAGTTGGCCTTTAAGCCAATGAGAGAAATCGGAGAAACTCCCTCAGCTGGCAAGATCTTTGTTCAGGGAGTGGGCATGGCAGGTTGTGGGATGGGATTAGTTCTAGGATGGATTGAACAAGAAATTTAAAAGGCTGACCTTTGTTCTCTAGAATTTCGTTTCAGTTGTCTTGTTAAATTTTAGGCCTTCTGGACTTCACCCTTGTACCCCATCACTTCCCCCAGTCACATTCCCACTCTCACTCGTTGAATTAATTCAGACTCAAGGGTCTAGTTAGAGGATGGAACTGTAAGAAATGAGTACGTGTGGTACCACTGTAAACTAACAACCTCAGAACTGGGTCTTAATCAGCCCCTAGGATCCTGCTGTCACCTCACACTGAGGCCAAAGTCCAGCTCATGGCCTGCTCTCTCTAGTTGCCTTGGCCATGGTCATGACATTCCTGAGGAGGGTAACGTGTTGGCACGAGGGAAGAAAACTTTGAGGAGATGTTTCAGAACACCAGAATGTCCAGGTAGACTTCTGAGAATATTGGGGAGAAAGGGATCTAACCAGGATACTGACTCGCAAACTTAGTCTGTAACCAGAGTTGAATCCTGTTGGTAGTTTGCAACTATTCCCTCTGTAACAGAAGCTAAATTACTTGTGCTGACTTTTTAAAACAACTTCAAAGTTATGCAACATAAAAACACACAACACTGAAGGAACACAGCAAGTTAAGTAACATCTGTGGAGAAAGAAACAAAGTTGACGTTTCAAGTCCAAGATTTCAAAATTCAGCTGTGAAGAAGTTTTTGGAATCAAAATGTTAGCTATGTTTTTCTCTCCCCACAGATGCTGCTAGACCTGCTAAGTTTCTCCAGTTTTTTCTGGTTTTATTTCAGGTTTTACTGTCCGTAATATTTTGTTTTTAGTTAAAATTATAGTGAATGAAACAGGGAGGGTGTCCTAACTCAGAAGTACTGGGGATGCCAGACCACAGTAAGTACAAGACCATAGAGGATGCTGGAGAAGAAAGTGTCAGATAAGGGAGGTTCAACCTGTAGCAGGAAAAAAACGCAGTGCCCAAAATCTATGGGAATGAAAGTCGCTGGGTCATGTTGAGCTTCACCTTAAGAGCAATGAAAGTGATGGCTTCAGAGATCAAAGATACTTTTCCGATTTTGTTTCAAAATTCTATTAATTCTGCAGTGGTGCCTGCAGATTGTGAATGTAACCCGACCATTTAATAAAGGAGAGAGAAAATAGGGCTAATGGAACCTTAGTTCTGGTCCAGTTCCCTAAGGAAAGATATATTTTCCATAGAGGAAGTGCATCAGAGGTTAACCACACTGTTTCCGAGGATGATGGGACTGTCCTTTCTGGTGAGATTGAAGAGACTGGGCTTGCATTCTCTGGCATTTAGAAGGATGGGAGATGATCTCATAGAGAATTCTTGAAGGGATAGATAGAGTAGATACTGAGTTTATTTTCCCTAGCTGTGGCACCTAGAACCAGTGGACAGAACTGGGGAACGGGGCAACAATTGGGCGGATGAAATATAATGTAAATAAATGTCTCGGCTTTGGTTGCAAGATTAGAAAAGCAATAAATTAAATAAGTATTACTGAGAAAGAAAATACATTTTGTCAAAGCTTTTTGTTCTGCACCCATCAGGACAGTCTACATGAATACCAATTCAAGGGGAAAATCAACATTTACGCTCCATGAGAGGAGACTGCTGATTTTGACTGGAAGATGTATTACCTTGGAGAATACTCCCATTAAATACTGATTGACAGTTAACTGTCATTTTTCATCATTACTCAAGTTCTGTGCGACCAAATGACTACTTATATATTGTGTAAATGAAGAAAGACTAGAGATTCTCGGGCCCAGTTCTTTCCACCTCCAGACAGTTGAGACCGGAAGCATCCTGAAGCATCCGGAAGTTCCAATTCATTGAATACAAGGGCACTGGGAAGTTTAAAATTCTATTGGGCAATTACCCTGCATCCTGAACTCTCTGATTATGTCTGCAACTCTGGCTTTGCTGCTTCAGATTCACTTGCCTGGATAGTTACACAAGAAATATTAGAAAGATTAAAATCAGTCTTATCTCTTGGGTGCCTATACTACTCACCCCACCTGACTACAACTACACCCCTGGCATGACCTTCTCCCCTGGCCAGATGCTACTGACCCACTAACTCTATCCCTTTGCCCACCTACCACCTTCCTCCTCACCCACCTGTTACTCTACCTGCCATACTTTCATGTGCCACCCTATCCCCATTTTCCCACATGATACCTTACCTTTTCACTCACCGGCCACCCTACACAGCTGTCTTACAAATCTACTCTCATTCCAAGCCCCTCAAAGAATATATGGGACCTTTAAACTGCTTAGATACCGCCATACAGAAGCTAGTGCTGTAGGAAGGGAATGTGGTCACCACGATGATTCTCAGCTCTGCTCCCTGCGCATGTTGCTGCATTGTATGTGTTATGAAGGACCCTGTATTTGAAGCCCGACAACAAAAATGCAAGAAGGCTAGTAATTGTTGTCAGATCTGTGGTGAAAATAAAGATTCTGTGTAGACCAGAACATTTGGGCCCAGAGTTCCAAGGGCACCCTTGTGTTTGCATCATGAAAGCTAACATGGAATTACAGCATTAATTAGAAAGGTAAATAAGGTGTTGGCCTTTATTGCAAGGAGATAAAGTATTAAAAAGGGAAGTCTCATTGCAGTTGTTTACTGCAGTTAATAAGATTGCATTTAGAGTACTGTGTGTCGTTATGGTCTCCTTATTAAAGGAATAATATACTTGCACTGGAAAGAAGTTTCATTAGGATGGTTCTCAGGATACAAGGGTTGACATTTGATGAAAGGTAAGCAGGTTGTAGTTATATTGAAACATAAGATGCTGAGTTGACTTCAGAGAACATATGTTGGGAGGATGTTTCCTGCAATGGACAAATCCAGAACTAGGGAGAACCATTTCGAAAAGGTCTCCTGTTTAAGCTAGAGATAAGGGATAATTTCTTGTCTCAGAGGTGGGTTAGTCTTTGGAATTGTCTTCTACAGAGAGTTGTGGAGGTTGGGTGTTCAAGATTACACATTGGTACCAAAGACGTAAGTAAAAAAAGGGATGAGCTCCTGAAGAGGGAATATAGGGTGTCAGATAGGAGGTCAAAAAGTAGAACCTCAAGAGTAGTTATCTCTGGAGAGGAGGGGTAGTGATGTGTTTGATTAGGGAAAACATCGTGGCAATATTTAGAGAGAATACTCCTGGGGGTCCCCCAGTGAAGCTATATGGGTGGAACCGAGAAATAAGAAGCAGATTATCACTTTGATAGGATTGTACTATAGGCCCCTCAATAGTCAGCAGGAAATTGAGGAGCAAATTTGTCAGGAGATCATTGATAGCTGTAAGAATAATGGGGTTTTAATAGTCAGGTTTTAACTTTCCAAACATAGACTAGGACTGCCATTGTGTTAAGGGCTTGGATGAGGGCAGGGTGGGATGGAATTTGTTAGATGTGCTCAGGAAAATTTTCTCAATCATTATATAGATGGCCTGACTAGAGAAGGACAAAAACTCTACCTCCTTTTGGGAAAAAAAGCTGGCCTATTGACTGAGGTGTTAATGGGGGAGCATTTTGGGACCAGTGACCATAATTCTATTAGTTTTAAAATAGTTATGGAAAAAAGATAGGTCTGGTTGACAAGTTAAAGTTCTAAAATGGGGCAAGGCCAATTTTGATAGTTTTGGCAGGAACTTTTGAAAGTTGATTGGGGGCGGAAGTTGTTTGCATGTAAAGGAATGTCTGACAATTGGGAGGCTTTCAAAAGTGAGATGGCGAGAGTTCAGAACCAGCATGTTCCTGTCAGTGTGAATGGCAAGGACTAGGACTGCTGGGATATTGAAAAACCCATGAGGAGTATAGAGGGTGTAAATGTATATATAAGAGGGAAATCAGGAGGGTAACATGAGTTAGCTTTGGCAGATAAGGTTAAGGACAATTCAAAGAGATTCTACAAGTATATTAAAGGCCAAAGAGTAACAAGGGAGAGAATAGGGCCCTTTAAAGATCAACAAGGCCACCTATTAGTGGAACTACAGGAGATGGGCGAGATTCTAAATGAATATTTCACGTCAGTATGTACTGTGGAGAAAGCTAGGGAACTCAGGAAAGTAAATAGTGATGACCTGAAAAGAGTCACATTACTGAAGAGGAGGTGCTGGAGGTCTTAAAACACAAAGGTAGGTAAATCCTTGGGACCTGATCACAAGCATTGTGTGAAGCTCGGGAAAAATTGCTGGACCCTGAGCAGAGATATTTGCATCATTGACAGCCACGGGTGAGGTGCCAGAAGATTGGAGGGTGTTGTGCCATTAATTAAGAAAAGCTTCAAAGAAAAGCCAGGATACTACAGATCGGTGATCCTAACATCAGTGGTAGGTAAGTTGTTGGAAGGAATTCTGAGAGGCAAGATCTTCATATATTGGGAAAGGCAAGGATAGATTAGGGACAGTCAGCATGGCTTTGTGTAAGGGAAATCATATCTCTCAAATCTGACTGAGTTGTTTGAAGAGGTGACCAATATGATAGATGAAGGCAGTGTGGTAGATGTTGTCTACATGGACTTTAGCAAGGCCTTCGACAAGGTTCCACATGGTAGACTGGTTAGTAAGGTCAGATCACATCAGATCCAAGAGAGCTAGCCAATTGGATACAAAATTGGCTTGATGGTAGGAGACAGAGGATGATGTCAGAGGGTTATTATTCAGACTGAAGGCCTCTGACTAGCAGTGTGCCAAAAGGATCAATGCTGGGATTCACTGTTCGTCATTTATATAAAGGATTTGGATGGGAATATAGGAAGTGTGGTTAGTAAGTTTGTGGTTGACACCAAAATTTGTGAGATAGTGAACAGTGAAGAAGTTTATCTAAGGTTACAATGGGACTTTGATCAACTTGGCCCATGGGTCAAGGAATGGCAGATGGAGTTTAACTTAGATAAATGTGAGGGTGTTGCATTTCATTAAGACAAACTAGGGCAGGACTTACACAGTTAATAGCAGGACCCTGGGGAGTATGGTCGAACAGAGAGTCCTAGGAGTGTAGTTACATAGCCTGTGACATCAGAGGTAGGCAGGGTGGCAAAGATGATGTTTGGTATGCATGCCTTCATCAGTAGGAGCATTGAGTACAGGAACTGGGACATCATGTTACGCCTGTTGCAAGACCACGTTGGAATACTGGGTACAATGTTGGTCACCCTGATATAGGAAGGATATTATTAAACTACAGAAGGGTACAAAAAGGATTTACAAGTATGTTACTGAAACTGGAGGCTTTGAGTTATAGCCTAGTCCTGGTCCTATTCCTCATGTTCCTATGTTCTAATATAACAGCGAATAGTGACAAACTAGATAGCAACAACAAAAAGGAGTACGGAAAGAAATTTGTAAAGGATATCAAAATTAATACAAACATTATTACAAATATATCAAGGAAAAGAAGGCAGTTAGGAAGAAGATGGGCACCTTGCAAACTGATAATAATACTGTTGATGGTAATGAGGAAATGATGGGCATATTAAATGATTGCTTTGCTTTGCATTGGTATTCATGATAGATAAAGAGGTCAGTATGCCAAAAATTCTAAAAAAACCTAATATTGAATCACAAATGTTACTGGGTGGAGGGTATGAGCTATAGAGAGAAGCCAAATAGGCTGGGGCTGTTTTCCCTGAGCATCGGAAGCTGAGGGGTAACCTTATAGAAGTTTATAAAATCATGAGGGGCATGGATAGGGTGAATAGCCAAGGTCTTTTGCCCAGGGTAGCAGAATCAAAAACTAGAGAGCATAGATTTAAGGTAAGATGGGACAGATTTAAAAAGGGATCTAAGGGACAACTCTCTCATGCAGAGGTTGGTGCTGCCAGAGGAAGTGGTGGAGGCTGGTACAATTACAACATTTAAAAGGCATCTGAGTGGGTATATGAATAGAAAGGGTTTAGAAGTATATAGGCCAAATGCTGGCAAATGGGAAACATTAATTTAGGATATCAGGTCAGTATGGACGAGTTGGACTGAAGAGTTAACTTCCATGGTGTACAGCTCAATGACATTATGACACTAAAAAGAGGCAAAGCCCCAGGGCCACATTGTTTTAAAGTAAAAAGTAAAAACATTGCAAATATATTAATTGCAATCTTCCAAATTTCTGTCAACTCAAAGCTTGTTCCCTTTGATTGGACATTTGCACATGACACTCCAGTATTCAAGGAGGACGAGAGTTTGCCACTAAGGAATTAGAGTCTGATTAACCTAACATTTATGATCAGGAAATTGTCAGAGTTCATAATTAATGAGAGGATGACTGCATACCTTTAAGATTTTCAGCTTATCAAAAAGACAAAGCATGGACTTGCAAAGGGTAGGTCATGCCCGACAAATCTGATTTCATGTTCTGAAGTAGTGACTGGCATGACTGTGTAGTTATTACATTAGGCCATTTTGGAATATTGTGTTCAATTCTGGTTTCCCTTTACAGGAAAGGTGTTGTGAAACTTGAAAGGGTTCAGAAAAGATTTACAAGCATGCTGCCAGGGTTTGAGCTATAGGGAGAGGCTGAATAGGCTCGGGCTGTTTCCCTGGAGTGTCAGAAGCTGAGGGGTGACCTGATAGAGGTTTATAAATTCATGAGGCGCATGTATAGGTTGAATAGCCAAACTTTTTTTTCCCGGGTGGGAGACTCTAAAAGTAGAGGGCATAAGGTTAAGGTGAGAGCGAAAATATTTAAAAGGGACCTGACGGTG
This sequence comes from Chiloscyllium plagiosum, assembly GCF_004010195.1. Classification (NCBI taxonomy): domain Eukaryota; kingdom Metazoa; phylum Chordata; class Chondrichthyes; order Orectolobiformes; family Hemiscylliidae; genus Chiloscyllium; species Chiloscyllium plagiosum. The sequence continues at coordinate 107,228,337 of NC_057713.1, read as the reverse complement.
CAACTTTTTCACAAAAAGGGTGGTGAGTGTATGGAATGAGCTGCCAGAGGGGATGGTGGAGGCTGGTACAATTATAACATTTAAAAAGCATCTGGATGGGTACATGAAGAGGAAGGGTTGAGAGGGATATGGGCCAAGTGCTCGCAAATGGGACTAGATTAATTTAGGATATCTGGTCAGCATGGATGAGTTAGCCCGAAGGGTCTGTTCCTGTGCTGTACCTCTCTATGACTCTATATGTTAAAGAGAAGGCCACTCATTCCAGAAAAGTGGATGCAGTATCCTGCAAAATGGCTTCAGAAGTCACATAATTGTTTTTGTTGACACAATACAGCCAAAGAAACAGAGCGATTGATGTGCTATCTCAGCCTTAACCACAAAGGGAAATTTTGGAATCCAAATAACTCTTGTTAAAGAACATGTTGTATTGTTTAAGTGTGAGAATTCAAAGCTTCTGAGAAAATGAGAGTGTGCAAAGATGCTACAGGGAACTTCAGCACAATTGACTTTACTTTATGAAACAATGATTCAAAGCTGAGTAACAGCCATTTTGCTTCAATTGCGACAAAATCAGAATTCTAAGAAGAACTCTGAGAGACACCATCTGGGAAAGAGTGATCTCAGTCAGAGGTAGAACAAGAAAAACTTTGAGAATCCAACTTCCATTCTACTGAAAAAGCCAAAGCAATTTGTGAACATTGTAATCACATAGTCCATTAAGAACAATAAGCCATCTCTCTCTCTCTCCTCTCAAGCCTGTTCCACCTATGGAGTTCATCTATGAAATCAATCTCTACCTATTTGTCTACAAAAGCCATCACAACTTTTGTTTCTGACTGCAGGTTTTAAACCCCTTCACTTCATCAAGCAAGGAGCAAGCCTGCAATAATAGCAGATTAATCTTACCTTCAACCTTAAGTATATTGTATCTGTCCTAACATTTTAAGTTTCTTTATGCATTTCAGCTGGCCGAAAGAAAGACAGATTTATTTTCCTCGTGGGCTGTGGGTGTCACTAGCAAGACCTGCATTTACCTACACCTAATGACTCTTGAACTGAGTGGCTTGCTAAGCCAGTTTAGAGGGTTGTTAAGAGTTAACCACATTGTTTTGGGACTAGAGTCACATTTGTTTCTGTTCATTTATGTGGGTGGTGCTGGGTAGCATTTATTGCTCTTCCCTAATTGCCTGCAGAGCTGTCCTGTGACTGAGATGATTGACTGACTTCCATCTTCACAATTATGAATTAAACTTGCTCATTAAGATTAATATGAAAAGAAACATGCAAAGATTCTCTGGAACTTGAGGTTAAGAGTGATAAAATCAAAGTTTTTAAGGTACTAAAGAGAACAGATAGGGAAGATAGAGAGAAACAGTTTCAACTGTTTGAGGAGTGTAGGACTAAGGAGTACAATCTTTTTTTAAAAAAAAAGCCAGACCTTTCCGCAGTGGAATCTAGAAACTTTTTTTAGTAAAGGTTTTAAACTCTTCTTCAAGTGGAAACTGATTCTTGATCAACTATTTTAAATCTGAAATGGATGGACTTTTATCAACCAACAATTTTGAAAGTCAACATTACCTTCTCAAGGACAATTAGAGTTAGACAAAAAATGCTGTACATTTCCAGAAATGTCTTTCTCAAAATGAATGAAATTAGTGAGGGTGGGATGAAAAATCAATAAAATTAATGAAGTCCAGGAGAGACTGAAAAATAAGATTGTGTCAGAAGCACACAATCAGCATACAAGCAGAAGTAAGGGCGAAATGGCCTAATGCTGTGATTTAAATAGTTTGTTTCTATGTTTCAGAGGAGTGATTTTGACTCCTGGAATTTTTTTTAGATAGGCTGATAAGTTCAATTATGAATAAAACTGGTTCATTGGTTTTACAGAATTCTTTAATTCTGTATTCATTTAGATTAAGGGATTTTATCCTGGCTGCAAGAATTTCATTTTGAACAAACATATTCCTTCTGAATTACTCATCAAGTCCAGATTTTGTACTAATTTAAGACATGCAGTCATATATTGTACATCTTAAATGCCGATGGATTTGAAATTTGTCCTAATGTGTTGAACAGCTGACAACAAAATCTATTTTTGTGAGCTAGTGGCAGATACTTGTCTAGGCTGCAGTCTGAAGAAATTTTATTGCATTTGCTCAAGGATGCAATGGAACCACAGCAGTGATGAGACGGCATTGTTATTATGCATTTTTTTTCACACGTTTTAGTTATATGAAAATGTTGGAATAATTTTGTATTAATTCAATTTACATTACATTGCATGCTCAAACATACATACGTTTGTTAATATTTTAACTTTGCTCATTTGATATTATAAAGAAAGCCATGATCATACAACAAGCTCACTTTTTAAAACTAAAAATAAGAAAATGAGATTTATCAACTTTGCAGTGCCTATTAATGTATTTTTACAGGTGATTTAAGAGTAAGCCTAACCTTCAGCCTAACAACACAAGACTTGTCATCTAATTTACAAGGATGCTCAGAGCCTAGCAGGAATGACAGTGGAGCAGCAATGGTAGGAGCTTCTGGGAGTAATTCAGGAGACACAGCAAAGATTCATCCCAAGGAAAAAGAAGCAACCATGGCTGACTTCGGAAATCAGGGATAGCATATAAGCAAAAGAGAAAGCATAAAAAGTAGCAAAGTACAATGGGAAACCAGACGATTGGGAAGCTTACAAAGGCCAACAGACGGCAACAAAAAAAAGGAGGGAGAAGATTAAGTATGAGGATAAGCAAGCCAATAATATAAAGGAAGATTGTAAGAGTTTCTTTGGATATATAAAAAGGGCAAAAGAGAGGCACAGGTGGACATTGGGCCACTGAAAAGTGTTCTGCACTACTATCTCTCCTGCATCAAAGAAATGGCTGAGGAACTAAAAGTGGGCGGCACGGTGGCACAGTGGTTAGCACTGCTGCCTCACAGCGCCAGAGACCCGAGGTGAATTGGCCATGCTAAATTGCCCGTAGTGTTACGTTAAAAGGGGTTAATGTAGGGGTATGGGTGGGTTGCGCTTCGGCGGGTCGGTGTGGACTTGTTGGGCCGAAGGGCCTGTTTCCAGACTAAGTAATCTAATCTAATCTAATACTTTGCGTCAGTCTTCACAGTGGAAGATACAAGTAATATCCCAAAAATTCAAGAGCTGATATGGTGGCCATCACTAACGAGAAGGTGCTAAAAAAACTGAATGGCCTGAAGGTAGATAAATCACCTTCAGAGTTCTAAGGGAGATTCTTTCAGGAATCACTAGAATCAGGGAGGGTCCCTGACACCCCTGTTTAAAAAGAGAGTAAGGCAGGAAATGGAAAATTACAGACCAACCAGCCTAACCTTGGTCATGGGTAAGGTCCTGGAATCCATCGTGAAGGACGAGATTTCTGAATACTTGGAAGTGTATGATAAAATAGGCCAGTGTCAACATAGTTTCATCCAGTGGACGTCATGCCTGACACATCTGCTAGAACTCATTGAGGATGTAACAAGCTGATTAGACCAATGGATATTATCTACCTGGATTCAAGAAGGCCTTTGACAAGGTGTCACACAGGAGGCTACTGATAAGCGTCTATAGTGTTACAGGAAAAGTGCTAATGTGAATAGAAGCTTGGCTGCCTGGCAGAAAGCAAAGAGTGGGGATAAAAGGCTCCTTCTCAGGGCGGCAGCTGATGACATGTGGTGTTCCACAAGGCTCAGTGTTGGGACAACAACTTTTCACTTCATACATTAATAATCTAGATGAAGGAACTGAGGGCATTCTGGCTAAGCTTGCAGATGATACAAAGTTAGGTAGAGGGACAGGGAACATGGAGGAAGTGGGGAGGCTGCAGAAGGATTTGGACATGTTAGGAGAGTGGGCAATGAAGTGACAGATGGAATACAACGTAGAAAAGTGTGAGGTCATGCACTTTGGTAGGAAGAAGAAAGACATGGACTATTTTCTAAATACGGAGAAAATTCAGAAGTGCAAAGAGACTTGGGAATTCTAGTCCAGGATTTTCTCAAGGTAAACTTGCAGGTTGAGTTAGGAGTTAGAAGTGCAAATGCAATGTTGGCATTCATTTTGAGAGGACTTGAATGTAAAAGCAGGGATGTACTTCTGAGGCTCTATAAGGCTCTTGTCAGGCCACATTTGGAGTATTGTGCACAGTGCAGGGCTCCATATCTCAGGAATGATGTACTGGCCCTGGAGTGGCCCTCGAGAATGGTCCGAGGAATGAATAGCTTAACATATGAGGAATGTTTGAGGACTCTGGGTCTATACTCAGTGGAGTTTTGAAGGTTGAAGGGGATTTAATTGAAATTCACAGATTACTGAATGGCCTGGACAGAGTGGATGCTGGGAAGATGTTTCCATTGGTAGGAGAGACTCAAGGGCATAGCCTTAGAGTAAAGGGAAGTCCTTTTAGGACGGAGATAAGGAGAAACTTCTTCAGCCAGAGTGTGGTGAATGTATGGAATTCACTGCCACAGAAGGCTATGGAGGCCAGGTCATTGTGCATATTTAAGATGGAGATAGATAGGTGCTTGATTGTAAAGGGGATCAAGGGTTATGGGGAGGAAGCTGAGAAACTTATCAGCCATGATTGAATGGCGGAGTAGACTTGATGGGCTGAATGGCCTAATTTCTACTCTTATGTCTTATGGTCTTATAACCCAAACCCTCCAGCTTTTATAACATAAGGATAGCCTGGATAGGTTGAGACTTCTTTCTTTGGAATATAGGAGGCTGAAAGGGTGACCATGTAGAGGTTTATAACAACATCTTGAGGGGCATAGATAAGGTGAATAGCCATGGATTTGTTCCCAAGGTAGGGGAGTCCAAAACTAGAGGGAATAGTTTAATGTCAGAGGGGTAAGGTTTGAAAGGGACCTGACTGGGAACATTTTCACACAGAAGGTGGTATGTATATGTAGCATGCTGCCCGTGGAAGTGGTAGAGGTGAGTACAATTATAATATTTAAAAGACATTTGGACAGGTACATGGATAGGAAAGGTTTAGAGGGATATAGGACAAACGCAGGCAAATGGGACTAGTTCAGTTTGGGAAACATGGTTGGCATGACTGAATTGAGCCGAAAGGTCTTTTTCCATGCTGTGTAATTCTATGACTCTGTTATTAACTACTTGCATGATGATTTTTTTTGTAATTAGTAATGATACGACCAGCTCAGAGTGATGCAGCAGAAAGATTTACAATTGAGGTTGAGTCAGCTGACCTCAGCAGAAGCAGTGGTTTGGAAAATATTAGCAACAACAGCCAAAGAATCTCTGAGAGAATATAGTTTGCCAGGTCACCCTCTCCTCATAATTATTCAGCAGCCCCTGCAAAAAAATCGGTGAAGCTCACCTACAGTGATGCTTCCTGCAGTCAAATAAAACAGCCATTATGATTTTTAAAGCTGCATACATACAATTTCCAGTAATTGGTGGTGCCAGAGGGAAGAGGTGGCAGGTTAAAAAAAATCAACTCCCTGAGGAAAAGAGGAGGTGGGAGAACAGAGTGTGGATTTGAGAATACAGTGCAATTTTCTGTTCTGTGCAGAGTAAGAGCAATTTTTGGAGTAGATGGACTTGAAAAGATTAAATCATTCACCCAAAGTTAGTGTTTAAAAGTTTTTGTGTTTTCAGATGTGATTTGAGGATAGTTTTCTTTTTGTTACAGCAGTATTGCCAGCAAATATTGTCCACCCTTCAGAAGCTGATACTGCAGCACTTTCTTGAACCATCACAGTCCATTTGGTCTGGTTAGACCCTTGGTGGTATTAGTGAGAGAACTCCACAATTTTACCCAATAATGGTCAAGGACCATGATATATTTCCAAGTCAGGATGTGAAAGGGAACATGTTGGTATTGTAAACTCTACTTCCAGTTCAAGCCTAGCAGTAGAGAAAAGAAAACTAAGGAGCTGCAGATGCTCAAAATCAGAAACAAAAATAGAAATTGCTGGGAAAAACACAGCAGGTGTGGCAGCCTCTGTGCAGAGAAATTAATTATGTTTTCAAGGTGAAAGTGAGAACTGCAGATGCTGGAGATTAGAGTTGAAACTGTGTTGCTGGAAAAGCACAGCAGGTCAGACAGCATCCAAGGATCAGGAGAATCGACATTTCGGGCAAAAGCCTTTCATCAGGATTCCTGATGAAGGGCTTTTGCTCGATTCTCCTGCTCCTTGGATGCTGCCTGACCTGCTGTGCTTTTCCAACACCACTCTCGAAGTTAGTGTTTTCAATTCCATTGACCTTTCTTCTGAACTGATTCTAGCTCAGAAGAGGTTGGTATACCTGTATATGCCCAAAGGAGCGGTGGGGGAGAGGGAAGGAGTAAATGACAGATGGAGATGGAGCCCAGAGAGAAAGAAAAATAAATGGGCAGATAAAGGTCAGCCTGGGAGAATCATTAGCTGCTAATGAGGACTATTTCTACCTGACAGTGCATGCTATGTGGTAGCAATGCCTATGATGATAAGGCCTAATTTGTCAGGGTTGGGACAAGAACATGGGAAAAGGTGCTCAAGCCTAAAAACGTTTGACCTCAATATATTGAGTCCAGAAGGGTGCAGGGTTCCCAAGTGGGAAAATGAGGTGCTGTTCTTCCACATTGCAGCATGGTGGTGTTGGAATGGCAGACAGCCAGAATCTCAGAATTGCAGACAGGTAATAGTTTTCTGCAAAGCTTTGACAAAGGGTCAGTTAGACTTGAAACTTCTGCCCTTTTCTCTTCTTATAGATGTTGCCAGACCTGCTGAGATTTTCCAGCATTTTCTCTTTTGGTTTCAGATTCCAGCATCCGCTGTAATTTGCTTTTACCCAGTGTTCTGCAAAGTAGTTACCCAGTCTGCGTTTCAGCTCCCCAATGTACAGGAGACCACATTGTGAGCAGTGAATACAATAGACTAGATTTAATGAAATATGGGTAAATTGCTGCTTCACCTGAGGCCGAGCAAGTAGATGCAAGCTCAGACCAAACACACCCGTATACACTTGCACAAGCACACCTGTATTTGTTACAGTTCTGTCTCTGGCTCATGATTTTATCCTGTAATGTTATGCACTGGCCAAAGGGATTTGCAATTCTTGCACTTAGGTCTTATCAATATGAGATGGACATTTTGCAGAGCTTTTCACCAAAAGGATCATTGTTCACACTCCATTCCTACTGTTTCAATTCCTTCACAGGTTGTGAGCATCACTGGACAGACCAGCCTTCAATGTCCTTCCTTAATCTCCATTGGAGAGTATTGGTGGCGAGCTACCTTCTTCAATACAACTGAGTGATTTGCTATTAAAATAGAAACTGTCAGAAATACTCAATTAGTCTGAGAGTATCTGTGTGGGAGAATGGCTAACTAGACCATTTCAGAGGACAGTTAAGAGTCAATCATATTGCTATGGGTGTGGAGGCACATGTAGACCTGACCAGGTTTTGGTGCCAGGTTTTCTTCCAACAGCGCATGCCAAATCTGAGCACCTATTGAATTCAGGTGCATTCTGTACAAATTAATGATAATTAGTCACATGCCTGCCAGTTTCTGATACATTGGACATTAGTACATTCAGAGAAATGTACATTTAGTCATCAAGAATAAAGGATCAATTTGAAGCAGAGGGATAGATTGGTTCATTGGAGGCAATGGGAGAGAATTGCATATGGGTAAGGGGACAGAATACAAATAAAGTGCCAAGGACAAGTCATTCAATCACAAACATTAAAATTCAACACAAGGAGGAAGGGAGATATAAAACTGAAAACTCTAAATTGCCTCAGCAAGTGAAACAGCATTTCAGGAGGAGGAGGAAACAGGTAACATTTCGAGTTGAAGACGTTTTATCAGAAGTTCATTAATAAAATAATGTTGTTAAATACATTCATCAAAATATTAATTTTAACTTCTATTTTGTCTGTCTCATCAATTAACTGTGAAGGATGCTCAAGTAATAAAACCTGTTGGGCCCTTTGAACCATAGGAAGGAAAATATCTTGTAACCAAGGCAATGGCTTTTAGCTTTTGCAGCTAATCCTGTACAATCCTCACTTACAATGAGTCACTCAGGCTGACTTTCACACGTGTCCCTTTTCTCTCATTAAAGTCAACTCAGCAAAGCAACTGCAAAGAATGACTGGGACTTATTAATGCTTCCAACTGGCTGCCTAATGGAGCCCTGTGGCTCAAAGTGTAATGAATCCCTGATACCTGACACTGGCACAGATATGGAATGAGAGTGCAGCTCCAGTAAAGTTCAACTCAGAGGGGTGACTCACTCTGCACAATGACAACCCAGTACATCCCCTCCAGCACTTAAAATGCAACTGAACTCAAATCCAGGCATTAGCTGTCCAACTTGGTTAGTTCGCCAGACAGATTTTTGATGTCAAGCAAGAACTGACAATCAGCTGGCTTATAAGAATGTCAGGATTGATTAAAGATAGAGCAGCGTTTTCTATCATTCAATTCAATCTGGTTTCTTAACTCTCAGTCTAGTTGATAAGTTACTAATAGGTAATCCTCTGATTATTGTATTGAACTAGCTAGTTTAGATGTTTGTGAGCTCAATTCGTCTCGGGGAAATTAAACTTAATAAATTTTAATAATTTCTGAGATGGCATCCGGAGGTAAAAGATGTTGGATTGTCATTAAAAAAAAACCCACCTGGTCCCCTAACATCTTCAGCAAGCGGAACCTTTACAAAACTCTTTACCTATCATTTCAGTGTGAAATTATGTAGTTGATTTTCAGCATACCATTTAAAAGTAGCCCGCATTAAAGGTGATGTAATTTTTTCTGAACTGGATGTGGCAGAAACAAGTGGGAGGGTGGGAAAAGAAGCTTATTTTACAACAGTGAACAACACGAAAGTGAGATGAAGCTGAGGAGAGAAACATGTACGATAAGAGCAATCTGGAATGAAGTGATAATAACTCGTGGAATCTCACTAACAGCAGGATGCTCGAGCAAAGCAGAAATTCATTTGGTGTCCTGATGAAGACTACCACAGTTTGTGATCTGGTCTGAATTCATACATCACCAGTGAGGTATGTAATACACTGTATGTCAAACATTCAAGCACGACCACGAGGGCATAATTGTGAGCAAGAAATAAAAAATGATTACATACCTCCAAAACATGTCAGCTGTGATAAATAGGTTGCCTCTCTGTCAAAAGGATGTGGCTATAGGACTTCAGCAGAAATATTTAGTACTGAATGAGTGCTGTCCTGTTGGAGATAACATTTTGCAAATGAAATGTTAAGCCAAGGCGCTGTCCGTTATCTCAGATAGACATGTATTATTCCATGTCACTATTTGAAAAAGAGTAGGGAGTTATTCTCAGAATCCTACCCAATATGACAATTACTGCGTAGTTATTTGTCAGACCTTACTGTTCACCAGTTGACTGCTGTGTTTCTGATATTGTTATAGTGATTACAATTCAGAAGTAGTTTATTGGCTGTAAAATGCTTTGGGACACTTGGTGACCATGGAATGTGCTATATAAGTGCAAGTCCTTCATACTGCCTTTTAAGATTACTCTTCTTTGGATGCAGGTTGCTTTTTCATACCACTGATATCGCTTAAATGCTATGCTACATTTGATATTAGTCATTTTAAAATGTGCATTAGAATATATTAATGGAAATGGAAGGTTGGACAAACTAACTACACTGATGCTGTACTCTTCTCATGAGGAAGATTGCCTGCAAACCTCAATGAACCAAAGTACTCCAGCAGACCTCTGTTTCTTAATATCCCATGAGGAAGCGGCTGTGGAAATCTTGTGCATCTGTCCATCTCTGGATATGGAAGATAATAAAATTAGAATGTATGTACACACAGTTCTAAGCTGATTCATGTGTTGTATGGAAGTCTGTATCACTTTTCTTGCTATCAGCAGGTGGCAACCCTAGAAGAGTGAATGAAATGGAAGCAAGTCCTTAATGTGATTCATTTTATGTCTGTAAAAGGAAGATTACCTCAAACCAGAGGAACAGAAGAGAAGCAACCAGACATTTAAAGAGTAGCAAACAACCCAAGATATACCATACATTTTTGATGCAATGCGATTCCTTCATTAACATTCTGCAGCCCAAAGTTCCTCAATTGTGATGCATGGTAGTTGAGATGTAAATAAAGATTGATGTGACTGCATTGCACTGTGCTGTGATACCTACCTCTATAAAATACAGAAGCAACAACGCTCTGGGTATAGCAACACCTCTCTACATCTGCCTGACTTGGACATGCATCACTGTTGCCTTATCATTGTTCTTTTGAGTAATTGATAATTGATGGTGATTGCTGATGTACAAGGTGCTGTTGCATCAAGACTGAAAATTTCCTGAATAAGCCATTTATAAAAATATCTCTACTCGGTGCTGAGCAATGATACTGCTGCATCTTGTTCATATATTGTTCAAGGTTTGATATCTCCACCTTTTCCTTTTTGGGCTGTCTGCTTGCAAATGTTGTTGCAGGGCAAGATTCTGAGTGCAGTACACAAAGCTATGACTATTTTTGACACTAATAATATGTCACAAAGAACCTTTTGTCCTGTTGTGGTATGCCAATGTGTTACTGTGTCCTGAATTTAGTTCAGAAGACAGCTTCATTCTAATACTCTTTTGCTTTACTTGTGCTCCAATACATTGGGCTTGTAAGCCAGTGCAGTATCAGATTACTGTCATCACTGAGTTTTCAATCAGGCCACTGCCTTTGACCTTGAAAGAGGAGACTGCACTATTCCAAGTTAAATAAATTCTGACAGCTCCCTGCAAATAACAACTTACATTTGGATAGAACATTTAAAGTTGCAAAACGTTTTAAGGTGCTTCATAGGAACCTTATCAAAAATAATGTTGACATCCAGACCCCATTTGACAAGGTACAGCATCAACGAGCTCTAGTAGAAGTAAAGTCAACTGGAATCAGGGGTAAACTCTCTGCTCGTTGAAATCATACCCTGCACAAAGGAAAATAGTTGTGGTTGTTTGAGGTCAATCATCTCAACTCTGCAGGGGTTCCTCAGAATCTTCAGCTGTTTCATCAAAGACTTTCTCTCCATCATAAGGTCAGAAGTGGTAAGGTTCGCCAATGCAAGCACAATGTTTAGCACCATTCATGACTTGTCAGATGCAGGAACAGTCCATGTCCAAACTCAGCAAGATCTGGATGATATCCAGGCTTGGGTTGACAAGTGGCAAATAACATTTGCACCACACAAATGCCAGGCAATGGCAATTCCACTAAGAGGCAATCTAACCACATCACTTTGACATTCAATGGTGTTACCAAGCCACTCACTATCCTGACTTGGAAATATATCGCTGTTCCTTCAGTTTTGCTGGGTCAAAATCTTGGAAAGCTCACCCTAACTGCACTGAGAGTCTACTTACAGGATCTTGGAAAGCTCTCCCTAACTGCACTGAGAGTCTACCTACAGGATTCCTGAAGAAGGGCTTATGCCCGAAACGTCGATTCTCCTGTTCCTTGGATGCTGCCTGACCTGCTGCGCTTTTCCAGCAACACATTTTCAGCTCTGATCTCCAGCATCTGCAGTCCTCACTTTCTACCTACAGGACAGGACAGGACAGCAATGATTCAAGAAAGCAGCTCACCATCACTTCTTAAGGGCAACTGGGGAGAGACAATAAATGCTGACCCAGCCAATGATGTCCATGTCCCATGAATTAAAAAAAAAATGACATGTAGAACATTAGAAGATATCAGGTTAAAATTTTGGGAAAAGATGTTGGTTTTAAGGGGCATTTTACAGAAGAAAAGAAGTAACAGAGAAATTTTCAGAGCAGAGTAATATACAATTGTATGAGACACAAGCTGGCTATAATAAATTGAGGAGTGTTACTTAAAGGGATGATGGTAGTTATACAATGGCAAACCTTTTAAGACTGCACGGAACATCTGCAATGATTGTTCATTTCTGTCTGGTACAGAAGTAAAATAGGAAAGGTGACCCAATCGTGGTAAACAAGAGAAATTAAGGATAGTGTCAAAAGGGCATACAAAATGGACAAAAGATACAGCAGGCCTGAGGATTAGGAACAGTTTAGATTTCAGTAAAGTAGGACAAAGGAATTGATGAAGACAGGGAAAATGGAGTACAAGAGTAAGCTTGTGGGGAACATATAAATTGAATGTGAACTTCTGTATGTATGTGGGTAAGAAAGATTAGTGAAGACAAAATGTAGGTCCTTTCCAGTCAGAAATAGGGGAAGTTATAAAGAGATGACAGACAAATTAAATACATCTTTTGGTTCAGTTTTCATGATGGAGGACTCAAATAGCATCACAGAAATATTTTGGAACACAGGATCTATTGAGCGAGAGAAAGCAAAGGAAATCCAATATTAGTAGGAAAATGATGTTGAGAAATTGATGAGATTAAAGACTGACAAATCTCCAGTGCTTCATAATATGTAAGGCAATGGATGCAGTGATTGTCATTCAAGATTCTATAGACTCTGGAACAGTTCCTGTGGATTGAAGGGTGGCTAATGTAACCTTACTGTTTAACAGAAGAAGTGGAAAGAAAACAGGGAGAAAGTTCTAGAGTCCTTTATAAAAGATTTAAGGACACAGCATTTGGAAAACAGGGACGGAATTGGACAATGTCTTCATAGATTTATGAAAGATAAATAACCCTCAGCAAAATTTACTGTAATTTTGAGTGTGTGACTAGTAGGGTTGATAAGAGGGAGCCAGTTGATGTCATTTACTTACACTTGCAGAAAGCTTTTCGATAAGGTTCCATACAAGAGGCCAATGTGTAATTAAAGTGCATGGAACCGGGTGTGAGCTGTGACTAGGGTGCAGAGATGCTTCAGTGTGATTTGGACAAGTTGAGTGAGTGGACAAATGCATGGAAGATGAAGTATAAAGTGGGTAAGTGTGAGCAAAAATAGGAAGGCAGTTAATATTTGAATGGCATCACATTGGGAAAAAGAGAGGTGCAACAAAACCTCGTGTCCTTGTACATCAGTCACTTAAATTAAGCATGCAAGTGCTGCAGACGGTGGTAAGTCAAATGGCATGGCTTGTTGGTCTTCAAAGCAAGAGGATTTGAATATAGGAGCAGGAATGTCTTTATGCAATTGTACGGAGTCTTACTGGAACCACACCTGGAGTATTTTCCGAAGTTTTAGTTTCCTTATCTGAGGAAGGATGTTCTGGCTATGGAGGGAGTACAACAAAGGTTTAGTAGAAGGTTTAGTTTACTGGGTAGCAGTAGTGATGTATGAAGGAGGATTGGATCACTTAGGACTATATTTATTGGAGTTCAGAAGAGTGAGGAGGGAATCTCCCAGAAACCTATAAAATTCTAATAGGATTAGACAAGGTAAACATAGGAAGGATGTTCCCAGTAAACAGTGAGTCCAGAACCAGGGGTCACAGTCTAAGATGTTGGTTGAGCAGTCCCAGCAGAGGTGGCAGCACAGTGATATTCAGTCAGAGGGAGTTGCCCTGGTAGTCCTCAACATTGACTCTCATGGCTTCAGGTTAAACATGGGCAAGGAAAACTCCTGCTGATTATCACATACCCTCCTCCCTCTTCTCATGGTTTAGTACTTCATGTTGATCAACACTTGGAGAAGCTCAGATGATGGTAAGGGTGCAAAATATACTGATGGTTGGAGGATTTCAATGTCCATCACCAAGAGTGACTTGGTAGCAGTGTTACTGATCGAACTGGTTGGGTCCTAAAGGACATTGTTGCTAGACTGGGTCTGCAGCAGGTGGCAAGGAACCAAAAAGAGGGAAAAACATACTTGACTTAATCCATACCAATCTGCCAGTTGCAGATGAATCTGTCCATGACAGTATTGGTAAGAGTGACCACTGCACAGTTTATGTGGAGACAAAGTCTCACCTTCACATTGAGAATAACCTCCATCGTGTTGTGGGCAATATAACTATGCTAAATGTGACAGACTTTGAACAGATCTAGCAATTCAAGACTGGGCATCCATGAGGTGCTGTGGACCATGAACAGCAAAATTGTACTCCAGCACATCTGTAACCTTATGGCCTGGCATATCCCCCACTCAACTATTATCATCAAGCCAGAGGAACAACCCTGATTCAACAGAGAGCGCAGGAGGGCATGCCAGGAGCAGCACCAGGTATACCTGAAAATGAGGTGTCAACTTGGTAAAGTTACCGAACTTGCATGTCAAACAGTATAAGCAGCAAGTGATAGACAGAGCTAAGTGATCCCAGAACTAATGGATCAATCCATGCTCTGCAGTCCTGCCATATCCAGTCGTGAATTAAAAGACTCGCTGGAAGAGGGGGCTCCATAAATACCCCCATCCTCAATGATGGAAGAGCCCAGCAAATCTGTGTAAAAAATAAGGCTGAAGTATTCGCAACAATCTACAGCCAAAAGTGCCTAGTGGATGTCCATCTCAGCCTCCTCCAGTGGTCACCAGTGTTCAAGATACCGGTCTTCAGCCATTTTGATTCAGTCCATGTGATATCAGGAAATGGTTGAGACACTGGATATTGCAAAGGCCACGGGCCCTGACAACTTTCCAGCAAGAATACTGAAAGCTTGTTCTCCATATGTTGCTGCTTCCCTGGCCAAGCTGTTCAGTACAATTACAACACTGGCATCTATCCGATAATGTGGAAATCTGCTCAAATATGTCCTGTACATAGAAAAATCCAACCTGGCCCCATCAGTCCAATTCACTACTCCCCCATCAGTCTACTCTCAACCATCAGGAAAGTGATGGAAGGTGTCATCAACAATGCTATCAAGCAGCTCCTGATCAGCAATAACCTTCTCAGTGACACCTACTTTAGGTTCTGCTTGGGCCACTCAGCTCCTGACCTCATTACAGCCTTGGTTCAAACATGGACAAAAGAGCTTAATTCCAGAGGTGAGGTGAAAGTGAAAGTCTTGACATCAAAACTGAGTGTGACATCAAGGAGCCCAAGCAAAACCAGAATCAGTGGGAATGGGTGTCAAACTCTCAGCTGGTTGGAGTCATGCCTGGAACATAGGAAGATGGTTGTGTTTATTGGTGGTCAGTCATCTCTGCAGGAATTCCTCAGGATAGTGTCCTAGGCCCTACCACTTACAGCTGCTTCATCAATGACTTTCACTCCATCATAAGGTCAGGTGTGGGGATGTTCACTGGTGTTTGCACAATATTCAGCCCCATTCATGACTCCTCAGATACTGAAGCAGTCCATGTTCAAATGCAACAAGATCTGGACCATATCCAGTCTTGGGCTGACAAGTGCCTGGTAACATTCGAGCCACTGAAATGCCAGGAAATGTTCTTCTCCAATAAGAGACATTCCACAGCCCCTTAATATTCAATGATTCAGTCACTGAAATCCACCACCCCACCACCATTCCCTCCAACTGTTAATATCTGGAGGTAAAAACAATGACTGCAGATGCTGGAAACCAGATTCTGGATTAGTGGTGCTGGAAGAGCACAGCAGTTCAGGCAGCATCCAAGGAGCTTCGAAATCGACGTTTTGGGCAAAAGCCCTTCATCAGGAATATCTGGAGGCTTATCATTGGTTAGAAACTCACCTTACCAGAGAATACAGTGGCGACATGAGCATGTAGAAGGTTAGGAAAACTGCAGTGAGTAATCGACTTCCTGACTCCCCAAGTCAGGAGTGTCATAGCATACTCCCCACTTGCCTGGATGGGAGTGGCTCTACCAAACACTCAAGAAACTTCACACCATTCAGGACAAAGCAGCATGCTTCAATGGCACCACATCCATAGGCATCCACTCACTTTATGACCAACACTCAGCAACAGTAATGTGCACCATCTCCCAATACCACGCGCTTTAATTCTACGCACTAATCACTTGATGAATCTCCAAGATTTTGATGACAACACCTGCGTTTTCTTGCAAATGAGATAAACAATTTAAAGTGTGCTGTGATCCAGCTGCTGATTATAGATAGGCAAATTACTTTGGAAAGTACTTTGGAAAGTCTTCTTCGGGCAGCTGAAGAAATTTGGCATGACGGCAAATACCCTTGTCAACTCCTATAGGTGCGCCATTGAGAGCATTCTGTCTGGATGTATCACTACCTGTATGGCAACTGTACCATTTAAGATCGGAGACAGTTACAGGGAATGGTAAACTTGGACAACACACAGGCCAACTTCCCATCTACAAGATCCATCTACCAGGCCTGCTATCAAAGAAAGGCCGCCAGCATTCTCAAAGATCCATCCCACCCTGGCAATGCTTTTCTACAACCTCTACCATCGGGGAGAAGGTACAGAAGCTTGAACACATGCACCAGCCAGTTTCGCAACAGTTTCTACCCTACTGTTGTTAGAATACTGAATGGACTCAAAAACTCTTAATGTCCGCCTGTACCTGTGTTTTTATTTTTGCTGCTGTTTACCTATTATTTACTTATCTATGTTACTTAACTCTGTGATCTGCCAGTATTGCTCACAAGACAAAGCTTTTCACTGTGCCTCGATACATGTGACAATAAATTCAATTCAATTCAAGTAGCCAAGCAAATATTTGAGGGAGGTAACAAATGGGATTTATTGACACTAATTGCTGGAAAATCTAACTTGTTAAGTGTGAGAGGTAATTTCGGTTTAAACTTTAAGATGTGCCTGGACCACAGACTGATCTATAATAAAAGACAAAACTTTTGTTTCTTTTCTAACAACCATTTTATATACTCAAAAGTAGAATAGTTTAAATTGTGCAGAATGCTGACAATTTGTGAGCGATAGTAAAAACAAGCAGGCTCTTGATTGATGAAGCCATTCACACAGCAGGGAAGGATAAGTCCTTGACTGATAAGACTGCTAGCACAGACAGAGAAGAATAAGTCTTTGACTGATAAGACTACAGGGTGAGAAAAACAACAAACTTTGGAGACTCTAGAGCCTTTTGTTGCAGACTTTGTGATAAAAATAATGATGTTTTTAAGAATGTGAACCTCATGGCTTGTTGGAGCCAAGGAGAGGAGGGACTTGTGCTATATATAATGAAGACTTTGTAAGCCTCAGCGCGCCTTTTCTTTAAGGGTGCCCAACTCTGCAGACTTGACTTGTTAATAAAACTTTGTTTTCCTGAATTTGTCTAGAGCGATTATTGAGAAGCGATTTTCGTTTCTAAAAACTTGGGGGCTCGTCATCCGGGATCAACACTCCGGCCGCAAGGGGAGTTGAGGAAGGATATCGGAGAAGGTGCACCCTGCCGAGTTCGGCAGTCCCTGATTCCTTGCTTGTCGCCCCGCGCGGCTTGAGCGAGTGATATCCGGGAGGCTCAGGAAAACAAAGGAGGGGTGTACCCGAGGCAGTGGGGACGGTTAACGACCGAGTAATTTCGGTGCACCGAACCCAGGTAAGAAAAAAACTTGCGGGGACCGTGTTTCCGGAGGACTGGGTACCTACGGGGTGCCTGTGGATTTTTTTCTACAGAGACGTGGGACTCAGGAATCTAGAGACCGGGGCTCGCCTGTGAGGGATTTTGCAGAGACAGTGTTTGAGGAGGAACGTGTACCTACGGGGTGCCTGTGATTTGTGTCACAGAGACGTAGGACACAGGAATCCAAAGACCGGGGGTGCCTGCAAAGGAACCTGGGCGATCACGGCACTGAAGGTCCGGGAATTGGCTACATTGTGATAGATTATCACGGGAAAAATACGAAGTCCTCAGAAATGTGAAATAAGGGATCTAAGGCGATTAAGGGAAAGGTAGGCTTAAACAGGGACAATGACACATACCCCGGGGTACCTGACGATAGTCCGTTAGGGAGAATGCTAAATAATTGGGATCAGGGTGGAAGAAAGGGAAAATCTAAAAGGAAGATGGTAAAATACTGTCAAAAGTGGTCCCAGAAACCTATTCAGCGCGACTCAGTGTGGTGGCCTAGATTCGGTACGGACGAAGACTGGGTCCGGCAAGCCCTCATTTTATATGTCAATTCAAAACCTGATGTTAATCTGGAAGAAAGTGATTATGCCCTTTGTTGGCTGCCGGTTACGATATCTTGTCAAATGCAGGTAACTAATAAAGACGCGAA
>NC_057713.1:107163142-107205501 GCF_004010195.1 Chiloscyllium plagiosum | reverse complement strand
AAACAGGCCCTTGATTGATGGAACCATTAACAGGCGGGAAGGATGAGTCCTTGACTGCTAAGACTCCAGGATGGGGGAACGACTTGAGAGGCATCTGTTTCAGATTAAAGCCTTTGACTGATAAGACTACAGGGTGAGAGAAACAACAAACTTTGGAGACTCTGGAGCCTTTTGTTGCAGACTTTGTGATAAAAATAATGATGTTTTTAAGAATGTGAACCTCATGGCTTGTTGGAGCCAAGGAGAGGAGGGACTTGTGCTGTATATAATGGGAGACTTTGTAAGCCTCAGCGCGCCTTTTCTTTAAGGGTGCCCGACTCTGCAGACTTGACTTGTTAATAAAACTTTGTTTTCCTGAATTTGTCTAGAGCGATTATTGAGAAGCGATTTTCATTTCTAACATTAAGAAACTTTGGAGTGCCTACACTGATGATAAATTGTGTCTGTTTTAACCAATCTAGAGAGTCAAAAGGAGAACCAGCAAAGCTGCAGTAGACTGCAACTCTCTCCCTCTATTTCCTGAGTGTTTGGGAACCTGCTAATGATTTTACATCTCAGTATTTTGATTGCCTTGTAAAACCCCGAGAGAATGAATTGTGAATATCTTTCAGACACTTGGATCTAGCTTTACTTTCCTATAAGTTGAAGCCTTGTTTGGAAGATGTTGCAATGGCCTGCGTCTGTCAGAAATTCAATTTTGTCCTCGAGTAACATGCAACCTGGCCTGCAAGCTACACATCACTCTGACCTAGAAGTAGTTTGCTGTTCCTTCACTGTGGCTGGGCCAAAAGCATGGAACGCCCTTCCCAGTACACTGTGGGACTACCTGCATCACATGGACAGAAGGTGCCTCACCAGAATCTTTTCATAGGGCAAATAGGGATGGGCAGCAAATACCAGCACAGCAGCAACCACTACATCTTGTCAATAAAACAACATGGTATTGAATGTTAAGAAATTTACTTATTCACATAATGATTTTTCTGAAATTGCAAAAATTTTAATCAGCTGCTTCTCACTGTGTTTCAGTGAGAGAGGATCACTGAGGCACATGACATGCTATTTCTAGTGCTAGTAGGCTTGGCAAAGCTTAAAGAAAAAAATGGGGTAGCAGTGAGCTTTTTACTCTGTCTTATCATATCCATAATGGCTTTTGTGAAGTATTTCTTACTGTTTTACAGTCGCGAGTAGCTTTTGCAGATATAGACTGGAACATGCAGTGATACAACTCCCTAGCCCCACATTTACGGGCTGTCAGTTAAGTGCACCTGCCTGTGGTTTCTCATGTGCCACAGCCTCAAGAAATTGACAGCTATCAACTGAATTTCTCAGGCTTTGTATCAAAGACCACAAGAGGCATTGATGATCAGTGCAGGGTGCTATGAAATGTGTGATGTGGCTTCAAACCAACAGCTGCTAGTTAGTCAAAACATTGGAAAATCCACGTATTGTAGAAAAGATTGTAAAAAGGTATTTAAAAGATATGCTAGAGCAAAGAGAAAAGCCTTTAAACAGCAATCTAGAAAAGTAATTGCCAAGTATACAATGATTTTATCAGCTGTTTATTGAGTTTTAGTGAGATTGCTTGATTTTACAACAATTTAACTTGAATTATCCAGCAAGGCTGATGCTTGTGCTTTTCAGCTGAGAAGTGTTTGCAGAATCCTAGGTTGCAAGGAGCTAGTTTCCTTAGGGAGGGGTGAAATGGTGAAAGCTCGTCCCTCAATTTGAAGCTTGTCTCTGATCGTTGGGTTACAATTACATGTGTGAAAGGTCAAAGGTTATCAGTCAAAGCTGGAAAGTTGAAGATTGACCTAATACTGAACACCAAGACCAAGCACTGAGCATGGGATGCTTTTGCAAATTTGAATCCAATGTATATGCAACTGAAAGGTACTTTTGTTTTTGTGATGTAACTATGAAAGTAGAAGGTTCAATGATGTTGTCCTATGCTTTACTCTATTTGCTGATACCCTGTCCCCAGAAAGTCAAATGCAGATGCCACAAGTATGCATTTGTTCTTGTAGCATCAAGTTGTGTTGTTCAAACAGAGTTAGCTTCAATGATAATCAATAAGTCTGTTCTGCTCTGTCCATTTCACAGACAGTGACGATATCAAGTCAGTTGAGTGTGTCTTCCAAGTCTGACAAAACTGAAAAAGTTTTCTTGAATTCACTTGACACTGAACTTCACCCATAAAGGCATTCGAGTAGTATTGAAATAGATCTACATGAGTAAAAACAGCTGTATGATATGGGCTAAAGATCACTCCATTGCACTTTGGTTTTAATGAAGGCTGGAGTCATGAAATGATGTAGCTAGCTTTTGGATTTTAGAAAGTGGATGTTTGTTTGCAATAATACTGCAAATAATAATGTTAAGTTCGCCATTTTGGCTTTGTAAAATGATTAGATTTCATATCATATTTGGTTCATTCAATGATTACAGAGAACTTCCTTGCGGTGGCAGGGGAAGGTGCCGGGTGTGGAGGGCTTGGGCTCATGCTCAAAATGTCAATTCTTCTGCACCTCGGATACTGCCTAACCAGCTGTGCTTTTCCAGCACCACGATCTTTAACTTGTATGTCCACTTCCTATTGTTTCAGCTCCTGTGGCATTTTGGCATTGATTGTAAACAGAGACGTGTTTGCTCCGGTAGGGTTTTCAAGGTTGAATCCAAGCCCATTGAAAAGGCTTTCTCCAATAAGGCTTTGACCTTTGATTAAGCAGAACATAAACCTGTCTATGAGTTTGGAGCAGTGGCCAATGCATGGAAGCAGTTCCGGAGCAGCGGCCAATGCATGGAAAGCTGTCATAGAGCAGTGGCCAATGCAGGGAAGCAGTTCCGGAGCAGCGGCCAATGCAGGGAAGTAGTCTGGAGTAGCGGCCAGCACATGCAGCTGGCTTGGGTGGAGGCTCTCTCGGGGGAGGAGGTCCCAGTGTAGTGGCTGACACAGGGAAACAGACCTATAGCAGCGGCCGATACCAGGGAAGCAGGCCTGGTGGAGGCTGGTGGGGGTGGTACAGTCCTGTCACTTAGCAGCTGAGAGCCAGTACTGAGCGGACTGGAGACTTGGGGTGAGGGGGGCTGGTTATTGGACTGGGGTCTGGCGCGGGCAGTCGGACCATGTGGGGAAGCCCCTGCACTGAGTTGCTATTTATGTGAATACATCCATTCCGGTTAGATTCACACATGTATTGGGACATAATTTTTAACCGTTTCACCACAATGTGGAATTTTAAAAATCTGACTGTAATGTCAATCCTTCGACTATGTCTCATCTCTAACTTATTCTTAAAGTAATGCAACTACTTTTCTTCGTATTCCTCTTTTGTACCTAAGATTCATACATAGGTACTTGGACATGTAGTTCTTCTATAACACAATGGTTGTGATTTCATGCCACCCTGCATTATAGATAAATTATGCTTTAGAAACAGCGCTTAAAGTGTTGGTGATGTAATCGCGTTACATCCAACACCGTTTTAAAAGTTCACGCGTTAGGAACAGTGTCCCCAATTTGTCAATCGCGTTAGAGCAAAATTGCATTAATAAAAGCCACGTTGCTGCAGAACGCCCACTTTTGTGCTGGAGTACACCTGACAATAAAAAGATATTCTATTCTATTCTTTTTTTTGTAGTGTGCTGCGACAGTAATAATCTCCAAAAACAGATTACCACAAGCTTTAACACTCTCGGTCAAAGGAGTGCGAGAAAGTTGCAACGAATACCATTGGAAGAATTTGTTATTCAATATAGATACTTACACAGCAAAGTCGACAAAATGCCTATTACTCAGTTGAGAATTCCTTAAAATGCTTTATAGTTCATAATGGTATATGCATGCTGTACGTCACTATCCGGTCCAAATGAAGTCCACTCTTTTGGCAATCTGCATCTCTTTGTAAAATGGGAACACTTTCAGCATGGGTTACAGCATCTCTTTTAAGCTGGAGATATGTTGTGAGTTGAAAATTTGCACAATTCAAGTTTGATTTAAAATATCTGACCATGGTAGAGTAGACAGAGATAAGGTCTTCTCCTTGATGATTGGGTTGAACAGGCTATGTCTGCGATCCTGGGTCTGCAGTAAGATTGTCTCTGGGTTGTTGATAGAAAGTACTACATAGCCTTGCCAGCAAACATCAGCAACCTTTATTAAGCAGAATTATATCTACGAGATGACAGGATATCTGATTTCAGCCACATCTTAGCAAATGCAGTTCCCTAAACAATTCGCCATTCAGTAAATATCTGCTAAAAGCTCAGCATCCCATGGCATCATCTTAAAAAAAAAACACATTGAGCATCCAGCAAGCACAGTTGAGCTGCCACGCATAGTTCCTGGCATTTGACCCAGCAGATGGGAGAAATTGGCATTCCTGCTTTGTAGACAAGATCTTAGGAGGTCCTGCTGGGCTGGGTGGGTGCACAGGTAGGACTTCTTCCCCAGGGGCAGCGATACAGAGCACAAAATGAGACCATAGCAGCCTGGCCCAAAGTTGCTGCCCCCTCGCTCCAGCCCAGTTTAAAGCAGTCTCAGCTGCCTAGAGGAATACACGGTACTTGTGGAAGAAAGTCATTGTGCTCCTCCATTCCACTGATGTAAGTGGATACCTTCTCTCTGATATCTCACACTCACTCTCCCTCTGCTTGTGTACCCACCTCACACTAAGACTCTTGCTCTACCACTCTCACTAATGCCACCAACACCTTATCTCACTCACGGTCACCTAAACCAACCTCCAATACCACTCTCATGCTCTCTGAGCTGCCGACTCACTAGCTTGGGCCACCTCCCCACCCGCAGCAAAAGTAACAGTTGAACCACCCACTTTCAACTTGTTCAGTATGAGCCTCTCCCTCATTCCAGAGGGAAACAGCCCCAATGGGGCTGCCTGCCATTTACCTCTTGACCCTTTATCGAGGGAGCATCCTGATTCTGACCACACCATGTGGCTGACTGACTGTATCCAAAGCATGAATTTGAATCATTGACTTACTCTACTGGGAGGCCCCCGGTGAAAGCTATCCCCTCACTTGACTGAGGGTTGCTGATCACCTCCTTGCTTTTCTGTCTGCTGTAAACAACAAGGCAAGATGGGGGTAATAAGAGCCTTGTATCTCTTGCTGAGAGAATAAAGTACAAAAAGGCAACGCAAGGCAAGGCAGGGATGCTGTGAGCATCCAGGTCAACTCAGAATGAATGAGTGAGAGCAATGAAAGCAAGCAAAGAGCTTGGGGTGCAGTCTGGTTCAGTCCATGAGCTAGGACCAAGTCCCTGAGCACACAAGATCTTTGCTGCAACATTGCAATAATAGCTGGATCAGAGATTGCCTTGAAGGTTCTTAAAGGCTGGCACATATTAGATGCCAATGGGATGGACATGAGGTGTTTGTGCCTGTGCCCATAGAGCGTGCCCTAAGATATTGATGCCCAATGATCAGTGTAGAGTTCCTTTGGAGCTAGTAGAGTACTGAATACATCAGGTACCTGGTTTGATCTCCATATCCTTCGGCCCAACAAGTCCGCACTGACCCTCCGAAGAGTAACCCACCCAGACCCATTTCCCTCTGACTAATGCACCTAACACTATGGGCAATTTAGCATGGCCAATTCACCTGACTTGTACATCTTTGGACTGTGGGAGGAAACCGGAGCACCCGGAGGAAACCCAAGCAGACACGAGGAGAATGTGCAAACTCCACACAGACAGACAGTCACCCAAGGCTGGATTTTCTTAACATATAGTTTTTGGCACGAAAGGTGAAAATAAAACGGCAGAAAGAAAAGATTTTTTATGTTGAGAAAAAGTTTCTTGATTTTCCACATGTGCCTTAAATGACATAGGAGAGGGCAGACCAGATAAAATAGCACAAAACAGAAAGAACAGGCACCAAATAAAATAGTGTGAATGAGAATGCGCAGTCCAGATAAAACAGCACCAGATAGAGAGCACAGATACAAGTGAGAAACAGCTGGCTAGATAAAGCAGCAATAGAAAGGGACCAGACACTAAATAAAGCAGCACTTGTGCAAGGGAGAGAGAAAGAACAGACGCCAATAGAACATGAGAACCTGATAAATAGTCCGCACAACAGACAGATCACATTTCATAAAATAATGTGAGAGAACATGGACATCAGATCAAACAGCACAAGGAGAGAAATAGTGGACTAGATAAACAGTGAGAATGAGAATGTAGATACAAGCTAAAAAAAAGTGAACGAGATTGGGAGCACATTGATTCCAGATGCAACAGCACAAGGGCAGAGAGAGGCCAGCTAAAACAGTGCGAGGGGAAATAGAGCAGATTAAATAAAACAGTGCAAGGATAGAGAATGGACACCAGATAAAAGAGTGAGAGAGAGTGAAACCAGCAAAATATGAAGGGAGAGAGAAGAGAACAGAAAAAACTGGGGAGAGAGAACAGACATGAAATAAAACACCACAAGGTAAGTGAGCAGACCGGATAAAATAACCAAAAAGGGGGAAGGAGAAAAATATTTCTCCATAAATTCACAGAAAAGTAATGAGCTGGTTTGGTATAGAATATCTGGTATAGCAACTGCGTTACAATTCAAGTAGTTTTGAAAAACAGATTTCTAAACTAGCACAGGAAAATAAAATTTATAGGTTTAAGAGAGGCAGTTGATTTATAGAGTCATAGAGCTGTACAGCTTAGAAACAGACCCTTCGGTCCAACTCGTCCATGCCGACCAGATATCCCAACCTAATCTAGTCCCACTTGTCAGCACCCAGCCCATATCTCTTCAAACCCTTCCTATTCATCCAAATGCCCTTTAAATGTTGCAATTGTACTAGCCTCCACCACTTCCTCTGGCAGCCCATTCCATACATGCATCACCCTCTGCATGAAAATGTTGCCCCTTTGAGCTCTTATCTTTCCCCTATCACGCTAAACCCATGCCCTCTAGTTCTGGACTTGCCCACCCCAGGGAAGAGACTTTGTTTATTTACCCTATCCACGCCCCTCATGATTTTATAAACCCCTATAAGGTCACCCTTCAGCCTCTGATGCACCAGGAAAGACAGCCCCAGCTTATTTAACCTCTCCCTGTAGCTCAAATTCTCGAACCCTGGCAACATCCTTGTAAATCTTTTCTAAATCCTTTCAAGTTTCACAACATCCTTCTGACAGAAAGGAGACCAGAATTGCCCGCAATATTCCAACAGTGGCCTAACCAATGTACCGTACAGCGCAATATGACCTCCCAACTCCTGTACTCAATACTCTGACCAATAAAGGAAACCATACAAAATACCTTCTTCACTATCTTATCTGTCTGTGACTCTACCTTCAAGGAGCTATGAAGCACTCCAAGGTCTCTTTGTTCAGTAACACTCCCTAGGACCTTACCATTAAATGTATGAGTCCTGCTAAGATTTGCTTTCCCAAAATGCAGCACCTCACATTTATCTAAATTAAACTCCAATTGCCACTCCTCAGCCCATTGGCCCATCTGATCAAGATCCTGTTGTAATCTGAGGTAACCTTCTTTTCTGTGCATTACACCTCCAATTTTGGTGTCATATGCAAACTTACTAAGTATACCTCTTATGCTCACATCCAAATCATTTATATAAATGATAAAAAGTAGTGGACCCAGCACCAATCCTTGTGGCACTCCACTGGTCATAGGCCTCCAGTCTGAAAAACAACCCTCCACCACCATCGTCTCTCTTCTACCTTTGAGCCAGTTCTATATCCAAATGGCTAGTTCTCCCTGTATTCCTTGAGATCTAACCTTGCTAATCAGTCTCCCATGGTGAACCTTGTTGAATGCCTTACTGACGTTCATATAGAACATGTCTACCGCTCTGCCCTCATCAATCCTCTTTCTTACTTCCTCAAAAACCTCAATCAAGTTTGTGAGATATAATTTCCCACGCACAAAGCCATGTTGACTATCCCTAATCAGCCCTTGCCTTTCCAAATACATTCACATCCTATCCCTCAGGATTCCCTCCAACAACTTGCCCACCACTGAGGTCAGGCTCACCAGTCTATAGTTCCCTGGCTTGTTCTTACCGCCCTTCTTAAAGAGTGGCACCACGTTAGCCAACCTCCAGTCTTCCGGCACCTTACCAGTGACTATCAATGATACAAATATCTCAGCAAGGGGCCCACCACCACTTCCCTTGCTTCTCGCAGAGTTCTGGGTTACATCTGATCAGGTCCTGGGGATTTATCCACCTTTATGTATTTCAAGACATCTAGCACTTCCTCCTCTGTAATATGGACATTTTTCAAGATGTCACCATCTATTTCCCTACATTCTATATCTTTCATGTCCTTTTCCACAGTAAACACTGGTGCAAAATACTCATTTAGTATCTCCCCCACCTCCTGCAGCTCCACATAAAGGCTGTCTTGCTGATCGATGAGGGACCCTATTCTCTCCCTAATTTCCCTTTGTGCTTAATGTATTTATAAAAACCCTTTTGATTCGCCTTAACCTTATTTGCTAAAGCTATCTCATGTCCCCTTTTTGCCCTCATGATTTCCCTCTTAAGTATACTCTTACTTCATTTATACTGTTATATGGATTCACTCGATCTATCCTGTCTGTACCTGACATATGCTTCTTTCTTTTTCTTAACCAAAACCTAATTTTCTCTAATCATCCAGCATTCCCTACACCTACCAGCCTTTTCTTTCACCCGAACAGGAATATACTGTCTCTGCACTCTCGTTATCTCATTTCTGAAGGCTTCCCATTTTCCAGTCAACCCTTTAACTGCGATCACCTGCCCCCAGTCAGCTTTTGAAAGTTCTTGCCTAATACCATCAAAATTGGCCTTTCTCCAATTTAGAACTTCAACTTTTAGATCTGGTCTATCCTTTTCCATCACTATTTTAAAATGAATAGAATTATGGATGCTGGCCCCAAAGTGCTCCCCCACTGACACCTCAGTCACCTGCCCTGCCTTATTTCCCAAGAGTAGGTCAAGTTTTGCATCTTCTCTAGTAGGTACATCCACAAACTGAATCAGAAAATTGTCTTGTACACACTTAACAAATTCCTCTCCATTGAAACCCTTATCATTATGGCAGTCCTAGTCTATGTTTGGAAAATTGATATTCCCCTACCATAACCACCCTATTATTCTTACAGATAACTAGAGATCTCCCACTAACTATTAGGGGGTCTATAATACAATCCCATTAAGGTGATCGTCCCTTTCTTATTTCTCAGTTCCACTGAAATAAATTCACTGAATGTATTTCCAGGAATATTCTCCATCAGTACAGCTGTAAAGTATTTCTTATCAAAAACACTACTCCCCTTCCTCTCTTGCCTTTCTTTATATCTTTCCTATAGCATTTGAATCCTGGAAAATTTGTGAGACGGGGTAAGGAATTTCTATTTTCTACTAATCTCCAGTTCATAGTTAATGGCGTAAGAGAAGGTTAAATTAAGTTAATGTAAGGAAAACTAACTAAAGATAATACAAGTAAAGCAACTTAAAGATAAAAGATCAAAGTATGGCAGAGCACCACAGCCAAGAGGAATGCTATCCTGTGGCATGTTGTGCACATTTCTCATTACCTTGATGAACCCATGTGCACAAAGTGTCATTTGCTGCACAATCAGACAAGAGTTTCAGAGATTGACCAGTTGCTAGAGGCATTGACTTGAATCCATGAGGCAGAGAGCTTTGTAGATAACAATTTCAGAGAGTGGTCATACCACAAGTTGGGTGCATGCAGATGGGTAGGAAATGGATGACAACCAGTCAGTCCAAGAAAAAACAGACATTAGGGAGAAATGTAGAAAATTAGCCAACAGTGTCTGTCTGGAGTTTTCAGGGCCACATGCAAGAGAGTACAGAAATAGGAAAATAAACCAAATGAATGTGCCTGAAGGCAGCTGCAGAAAAGCTTTAGATTCTGGAGAATTGGGACTGACTTTGGAGCAAATGGCACTTATACAAGCCGGACATGTTACATCTGACCAGATACAGAATATCAGAACTAGGAGCAGGAATAGACAATTCAGCCCCTTGAACTGAATCTGCTATATAAAACAATCATGGCTGAACTCATCTCGGTCTCAACTCCACTTGCCTGCTTGCTTCCCATGGACATTTAACCCATCACTAATTAAACATCTGTCTGTCTATCTCCTCCTTAAATGTATTCAATATTCCACCATCCACCACACTCTGGTGCAATGAATTCCACAGATTCATGACCTTGTGAGACCCTCCTCTTTGTTTTAAATCTGCTGCTCCTTACCTTAAAACTATGACTTCTCATTCTAGGTTGCCTCACAAGTAAATATCTACAAAAAATTGAAGTCAGCCAAGATTAATATGCTGCTTTTTTAAAATGCTCTGATTATCTCTGGATTTATTCTTTGCCTTACTGCATAGGCCTTACTAATACATATTACAAGTTAAGAAGCAGATATCACAGCAAACCAATTGGTTTCTATTCAACTACTGACCAACTGCAGGCTAACTAGTGTGCAGGATTGCAACTTAAGCCTCAGGTATTCTGCAAAGTGGCAATCACAGTCACAGTGCTACTCAGTGCTTAGTTTTTTGCATTAAGACTGAGATTCACAGTTCCTAACAGAAATTCTGACTTTTTGTAAATGTGAGGATATCCACATTCAATTATTCCCTTGTAATGCAGGATAGTCCAGGGATGTCAAACCATGTCTCCTTTTTCACGGCAATGGATCCATATTCTGGTAAACTTAATTGTCTCAAGGCTGCATGTGTGACTATTCATTATCCCATTTCTGGCCTTTGTTTAGTGTGAATACCGCCTCACCATTATCACCTCTGATAGTGATCACCGTTCCCTTAACCCCAATTGCCCAACAGTATTCACCTCTCCCTTACTCTGAAAGTCACCACCCTCCTCATCTCCATGCTGCTGATAGTGATCACTCCTCCTCCTCTCCAATCCTGACAATGGTCATCCCCTGACAGTGATCTCACCTCCGCCCCCCCATTCCCCCGATGCTACAAAAAAGTTAACAACACATCGCCTCATCCTTGACGACTCTTGGGGAACTGACCAGACAGGAGCTAGGAATTGTGGAAGCCGAGTTATGGAATGGGGATTTACATCAGCAGATGGGGAGAAAGTATCATGGCTGGTGGGGCAGGCAGTGACAGAGGGATGTTGGATCGGGGGGCAATGTTCTCTCTAAGCTCCGTGCTCAGTTCTGCGCATGATGATCAGTATTCGCATGCCGATGGCAGCTTTGATATCCAGTTCTGGAAATCGCTGTTATGCAGGGGAGAAAAATTAGAGGGACCTCTGATCTGGGGGCATATTAGAGAGGTGGCAATGGTCTTAGTGGTATTATTGCTAGAATAGTAATCTGGAGACCCAGTTAATATTCTGGGGACCTGGGTTCAAATCCCACTAATGGCAGAATGTGGAGTATCAGAATAAGCCATCTAGGTCACTAATGTCCTTTAGGGAAGGGAATTGCCATCATTACCTGGTCTGGTCTACAGATCACTCCAGACCCAGAGTAATGTGGTTGACACTTAACTGCCCTCTGGGCAATTAGGGATAGGCAATAACAGCTGGCCAATAACAGTGACACTCACATTCTGTGAATGAATAAATAAAAATGACTGACAAGGAGAGTAGACTGTCAATCTGCCAGAGAAACACAATGGCATCGTGGGGTTTTGAGTGTGATTGGGTTGGGTCAGAGTGGGTGAGGTGGTTCTGATAGCTTTTAGGCCTCCAGCATTACCTGGGTAAATTTTAGATTAAATGAAGTTATAGCCTTTGAATTCTCTGACTTGAATGGAGTCTTTGGAGGCTTCCAAACTGTGTGGAATTCCCCACAGGGAAATACATTTTCCTTGTCACTTCCTGTGGACTCAGCTGTATTTGGGATTCCACATGGTCCTGATACTCAACTCTAGTTTGAATAGTCCACTGGAATACCTGGGCCAGTGTATACACAGCACAGAACTTTATTTAAGATGAACTCTGTTAAAGACAGAGCACATACAACATACAAATTCATCTGTGTCCTTGTGCAGGTGAATCTGTATACATGGATGAATGTGTATCTAAATCTTTGTGAATATGGGTTTTTAAGTGCACCTGTACCTGAAAATCTAAAGCACAAACAACTTGCTGAAAAAGCTCAGCAGGTCTGTCAGCATCTGTGGAGACAAAGCAGAGATAACGTTTCAGGTCCAGTGACCTTTCTTCAGAAGACTTTGAAAAGAAGAAAAATGGTTCTGAAGGGTCACTGGACGCAAAATGTTAACTTTGCTTTGTCTCCACAGATGCTGCCAGATTTGCTGAGTTATTCCAGAAATTTCTATTTTCTCTTTCTGATTTCCACAGTTTTGTTTTCTTTCCTCAAAGTTCATATGTCTATCTGTATCTGCTATTTCTGGTAGTATGTGTGCATTTGTGAATGTATATGTGTGTGAGCACCTCTGTGCATCTGGTCGATGGGGTGGATATATAAGTTGGGGGAAGGATCATGTTGCTTGCCACCACTTCCCACTGTTAGAAAAGTTGGTTGTGAACAAACTGACTTCAAACAGCAGTGAGTGAGTGGGGCTTCAACAAGCTTAGCATATGACCCCTGCCCTACAATCTTGCCATCGAGAGCTGCTGGTTAATCTGATTGTCTGGCAGCTCTTTAAGTCTGAGATCTCAGTCATGAGCACTGCCGGGACTGTCAAGGATACTGGAAGAAATCAGGACGTCTGAGCAGCAAGGGATTGTGTTCAATGGCAAGGATGAGAACAGGCTGAGGAGTAGAAGGGCAAGTCAGGGCAAGATACTGAGGTTATCACCTTGTGGAGGGCAATCTGTATGACTGTCTGTGTGTATGCCTGAGAGAGATAGAGAGAGAGAGAGAGAGAATGAGAGAGACTGTGAGGCAAAGAAAAGTACTGGAAAGAGGTATGGAATACCATTGTTAATTCTATCCAGTATGTGCTAAACCCAGAATTCACCATGACAACTCAAGTCACAAGTAATAACAGAACATTTATAAATGACAACAGTCAGATATGATTGTGGAAATAACATTTTCAAT
Organism: Chiloscyllium plagiosum; assembly: GCF_004010195.1. Lineage (NCBI taxonomy): Eukaryota > Metazoa > Chordata > Chondrichthyes > Orectolobiformes > Hemiscylliidae > Chiloscyllium > Chiloscyllium plagiosum. The sequence continues at coordinate 107,192,434 of NC_057713.1, read as the reverse complement.
TAGAATGTTTACAATATTTTACGCAAGTCAAACAATTAAATTAAAATTCTGAAGTAGTGGTTTTGTTTGAGATGAAATTGAAGAAGGTTAATATTTGCACTGTGGCTAGGAGATATTTACGAGAGAAACTGTTGGCATGGAATCTTTCAAATTGCATCAGAGAATCTGACAGACTGTTCATTCATCACTTGATCAGTCCAAGAGCCAGCTGGGTGCTGAGCTTTGGAGATTCAGTCACAGGTTGGCCTCTGTCTCACCCTGTGTACGATCTGTAAATCTACTTTGGGAAATAGAAGAGGAGAAATGATTATATGGATACAAATAACAGGGGAAAGTTTTGAGGAAAGAATAAATTAACAAATAAATAAAATGTGTTCATTTTAAACAAATAAAACTAATCTACAGTGGGAGGTAAAGCAGAAAAGTATATCTATAATTTATTGGAAATGTGGAATTTGGAGAGCAAAGAAGAAGTAATTACTTCCATCTCAAGGTGATAAGAACAAATCTGCATTGATAAAGTACCACGCCTGGCTTGAGGAAGTCCCAACGCTTTTTACAGTCAATTTTAAAGTCTCGTCATTATTGTAACATCGGAGAACTTTGGCAGTTACTTTATACACAGCTAGCTCTCACATGCAGCATTTAGATCATGACCAGAAAATCAGATTTTGGTGGCATTAGTTGAGGAGTAAAGTTTTGATCAGGACGCTGAACACTCCCCCTGCTCTTCAAATAGAATCACAGGTTCTCCCATGTCCACCTGAGAGAGCAGATGGGATATCAGTGTGATGTTTGTTAAATTTCTTGAATTTCTGTGGGAGAAATTCAGAACACAGCAAGAGAAACATCTTCACACAGAACTGAGGCTTTGGTTCAAGGTTAGTGCTTAATGCAGAAATGATAATAATCAAGATTAAGTTGGATAACTGAATGAAATAAAAGTGGTTGACTGAATATGGAATAGAGTGGATAAGTTTGATTAGGACTACTTGCTCATGTATGTATTAAACTCCAAAGGGACTGTTTATATATTCTCTGTCTAATTAAAAAGACAGCAGTTCCGATAATGCAGGAAGTATCAGCATAGATTATAAATTTGATTCCTGAGCTGGAGAGGTTGAAGCTACAATTTTGTATAACATCAGAGCCCAGGCTGAACCAAGGCTAGCACTTGGAAAAGCTTAGCCAATTGGTATGTAATTAATCATCAAACTCAGTACGCTACTCCTGCTTTCTCCCCATACCCTTTGATCCCTTTAGCCCTAAAACCTAGACTAACATCTTCTTTAAGGCATTCAATGTTTTGGCCTTAACTGCTTCTATGATTAACAATTCCATTGGCTCACCACTCTCTGGGTGATGAAATTTCTCCCCATCTCAGTTCTAAATAGCCTACTCTATATCCTTAGACTGTGACCCTGCTTCTAGACTTCCTAGTCATTGGGAACTTCTTTCCTGCATTTACCTTGGTTAGTTCTGTTTGAATTTTAACGGTTTCTATGAGACCACCTATCATTCTTCTAAAGTCCAATGAATATACTCTGAACCTATCCAGTGTTCTTCTTACACCAGTCCTGCTATCCTAAGTATTAGGGTGGTAAATATTCTTTGCATTCCTTCCATAGCCAGAACATGTTTTGGGATAAGGAGACCAAAATGGCATTCAGTATTCCAGGTGTGATCTCAGCAAGACCATCAAAAATTACAGCAAGACAAAATTATACCTGATCTTGTACTCCAATCCTCTCGTTATGAAGGCCAACATACCATTTGCCTTCATTACCACCTGCTGCACCTGCAAGATTACTTAGTGACTGGTGTACAAGGACACTCAGATCTCAGTGCTCCCTTTCCTAATCTTTTACCATTCAAATAATAATCCACCTTCTCACTGTACCTTGGTACACGTGACAATAAATTCAATTCAATTTGCCTTTCTGCTTATGCTAACCTCCCATTTATTCACATTATACTTCATTTGCCATGACTTTGCCCCCTTACTCAACTTGTCTAAATCCCATTTAAGCATCTCTGCAGAGCAGCCATGACCGACTGGCATAGAGGACAGTGGGTTTAATTGCCTTCACTGGATTCTCACAGGTGTATGGCATCATTGATGTCACCAATGCTGGTGATCAAATAACCAAAACCAGTCAGCCAGTTCTATCTACAGGAAATATTTCCACCCCTTTTAATGTTCAACTGGTTTGTGACCACAAAAGAAAAAAGCTTCCTTTAAGTTTACATTCACTATCTTGGCAGCTATCATGACTTGCTCTTCCTCCAACAGTCCCACTTCCTGTAGTTCTTCATTCCATCCACTTAAAATCAACAGGTAGGTTTGAAGGGGTAGGTCAGATCTCTTCAATAGGTGACCACTCATCCTTCTATGCAAACAGCACAGAGATACTATAATAATGACATCAGCTCACTATGACCACCATCGAGCTGACCATTACGGTTTTGATGAGGTGATTCTGATGGCTGGAGTAATTGGATGGCTCCTTACAATACCTTCCTGAAAGGATCTCACCCATTGCACTGGTTTGCTATGTTCTCTATAACATGTCTGTCCAGACGAATTGATAGTAAGTCCATGGAAGCAGGCCGTTCAGTTAGGAGGAACAGGGGCCAGAAGTGAGAATGAAGTGGTATGAGGGTAGAGGGACATTAAGATGAATGAAGTGCTGCTCCAACTACAAAAACAGACTACCATGCATAGTTCAAGGCATAAAGGGCACATGTGAATGCCAAGACTTTCAGCGATCTCCTGATTCAGGGAAATTTCAGCTGAGCTCATCTGATCCAGGTTGAGGGTAGGGTGTCTGAGATCCCTCAGACATATGCATGTAAGATGCAAACTGGAACATCTAATTCCTTACTGCAATGAAGGAAGGATATCTGCCGTGAGGCTTTGCCCTCATCAAGAAAGATCCCATTCTGTCTTTCACTAATTAGCCTGTCACAGCAGCAATGAAATGTCTCCCTGATATGTGTATATTATAACTTCTATGTAAACTTTAGAAATGATGAGAATAGTTAACAGAGATAACAGAAAAACATAATAATGGCCTGTTTTATGCTCTCCAGGATGTGGTGGCCTCCCAGTCTGACTATTCTTATGCTTGGAGCTCACCTTGTGGGCTTGGGTTAGTGGAGACAGCCTGATCATGCACATCTGCTTGTGGTTGAGGTGCCCATTAATGGGCTTACCTATTATCAAGGTGCCACTGGGGCAGCCTTTAGAGATATTGTACAGGCATCCTCCAACACGGCACCAACGTGTAGCTGGTCTGTCAGAGAGGACAAAGACACTGAGGATGATGAGGGTGCATTGTGAGGATTGCTGCTGGTCTAGGTACAGCCTCCTATCCTGTGCCCTCCAATATGGCTGTTTCTGTTCCCCATTCTTGAATTGATACTGACCACAGCTGCTCCTCTGCCTCTGCCACCTCATGTAATGACCATCCTGCGTCACCATATCTACATGTGTGAAGACTCACAGAGGTGAGGACATTTGCATTGTAAGGTGTGACAGGACTGCTACTTCTCCTTTTTGCAGCTCAGGGACCAGTGGACGTCGAGGAAATGTGTGCAGTGAGGTAGAAGTCAGCATCAGTGGGAGACAGAAGAATTGATAGGAGCCAGTGTGGGAAACTGGTAGCCTCTGCAGTGCTGAGGTGACCCAATGTTACTCAGTATATGACATGTTGTCAGACAGGGTTTAATATCCCTATCCCTTTAATGACCATTTTTACCCTCTGAAATCTGCATGTATACCCAGAGCTGTAGTTTGCTCAAATCCAACCATCCTGGCCTCTTCCTCCATGAGGTTTATTCAAATAAACAGGTATTCTGTCTGAATGTTCTCTTTCACAACATGCGTGAGCTAGTCTGTGAGGACAAAACAGACCACGGTAAGGCACTGTGTCCTTCATGTCCACTGACAACTGCTGCTATCTATTAGGAGCACAGTGGTAACAGGTCCTCAGCAGTGCTCTGGCTCTGAGCTGTTCGGAGGGGCTCCATAATTGCTATGGGCACAAACCCCTCACAGCTTCATGAATGTGCCCCCTGCGGCTCCTCATTTGTTGTAGCTACTGAATTGTCCTTGAGGCCTGTCCAAAGGTTGAGAGGGTAGTCACTTCACTAAAATGGTTGAGATTGTTGAATTCTTTCTGGATCCAGGGTCTCCATGGGTCTCACCTCTGCCTCTCCACTTGTTACCATTCTCCAGTTAAGCCTCCCCTTCCAGCTACCTTTTAAGAAAAGGACCTTTCCCACGTGAGAGGTAACAATGGTGATGAGATCTATATGAATGAAGAGATCGGCAGCCCTACCCTCACTGTTGGTCCTGACTGTCTGATGTCATATCTCCTCTCCTTAGGTCAGTAGAAGGCTTTGACATGACACACCATTCTCTTCTTCAGCACAGCCAGGAGCCTCAGCGATGAGTCTCTAAATGAGTTTCACACTTGATCTGACCCATCTCCATTTCCACCCCACCAGCGTCTAATCAAACAGGAAACCTTATTCCATACCCGCATGCAGATAAGGACTTAAACAGTCCGACAACTCCCTCCGTCCAAAGGGTTTCTGACCCCGAAACAGACCCAACCTCTTTTTTTTTCCCTGCGTTCATGGCAAAAATAAATGCCAATTCACCTATAGCCATCACTGCTTACTTCTTGTGAAATCCTACTCCTATTAAATTGTGCAGAGAATGTAAAGATTTGCACAGCAATGACACACGTTTTCCTCACTATAGTGACTGGAATTTTCACAGGCGTCCATTACAGAGTCTAAATCTAAACTAGCAGCTTCATGTTTTGTTTATATTTAGCCTGGTCAAATTCATTGAACAGCTGTGAATTCTTCTGGTGTGGGGGGTGAGTTAACAAGATCCTCTGGAGAGATCCTGAGTTGTTCAGCAATTCATTAGAAATACTTTGGAACGTGCATCCGGGTCATTCACAGCCTGAAATGGGGTTAATAAAGCTAGGTGCAATGATGTGTACAACACCTGCTACTGTAGCCTTGTCTGTGGGAAACTTGAGCCAGGATGCCAGGCATGGTTGATCGAGACATGATCCTGCATAACTGTCAGTGCTCTGTACTTCCTGTCTGCGCAGCTAATCCAGACAGCCTTCAGATTTTAGATCGCGCAACAGTACCAAACATTGTCACTGACTTGATAGTTTGTAGATAACTGATTTGATTTATTATTTTCACATGTACTGAAATACAGTGAAAAGTATTTTTTGTGCTAACCAGACAAATCATACTTAACATAAGTACATGAGGGTAATAGAACAGAATGCAAAATATAACGTTACAGCTATAGAGACAGTGCAGAGAAAGATCAACTTTAATACATGAGTTTCATTCAAAAGTCTGCTAATAGCAGGGAAGAAGCTGTGCTTGAATCAGCTATAGAGTCTTAGAGAAGTACAGCATGGAAACAGACCCTTCAGTCCAATTCATCCATGCTGAACAGATATCCTAACCTAATCTAGTCCCATTTACCAGCATTTGGCCCACATCCCTCTAAACTCTTCCCATTCATATACCCATCCAGATGCCTTTTAAATGTTGAAATTGTACCACCTTCCACTACTTCCTCTGGCAGCTCATTCCATACATGCACCACACTGAGAAAAAGTTGCCCCTCAGGTCCTTTTTACATCTTTCCCCTCTCATCTAAACCTATTCCTTAGAGTTCTGGACTCCCACATCCCAGGGAAAAGACCTTGTCTATTTACTCTAATCATGCCCCTCATGACTTTATAAACCTCTATAAAGTCACCCTTTAGCCTCCGATGCACCAGGGAAAACAGCTTCAGCCTATTCTGCCTCTCCCTGTAGCTCAAATCCTCCAACTCTGGCACATCCTTATAAACCTTTTCTAAAACCTTTCACGTTTTGCAACATCCTTCGGATAGGAAGGAGACCACAAAAATATTGCACACAATATTCCAAAAGTGGCCTAACCAATGTCCTGTACAGTTGGTATATATTTTCAAACATTTTATCTTTTGCCCAATGGAGGAGGTTGGAAGAGAGTATAACTGGGTTGGAAGGGGTCTTTGAGTATGTTAGCTGCTTTCACAAGGTAGCGGGAAGTGTAGACGGAGTCAATGTAAGGAAGACTGGTTTTCATGATGCACTTTGCAGTCTTGGGCAAAGCAGTTGCCATACCACACTATGATTCAGCCGGATAGGATGCTTTCTGTGGTGCATCTATGAAAATTGGTAAGAGTCATTATGGACATGCTGAATTTCCTTCCTTCCTTATTGGGTTAAAGGCATTAGTGTATTTTCTTGACCATAGCATTGATATAGAGGGACCAGGTGGATTTTTTGTGATATTTACTCTTAGGAACTTGAAGTTCTTGATCATCTCCACCTCAGCATCATTGGTACAGACAGGGACATGTGCTCTACTCCACTTCCTAAAGCAGATGATGGCATTAAAGGAAAGATTTTTGTCTTTACACCAAGTCACTAAACTCTTTATTTCTTTATCATACTCAGTCTTGTTGTTAATTATGATTTAATACACTGTGATGGTGTCAAAAATTTGTAAATAGAATTAGAGCAGAATTTGGCCACACAGTTGAGAGTGTACAGGAGTATAGTAAGGGGCTGAGTACTCAGCCTTGTAGGGTACCGATGTTGAGGATTATCGTGGAGGAAGTGTTGTCGCCTATCCTTACTGATTGCATTCTGCTGGTCAGGAAGTCAAAGATCCAGTTGCAGAGGGAGAGCAGAGTCCTAGGTCTTAGGGTTTGGAATTGAGTTTGATTGGAATTATGGTGTTGAAGGCAGAGCCAAAGTCAAGAAATAACTGAAATAATTGTGAGATAATTGAAAGTCTCTATAATTTAAAACATAAGTCAATTCATTCTACAGAGAAAAGTATACCATTCATATAGGAGTAGGCGTTCATTTGAGGTTAGGTCAGCGGAGGTTGGTTCTAACCTCAGTGGAGGTCAGAACTCATGTGCCACCAGCTTGATTAACTTTCCATTGACTTGTGCCTTGTAGACAGAACTTGAGGAAGCAGTAGGTGTGTTATTTGCAGCAAAATTTCCAGTCTCTCACCTGCTCCTGTAGCCACAGTATTTATAGGACAGGTCCAGTCCAGTTTTAGCTTCAAGATAGGGATTTCAGCACTGGTAATGCCATTAGCTCCTGAGGGGAAGTGCTTTGATTTGTTTTAGATGCAAATTATCTAGAAGAAGCAAGTTTCTGTTACTTGGGATGAAAATCTTACTCCATTTTACGGATTTCATTGGACAAGCTACATAGAATCGTTGCATGGTGGCTCAGTGGTTAGCATTGCTGCCTCACAGCACCAGGGACCAGAATTCGATTCCAGCCTCAGGTGACTGTGTGGAGTTTGCACATTCTCCCCATGTCTATGTGGCTTTCCTCCAGGTGCTCCGGTTTCTTCCCACAGTCCAAAGGATGTGCAGGTTATATGAATTGGCCATGCTAAATTGCCCAGTGTTCAGGGATATGTAGACTAGATACATTAGTCAGGGGTAAATATAGAGTAATAGGGTAGGGGAATGGGTCTGGGTGGATGACTTTTCAACGGGTCGATGTGGACTTGTTAGGCTGAATGGCCTGTTTCCACACTGTAGGGATTCTAGGATTATCTGGGAATACTTTAGCACAAAAGTACCCCAATCACTCCATGAACTCAGTGCTATTTGTTTCCACATGTGCCTCCTATTCTAATCTAACTTTCCTATCTACTCTGAGTCACCTAATTTTCAAGCAACTAATTAATTAATCTGTGCAAAGAATGCTTCACCTTAAGATATATTGAGAGGAGCAGAGGCAAAGAAATAATACATCAGAGAAAGTGGTCAAAAATAAGGGAATGAAGAAAGGGGAATGAGGAAATATGAGATGGAAAAGGAGAATGGTGACATTTATATATTTCAAAGCCTTCAGTGAAGGAAAAAGTGGAGTTTGCATTTGTTTGACATCTTTCACATCCTCAAGTTGCCTCAAAATGCTACAAATAAATAAAATACAAAATGTAGTTAAAAACAGCAGCCATGCTGCACAAACATCATAAGAGCAACTTTTTGACTGAGGGATTTAGACATATCCTTTCAAATAATGTTCAGGAATCTTCCACAAGTGTCAAAGGATTTTGGCGGAATCTTAGAATTCATACAGTGCAAAAACAGGCCATTTGGCCCATCAAGTCTGCACTGACACTCAGACTTGACCCAATCCTCCCACCCCATCCCTCACCCCTCCATCTCATTACCCCATATTTACCATGGCTAATACATCCAGTCTGTATGTTCCTGGCAGAATGGACAATTTAGCATGGCTAATCCACCCAACGTGCACATGTTTGGACCATGTGAGAAAACTGGAGCACTCGGAGGAAACCCACACAGACATGGGGGGAATGTGCAAACTGTACACAGACTGTCACTCAAGACTGGAATCAAACTTGGGTCCCTGGTGCTGTGAGACCAAAGTGCTAACCACTGAGCCAACATGCCACCCAGTACTGGCTTAGTATTGACCAAAAGCTCAACTGAACCCTCCAGATAAATACTGTGATGGAGGGAGTAGATGCAATGCCAATCAAGTGGACTGCTTTGTCCTGGGTGGTGTCAAATTTGTTGAGTGTTATTCAAGCTATACTCAAAGTATGGCAGGAGTCTGATGGAATAGTGGGGACTATTCCATCAGACTCCTGATGTGCGTTGAATATGGTGGACAGACTTTCGGAGTCTGGAAGTTAGTTAGTTGCTACTGTATTCCTAGCCTTTAATCTGCTGTTGTGGTCACTATTTACAGAGTGAGTTCAGCTGAGTTTTTGTTCAATAACCACCAAGTTAGTGATGGTAAAGTCACTGAATGTCAAGGGCGCTGGTTAGATTGTCTCTTATTGGAGATGTCATAGCCTGTCTTTTGAAATTTTGAACTTATTGCCTTTCCTTCATTGCCGCTGTATCAAAATCCTGGCACTCACTCTTATCAGCATTCTGGGTGTCTCTATAGTCCAAGAGCAGAGTTTCAAGGAGGGAGGAAGTTCACCACCATATTCTCCAGGGCAATTAGGAATGCACAGAAAATGTTGGCCTGGCCAGTGATGCCCAACTCTATGAATGAATGAAAAAGAGTCCAAATCATGATGCAAATTACTGATTCACAAAGCTGAATAATTTACTGGGTGATATAAATCTGTCTCTTTGGGTAAGTTTTTACTGAAAGGATGGAGTTCCAGTCATTGGCTTCTGAGTGGGCTTTCCCAGTGATATTGCAGACAGAAGCAATTTACAAGCTGGCAGGTGGGAGGGGGCAATCGATTAAGGACAGTGTAGCTAATGCTGAAACTGGTACGATCAGAGGGCCAGTCTTGCCAGTGCCACTGAAAGAGATGGCCAATGCTGAGGCAGCAAAGGAATGTGAAGATACCTCCATCTGAGGCACCCCTCACATGGGTGAGCATTAGACACATCTGACTTTAAGTCAGGGTGATGGAGAAATCTGCTGCTAGCAGACCCACCCGTGTGTCACAGAATGTCTTTCATATGCCACCCTCCCTCCCACTCTCAAAGGGAAGCTGCCTGCGCACACCTGGCAACTTGTACATGTTTCCAGGCATGGTGGGGTGTGGGTGAGGGGAGAGTTGGAATGGCTATCTGCTGAAATGCTGGCACCCATGGAAAACTACCCTTAATAAAACTACCAATTGTTCAAATTGGTTGCCCTTCTTTCATCATTGATACCATGCTACCCCTCCCCCCTACCTGTTTTGTCATTTGCTAAACATTTTGGCTTGTTTCTCAATTGGTAAGTTTTGTTTAGCTCTATCAGTATCCAACAGTGGATGTGCACTTGGGAACTGAAAGGAGGTCTCAATATATAGCAGAATAGGGTCACGTGAGGTGAAAGGACTTGACTATTTCACTGTCAAAGCCAAATGAACAAGTTATAAAATAGAAGAGAATCCACGTAAAACTAGTAGAAAATCAACCAAAATAATGAGACACTAGGGGCATATTAGGGACAAATTACACAAATGAGAGCATGGTCTTTTCAGAAAAAAATCTGACTGTAGAAAAACTGTATGCCCCATTCTACAATGCACACAGAATCAAATTGAATGGGAACTCAGTTTGAGTTGTTTATTAAAAATTGAGTTTGGAAAGGATATTTTTTCCGTTTTATTAAGCTGTCATTCAATAATACTAAGATAACCAGCTTTGGCTGAAATCGTATTCCTTCCGATATTGCGTCATTATATGGTTCCAAAAGCCTTCCACTATATTAGTTGGGCTTTAGGTTTGTTTACACTAGAAATATCTTCCCTGTGGGTGAAATTAAAGAAAATTTATGGGACTGGGAATGACTGTGGAAGAAGGAGAGGGACATCAAGTGTGAGAGGCAGGGCAGAAAAAGAGAAGGATAGGAAAGGGAGAGGGAGTGAGGGACAGAAAGGAATGGGGAAAATGGACAAGAAAGGAAATGGACAGAAGAGAAAGAGTAGGGTTTCTAGCAAATTGCAGATGTGAAATCTCTCTCCTGGATGTATTTAATTTTTTAAAAACACTTTTTCTTCATTTTTTTTCCTCTTCAAACATTTCTTTCTTTAAGAAAAACAAATTGCTAGAAAGGCTTAAAGGTGTGGCAGCATCTGTGGTAGAAATCAGAGTCAACGTTTAGTGACCCTTCCACAATTTATTTAATTCTCTATTTCTTGCTTTATTTCTCTTTCTGCACCTAATTTCACTTTAATTCAACACATTTCCTTCTCCACCATTTGCTGTTTCTTTCACTGTAGATACAAATAATGGTCAAGGAAATAGACTTGTTCGGAGGTCCCAGATGGCCCGTATCACTATCAATTCACACTTTTGTGACACAATTAATTGAGCAGAAAGTTGAAGAATAAAATCTAACTTCAGGCATTTACTGTAGGATACCTGCTCCAGCAAATTTTGGGTCACTATGAGTATGCATGTCTTGCACTTTCTGATGGACTGCAGTCCATATCAATTATATTATGCCCTTTCCTATTCAATGTGACAATTTACTGTGAGGTTACGAGAGGACACTAATGATCCTGAGACATGCAGCTGAATTTTATGACTGCAAATCGGGTGAATCACACCCACGATTTCTACATATTTATGTAAAATGTACTATGATGACAATGGGTCAGCAACCTGATCCCATCTTGTCTGGCTCCAATAATTAGTGTGGGGGGGGTGGGGGGTGCATTGAAATCAAAAGTCTGTCTGCCAATTTTACAAATCCAATTAACAGGCAATTGTCCTCATTAAAGACCAAATTAACTGTGACATTGTGTTGCTCAATGCATTTTTCAGCTGTCACTTAGGAACAATGTTGGGAATAAGTGAGGCCAAGTATGAGGAAGCAGCCCAATGGATACAAAGGCCTACAAGTGGGACCATGATTGTATGGAACAGCAGAATCTGCTGGTGAAGATGGTGGTGTTTGGATCTTATTAAACATTATCTATTTTATGCTGGCACAACAAATAAGGAGGCACTGAAAGGAAAGCAAGTGCAATGAAAATGATGTACTGGTTGCTCAGGATGTCAGCAGAGGGACTGGAACCCACTAGTCCCCCATGGAGATTCTCTATTCTGGAGTAATCTTCTTCTCCAATGAGGAGGGAAGGAGGAAGAGACAAGGAAGTCTGGTGTCCAGGGTAAGGAATACCCCCATTGTATAGGTACTGAGGGACCTGCTGCTGCACAGGGATCTACACAACACAGACACCAACAGCAGGCAGTCTGGTAAGAAGACATTAGACTGTGCAGAGACACAAAGGATGAAATACCTTCAGCTTTCAGAGCACCAGTGTCTCTCCAGAGAGACACTGACATACCTTTGTGAATTGCTAGCTGGGGAGGTCACTTCAAATTGTATTGGTGGTCACCGTATGCCTGTCACTCTCAACACAACATGGCCTTGAACTTTTATACATGGAGGGCAATCTGGAAACCTTTGTGCAACTCACCTTCACACAAAGGTAATGAAAGTTACAATGTTTGGATGAGCAAATAACTTCATTTCATTGACTACCAATAATGTTAGCCAAGCCAAGAGAGCCAAAGACTTTGCATGTGTTACTGATTGCCAAGATACAAGGTGTCATTGATTGCCTGCATGTGGTCAAAGTTTCCTCAGGACTACCTGAGGGATTTCTGAACTAAAAAGGTTTTCTTGCTCCATCCATGTGTAACTTGTGAGTGTCCAATATCTTGGAAATAATCACAATTTCTATAACTGTAGGCATTCCCAGGTGTCACAGATGGGTTCTGTCCATTGGCATTAGAGGTCTAACTTTTGGAGACAAGGGGTAGTACAAAATCTATGGACAGAGACTGAGATGCAGAAAATGAGAGACTCACATCTACCAGTACCATTCTTGAACAAATCAGTGATTTGTTTACAATGAGACTTCAATGTTTGGTCCATGCAGGTGGATGTCTGCAATTTTCCCCTCTGTTTGGTGTCTCACTAACTGTCATAGCCTGCTGCTCTGTTCACAACCTTGCATTCAAGACAGGGAAGGCCTTGGCAGACATGATTTAATGGGACAACAAACCTCAGGATGCCTCCCAGGAACATTGAAGAGGAGTCAATTAGCAGTGCAACATGATGTAATACAGGCTTTGAATGGCAGAGAAACATGGCTGTCTCTTTTAATGTGATGATTTAAAAAATGGAATATGGAACTCATTAAATAACAACATCTTTGCTGTACTCACCTTCTATTTTAATATCCTAAGCATCAATAACAAATCACCTGGTGTGCACTTGTGCAAGTGCCAACAATGAGGCACAACAGGAGGCTGTTCAGAGATGCTGACCCAAGGATAAACTTCCAAACTCCCTGACTGTAGTCAGTCAAACTCAATCCAAACCAAGACACCACACATAAAACATCAATCCAGAAAAGCAAGCAGACATTAGGCACAACACTGGTTAAAACAAGGACTGCAGATGCTGTAAACCAGAGTCTAGATTAGAGTGGTGCTGGAAAAGCACAGCAGGTCAGGCAGCATCCGAGGAGCAGGAAAATCAATGTTTCACCATCACTGTGGCATAATATCCCCTGACATTGCCAGCTCTTCCAGAAGCAGGCTGCGGTACATCTGTCCCTTTGCCTGAGATGACTTGGGCAGACCTACTTTAGTCAATTTCTGAGTGATTGGAACTCAGAGCCCAGCATGATAGGAATCTGATGCACAGTAGCAGAAATTTTATTTATTACCACAAAACCTTGAGGCATTAGTGTCAATACAGATTGGCAGAAGGGCGGCATTCCCACCAGGAACACCAACAGGTGCCTCCTAAAGTGACAGCAGCTGCTCATTCATCATCCTTCGATTCATTTGGCACTTCCTCCTTTAGAACATAGAACATAGAACATAGGACATAGGAGAATACAGCGCAGTTTCTTGAAGGGAACCAGGATCTGGCACTTTGACCCCACTTAACTTGCCCCTAAGGACTTTAGCTCAGAGATAATACAATGGAGTGCAAGTCTGAATGTGTACTGAAATCCCATTAAGAACTGCTGGGTTTGATCCTCCATGATGATTGCTAGTCTTTTGATGGAGGAAACATGGATTCTGTAGAGTGAGTTATCGCAGTGCTCATGGTCTGGATGGACTCTGCCACTGTTCATGTCAGAGTGTGCAAGTCATCTGAAAGCTCTGCCAAATCTCCATATAATTTACACTTGTCCAATATTTGCAGTCTGACGGACAACTCAGAAGCTCATCAGTTGGGGCTTAGTGTCTGGAGAAATAAGGCAAGATGGGCTCAGTTGTGCTTTCTTCCCGGCCAAGAGTCCCAAATGAGACTTTGCTGATGTAATAGACAGGCTCTCATCTGATGCATTGATGTCACCTACACATTCTGCCATCTTCCTGGTTTCCTTCAAACAACTTTATTGACCACATGTGAATCTCTCCTTGAGTTTCCCTGAACCTGATGCCCATATTCCTTTAGATTGATGCAATGACAAGTTTCCAGTTCACAGTGTCACCTGTCTCCCACCCTGAGGGCTTGATTAGGCGCAGAGACCCCTTCACCTGTCTCCCACCCTGAGGGCTTGATTAGGCACAGAGACCCCTTCACCTGTCTCCCACCCTGAGGGCTTGATTAGGTGGAGAGACCCCTTCACCTGTCTCCCACCCTGAGGGCTTGATTAGATGGAGAGACCCCTTCACCTGTCTCCCACCCCTGAGGGCTTGATTAGATGGAGAGACCCCTTCACCTGTCTCCCACCCCTGAGGGCTTGATTAGGCACAGAGACCCCTTCACCTGTCTCCCACCCCTGAAGGCTTGATTAGATGGAGAGACCCCTTCACCTGTCTCCCACCCCTGAGGGCTTGATTAGGTGCAGAGACCCCTTTACAAAGCTAATTGATCACCTGCTAGGCAGCTGCTAATTGGGTGGCCAGGTCTTGATTTATGTCGAATCAAACAGAACACCAGTCAGCTGACTGCAAACTTTCCGTTCTGCCAATCTCACTCTGCCAGAAATCAAAATCCACACCATGAAGACCAGAGGGCATCTTCTTACCCGGGCATCCCATGACTGAACTGTTAACTGTCAACAGTTACAATGGCAGGCTGAGCTGGAGCTCGAGTTCAGGAATAGGCCATCAGTCTAATTGCTATCTAGATACAACCCTGTAAGAAATGTAGTCATCTGTGAGATTGGATTGGTTTTATGTATAATTTACACGTGTGGAGAATAGCTTTCTGGTATTCATTAATTCAAAAAGGTGACCAAGTGTGGAGGTGAGAGCAATGCAGTTGGACTTTGGTAAGGCTTTTGATAAGGTCGACATGAGCCCATGGCTAATTGGATTTATAAGTGTCTGAGTGTTAGGAAATAGAGGGAGATGGTCAAGGGGTGATTTTGTGACTGGAAGCCTGGGTTCAGTGGGATTCTGCAGGGAATAGTGTTGAGGCTCTTGTTATTGCTGGTATTTATAAATTATGTAGACTTGAATACAGGAGGGTTGATCAATAAGTTTTTAGACTATACAGAAATTGATGGGGGGGATGGTGTAAATAGGGAGGAGAATTGTCTTAGATTACAGAAGAATATAGTTGGACTGGTCAGATGGGCTGATCAATGGCAACTAGAATTTAATCCAAAGAAGTGCAAGGTGATGCATTAGGGCAGGCCAAACAAGGCAAGTGAACACACGATGAATGGTAGGGAAGCACTGAGTGGTCAGGGTTCTTGGTGTGCATGTTTACTGGCCCCTATGTTAGCGAGACATGTAGATAAAGTGGTTAAGGTGGCGTTTGGGATACTTGCCTTTATTAGCTGAGACAGAGAGTTTAAGAGCAAGGAGTTAAGCTGGAACAGTATAATATGTTGGTTAGGCCACAGTGAGAATATTGTGTCCAGTTCTAGAATCCACATTTAAAAGAGGGATGCGATTGCACTGGGGAGGGTGCGGATGAATTTTACCAAGATGTTGCCTGGCTGGAAAGTTTTGGTTATGAAAGGAGTTTGGATAATTTAGAGTTGTTTTCCTTGGAGCAGAGAAAACTGAGGAGGGCAAGATTGAGATGTATCAAATTATGAGGAGCATAGCCAGGAAGAAAATGTTACTCTTGGTGGGGGAAATCAATGATTGGGGGGGGGGGGGGGGGGCATAGATTTAAGTGAAGAAGCGAGAGGATGCGAGGAAATTATTTTTCACCCAGGAGGATGTTGGGAATCTGGATCTCACTTTGTAAAGATAGCAGAGGAAGATACCCTCATAACATTGAAGAAGGATTTAGATGCGCACTTGCCATGCAATGGCATTTAATGCCCAGGACAAAGTGCTAAAAAATGGGATTAGAATATTTGTGTGCTTGTTTTTGAAAGTGCAGACCCAATGGACTGAAAACCTTTTTCGGTGCTACACCTAAGGAATCAATGCATTCTGGAAAAGCAAAAATTGCAATGGGACAATAGATTGCAAATTTATCACCTTCATAATGAACGTTCTCTCTAGAAGAATCTCAAGCCAGTCTAACATAGTTAATGATAGCACACTGAAAGCAAAGTAATAATGCAAAATTAGACCAAAAGACATGAGATGCAGACAGACTATAAAAAACATTAATAGTATCACACCGTGAGAATTTAAGAATTCCACAGAAAATAAAGCAACAACCATCCTACGCATGATCTAATATTCCATGACTCAAACTATAATATTTTTATAGCTCCCATAGCTCTAGCAAAGACTGTAAGTGTGAGTAAGAGTTTGAGAGTAGCAATCAGGAGAGTTTAAATGAAAGAGGCTTACACAAATTTGAAAGGAGGGAAATCTTTACCAAGTAAGATTTGAGGCAGATAGCTGTGTCATATCCTCGAACATCATGAGTAATAATAACTCAAGATTATAACTTAGGGTACGGTTACTAGGCAGGTGTTGCCCTGTTCGCCATTGGTGGATTCACTACTTATTTATTCACTTTCCAGCTTTTCTATGTAAAGCCTGTGCTTTTCAAAGTTGCAGAACCTGGTGCTATGTTCGGCCATATAAAAATAAGACAAATTGGGAGTTTATTTCTAATGAGACTGAGGGAGTACAAGCAAATGTAAAGGGGCACTTTGCCCACATGATGTGTTCTTGCTTGACAGTGTCAGCAACAGTTGGTGCTTAAACTGGACTTGTATTCATTTAAGTATGACCTGAGGTGTTTAAGGTGAATAAATAGCAAATGTTTCTTTTAGTGGAGGGTTCATAACAAAGGGGCATAACCTTAAATTTGGAATTAGTTCATTTATTGGTGATGTCAGAAAATTCTTCTCCAAAAGAATTTTGAAAATCTGCAACTATCTTTCCCAAAAAGCTCTTGATGCTCTGTCAATTGCAAAATTTAAAATGGAGATTGTTTGGCTCTTGGTAGGTAGAAGATGCTAAGAGGTGTGAAAACAAAGTTGATAAGTAGAGTTAAGGTACAGGTCTGCCATGGTTTAACTGATTGATCAACTCTGTTCAAGGGGCACACAGGCAGAATTAGTAATAAATCTGAGGACTGGAAAGTTTTTAGATTATAACAAAGGAGGCCTAAGAAAACTGACAAAAAGAATAGAATATAATTAAATTTAGCAAAAAATGCATGCTGTGAATACTTATACAAGTACATAAAAATGAAACATTAGGCTGGGATGGATGTGAAATCATTAAAAACAAAGTTAGGAGACTTTTATAATAGGTCTCCCATGGAAGATTGGGAAAATAAAATTGTAGGGGATAGGAGGTAAATGAACTTGGGGGTCTAAATGTAATATTTCCAAATTTGCAGCTGATACAAAACTAAGCAGGAATGCAAAAAACATTTTCAGGAAGGTTTGAACAGATTTAGTGATTGGGCAAGAGCATCAAAGATGGAATACAATGAGGAAAAAAACTTCAAGATATTGAATTTGACACAAAGAATAGAAGTGCAGAATATTTCTTGAACGCTAAGAGATTAGAAAGCGTAGATATACAATGGGACTTAGGTCCTTGTCAGTTAGTCACTGAAGGCTAATATTCTGGATTAGTCGTGCTGGAAGAGCACAGCAATTCAGGCAGCATCCGAGGACAGGCAAAATTGACGTTTCGGGCAAAAGCCCTTCATCAGGATGGCTAATAGGCAGGTGCAAGGCTAATGGAATGTTAGCCTTTATCGCAAATGGATTTGAACATGAGAGTAGTGAAGTCTTGCTCAGTAAGAAGCTCAGTAAGACCACACCTGCAGTACTGCATGCAATTTTGCTCTCCTTATCTCAGGAAAGATATTAGTGCCATAGATGGAGTGCAATGAAGACTCTGCAGACTAGTTAAGTCCGTGTGGACAATCTCACACTTCTCGATGCATTAGAAGCTTACACAAACACATATAAACAGCAGTAACCAAGCAGTCATGTCCCAAAGTCTAAGGGGAGTAATGCTTATTGAGGTCCATGGAAAGATCCATTAGTCAGAGGGCCATACACAGTAGGTCAAGGGGAAGCTCCCATACCAGTCCAGGGATTGACCGTGGTCAGGTGTCTGGCTGGGCATTATAGTTCAAAGTGTCTGTGCCTCTGCAATTCAGGAAGAGATTCATGGTCAGTTAGCTCTGAAGTAGGTCTGGGAATTCATGGCTAACACAGTCAGGTAGATATATGTGCACCAGTCAGGAATCTGGGTATATCTGAGCTATACCTTTGCATATAGAGATAGCCAAATGTTAGGGATGTTGAATAAGGATGGCTAAATATATTATCATTATCAAATGACTTATTGTACATCGTTTATCCTGTTTCCACATAGTGCAGTAGCTCTTAGTTTTGTTGCTTTGTGTCTCTTATTTCTTAAACATGGGCACCACATTAACAGTTTTCCAATCCACTGGAACCCTCTCTGAATCCAGTAAATTCTGGAATAATTTGGTAAATACCTCTACTATCTCTGTAACCACCTTGGATCTGGATCATCAGATCCTGGCAACTTGTCTGCCTTTAGACCCATTAGTTTGTCAAATCCTGTGTCTCTAGCACGAGAGACTGTTGGAGACTTGCCTCCCATTGGCACCTTGCTTATCTGTTATCTTTGGGATGTTCATAGTGTCCTCCATCGTGAAGGCAATGAGGAATATTGGTTCAGATGATCTGCCATTTCCAGGTTGCCTGTTATCAATTCCTTAATCAGATCCTCTAATTGTCCCATGCTCTCAGAGTGGCTAAGCTAACGCTTGAGTTGCAAATATTAAAGAGCATCAGGAAGTTACCTTGAGACTTTCCCAGGAGGTAGTCATACCCTTTAGGCTGGATACAACTTTACAGCTGGGTCAATGTTCAGGACAGACTGTTGTGATGGGAGTCAGGCATGCATGGCAATCCAGCAGGTGGGAGTAAGAGAGTCACTTGAATTTTTCCAATTGGTTTGGTACCTGTATGGCTGGGTGATGATCAAACTGACCATGGGATCATGCTGCATGATGCAATTTAAGTGGGTTGGGATTGGAGGAGGGGACAAAGGAATGCAGTTACAGTAGGAGACAACATATTAAGTAGAATTTATTATGCTCTTTGTGCTATCGTCTGGTGCCACAATTAAATATATATCCTTATGTCTGGATGGAACCTGGAGTGGGAAAGGGATGATCCAGTTGTCATGCTCCACAGGAGGGGCCAGTGAAGAAATATGAATGATGCTCTGTGGAGAGAGAGCTCAAGGATCTGGGGACCGAACTAAAAGGTATAACTTCAATTTAATCCTCTCTGGATTGTTACTCGAGACACATGCCGATTGGCATAGGGTCAAGCTGGATGGATGGCATGGGAAGAAGGAGTTTTGATTCATAGGGGCCTGGCATCAGTACACAGGAAAGGGAGGGTTGTTCTGCTTAGATAGGGTCTGCCTAAACCTGTGTCCTGACAAATTATATAATGAGGTCTATGAATAGAGCTTTAAATCAACTTGCAGATTGAGGACATGGAGGGAGGGAAGAAGGCAGTGAGCCTTTAGGTGAAGGGTGATTTAGAAATTCAAAGAGAAAATTTGAGGCAACACCTTGTAGTAATGTGGGTCAAAACAAGTGGATTAGGACAGGAGTTATGCTTCAAGATAAAGTCTAAGCAAGAAATAATAGTAACTAAATGAGATTAAAGGGCCTTTAACTGAATGATGAAGCAATTATATCTTATCTGCAATAGATACCTTTTGTGACAAATAGAGCTAAATGGAATACATTAAATCACCATTATCTAATTACCAGACATTGGGCAGAAAACTAAGTAGGGTGAGTAAACTACTCCAGCTCTATTATTTATTTATTTATTTGCTGATTTCAGAGCTCAGTCTCATCATTGAAGTCAGTTGTGGGTGACTATGAAGTTGGTGGGCTATACAAACACTACATGCTATGTATCCACTAGTTGAAAACACACCCAGTTGGAGTATATAATATCCAGTCCATAGTTACATAATAACCAATGTTGGAAAATAAATATTCCAGGGCAAAAAAAAAGGAAGAATAACCCTGGCAGTAAATGATGAGAGAAGGAAGTTAGTGAAGAAGGATCTTGGTTTAGCATAACCGTGTAGTAGAGTCAGTAAAGGTGGAGATTAGCGATAGCACTTCTGGCTTTTAACAGTCGTTATACAAGAGGACAAAGAATCAAACAAGAAATTACTGAAACATGTAAAAATGGAAAGGTAATAATTGTAGGGGTTTTATCACCATATAGACTGGACAATCAAATTTACCAGGGTTCCCATGTGTGGAATTTGCACATTCTCTCCACGTCTGTGTGGGTTTCCTCTGGGTGCTCCGGTTTCCTCCCGCAATCCAAACGCGTGCAGTTGAAGTGATTTGGCCATCCTAAATTACCCGTAGTGTTCAGGGATGTGTAGGTTAGGTGCACTAGTCAGGGGTAAATATAGGGTAGGGGAATGGGTCTGGGTGGGTTACTCTTCGGAGGGTCAGTTGCGGACTTGATGGGCTGAAGGGCCTGTTTCCACACTGTAGGAATTCTAATGATTCTATGAAAAGCTACAGTGCCTGAGGATGTAGAGATCATAACAATTCCAAGATTACCAAGTACTGATCTGCCTGATCATTCGGTGACAGTCACATAAATTTCATAATCAGGGAGTGAAATCCTGCATACACCTTGTAAAATGCATTCAGGCAATATAACATATTAGTCATGACCTGCTTAAAATATTTCAGTCAGAGTTTACTTGTCCTCAATTTGTGGATATCAGGCCTTGCTCATTTTCTGTAATATTGGGGACTGGGACATTATCTTAGGTTCCCAGTCCGATGTCATGATGCGTGCCTGATTTTATTGATCCTTGTGAGGGATAGCCATCCAAATCAACCCTGTAAAATCCAGCATCATGAGTCTAAACAAAATAGGGACTGAATATCCTCAGACATTCTACACCTCTAATAACTTTACCACAAGCGCATTGGAAAGTTAATTTAACAAATAGATGGGTCTCTGTCATAATCCTAGCAAACTCACATTTAAACAGGAAATTTCCATGCACAGGCAATATTACAGCTACTAATTATGTTTATGTAGCACCTTAACGTAATGAAATGTATCAAGACAGTTCACAGGAACAATAAAGCCAAATATGATAGCACCAATTTAGGTCAAAATCTTGAACAAAGAGGTAGGTGTCAACAAGTGTCTTAAAGAAGGAAAGCAAAATGGAAATGAGGCAGAGGCATGGAAGAGTATTGAGACAACTGAAAGCACAGCCATCAATGGTGAATCGATCAAAATTAAGAGTGCTCAATAGGTCAGAATTAGAGAAGTACAAATATTTCAGATGGTTGTGGGGCTGGAGGAGAATACAAAGACTGGGAATTGGGGAGTGGTGGTGGTGAAACAATGGAAGGATTTGAAAACCAAGAATGAAAATTTTAAACTCATGATGCTGCTTAGCCAAGCGCTAATGTTGGTCACCGAGGGTGGAGGTGGTAAGAACAGAAATGATGTGAGCTATGACATGGAAAGCAATGTTCACAGAGAGTAGAATATGGAAGACCAACCAGAGGTCTACTACATCCAAAAGGTAAGGAACACACAAATAGAAGTTGGGGAGACAGAGTTTGGGACAGTACAATGGCTCAGTGCTCAGCACTGCTACCTCACAATGTCAAGGACCCAGGTTTGATTCCAGCCTTGGACAATTGTCTGAGTGGAGTTTGCACATTCTCCCTGTGTCTGCGTGAGCTTCCTCCGGGTGCTCCGGTTTCCTCCCACAGTCCAAAGACATGCAGGTCAGGTGAATTGGTCATTGCCCATCCATTGTTCAGGGATGTATAGGTTAGGTGTCTTAACCATGGGAAATGCAAGTTACAGGGATGGGGTGGGTCTGGGTGGGAGGCTCTTTGGAAAGTCAGTGTGCACTTGATGGGCTGCTTTCACACAGTAGGGATTCTATGATTCAAAAGTTTGTTGTGGGGACAGAAAGTATAGTTTCTTGCCAATCTTTAATTGGAAAAAACAATTCACCTCATTTAGTACTAAATATTGGATAAACAGTTTGATAATTTAACAACAGCGGAGGCATCAAGAGAGGTAGTGGTGAGGTAGAGCTGGGTATCATCTTGTACATGTGATAGATCTTTTAACTGAATTTTCAGTCAGTGAAGAATCTTTGTTCTGAAGCAGTAATACTGAAATCATCAATACTAATACCTTTGTAGCTTCAAGGTCCTTTTCACAATTGCTGCTCTTAAATGAAAATAAATGCCAGCTTTTGCTGAAATAAAATAAAATTGTCAATTCTTTTGAAGAGAATGAAACCCTATATGTTCTCTGGCTCAGGATGTGAAGCATGAGTTTGATCATCTTTGTAAGAAGTGACTTGTGATGATGGCCAGAGGAGCTGGTGGAAAAGCCAGACTGTTCGAAAAAGCTCAGCAGTATTGCCAACTTCACTGTTTTCTAAAACCATATATGCACAGGGATGGAGTGTTATAACTGTGTGGTTGGGGCTTTGGAGAAAATTCTTCCCTGAATCTAATATGCCTGAGAGTCATAAAGATACCAGTCTTGACAAGTCATAATCTTTCTATCCTCTATAACATTAGAGAGATATAGCTACTGATAAATGTTCTGTGACTAAAACAGCATAAGGTTCTGTAGTTCTGGGGACACAAATTGTCGCAATTATAATTCATGAAACTGCATCAAAAAGCCAGCTCAATATGCCAACAAGATTTTACAGAATTCCCCTATTTGTTGATCCCTCTACCACACAGGATTTTCAGATGGAATTCTTGTAAGTTCAAACATAGATTTAATCTACATTATTGCAGATGCATAGTTTATTGTATATGAAAGGTATGTGCCATCTCTGAAATATTTATCTTGTTTTTCTGACTAGTAAGATGTTAACCTTTGTCATGGTTTTATCTGGCCATACCCAATGGATATGTCATCAAATGCATAAATAAATGAAGCACTGTGCCATCTGGTTTTAAAGATGTTCTTCTATTAGACTAATAATTGTCACCAAAAGATGAGGTACCAATATAAATTGAGACTTTAAACAAAATGTTTTCGATAATATCAAAAGGGATAACCTCTCAACTTACAGCTGCAAGTGACAACAATTGTATGGTGCAGCTGACACACCATAATTTACTTACAACCAATATGGTAAATTTAATACTGAAGTGAGCTGAAGCAGCAGTGGGATTATTCAAAACTTCATGATATACCTACCTAGCAAAAGAAATAAATCTGTGATCTTTTCACTGGAATTCTCACAATGGAAGTATAATGTCTGTGCATGATATAATCAGTTAGGTTGAAAAAAACACCCCAGTACCATTAAACTGTTGCAATGTTATTGTATCTATTTTTGATCTGTGTGGGAGACAGCAATTTGTCAATTGTAATACTCAGGGAACAGACAGTTCCAGAGAACAGATAGTTCCAAGGGGTTGCTAGGTGTTTACATTCAAACCTGCCACTGAATAGGAGTGGGATTTGAGAGAAGACTTTTATTAGGTCACTCAGAACAATGCAAAGTAGTTCAGGATCTGGAGTGAGTAAGGAACAGGTGAAGAAAGTGACTAGCCCCAAGGCACTTAACATCTTATTGGACCTGAAACTAATTGGGCAAATTGGGAAAAAAGAAGCCTAAAAATAGTTGTGACTTGCTAGGAAGGTTAAGCAAAGGAATATCTGAGTTTAGGGGTGCTAAAAAGCTGGAATTATTCTATTGTTTCAATGCTGGAGGTTGGCATTATGAATCCAGTAGGATGCAGTTTCAGGAGACAGGATAGAGGAACTGAGAGGCAATCATTCATTGAGACAGTTGATGACTAAGTGGCTTTTGATGGAGTTCAGAAAGTAGGTCTTTGAAAAAGAAAATTGGCATCCTGTGTTTGGTTAAATGAAACTTGCCAATCCAGAGTCTGAAAACTTTATTCTCTTTTTGCAAATACTTGGATCTTCAGTGTCTCCGGTTAAAAAAAAGTCACTGGTCTAGAGTCAGATCATAGCATAACTTTGGCAGTCTTATCCTGGATCATAAAAGTGTAAAAACCCTTATAATTCCACTGGTGAGCATACAGGTCCAGAAAGCACCCATAAGTAAAATCCTTTGGGAGAATCCTTTCAGTGTTTTACACTTACTGACTTTGTCAGTCTTCAAGTTGTTCAGCCTTGATGTCTTTGAATTGTTGATGCATTCAAAATATACTGTACCCATTGTTGACATTTGAACAACCAGCAATATTTAATTTCTCAGAGTTGATTACGCAGCATAAGACTGGAATTTAATTAAGCAGAATTGGGAATGGTGGCTGGTTCCCCTCCCTGATGGATATTAAGAATGCAATTGAGGTTTTGTTCTAACAATGTTGTACCTTTCATTGTCAGCTTTTGGTTCCCAATCACAAATCACCAGACTTATTGAATCGAGTTTTGTAGTCGCATTTGAGCTAAATGGATGGATTCTTCCTGGAGACAGGGGGGGGAGCTGGGGAGCTGGGAAATCTGCATTAAATCCTGTTAGGACAGCTCCCTGTTACCAACTTTCCCAAAGTAGAACTGTTACTGTAATTTGACAATCTTGTCCAAGAAAGTATGCAGGCAATCAATAAAATTAAAACCTGAATCAGGGGCCATATTGCAGGAATATTCCCAGCATTACACAAGATCAGTACTTGTTGGGAGCTTGACAACGCTTCAGCAGCAGGCTTAGTGGGAATTCAGCAGAACACTGAAGGATGATGGAAATAGTGTTAACAGGACATTCAAGGTTTGACGAGGTTCAATCGTAGCTGCAGACACTCTTTGAGAGGCTTCGCCTCCATTCTGATGCCAATAATTCTGACATGTTGTTATGTAAATGGAGTTTGCAAGCCTTTGGAAGTATCTTGATTCAACTGTTACCTCTAGGTTTCTGTCTTCTTCAGCAGTGTTCACCTCTACTGGCCTGATATCCAGTTGGGCCTTTAATTGGTGCTCCTTCTTCCCTGATCCCCCTACTGTCCTTAAGTGGGTGCAGACTGGGGAGCTGACTTTGTCCCAGAGTATCTACTGGGCTAAGAGTGAGGCCCAGAAATGGTTCCAATCCCTTACTTTTTATAAGTGCTGTAGATTCCAAGGGTGGAATCTTCCTGGTTTTGCAGATGTGGAGGGAAACTGTAAGGAAGAAGATAAGGGCATTGAGACAATGCCACAGTATGCTTGCATAACCCAGCAGCTTGCCACAGGCAGTCAACATTGTTATTGGAGATTGCAATCAGTTAAGGGACTAATGGAAGATATAGAGGAGAATTACATGGAGTTTATCCCAGCAATGGTGGGGACACCTGTTGATGAAAAACGCCCAGCTGCTTCATGGATATGGATTCTTAACAATTAACCATCAGACATCTGGGCTCCATCCTACAATGGTACATCCCAAACTCTAGTCCAAGTGAATCATTTAAGAGATTTTCTCTCCACTCTGATCACTCAAAGTGTTTTTCAAATCATATTTTTCAAATCATATGAATGCTTGCAAGGGAATCTCTATTGTGAGTACCCATGTACTCTCATTTCTGATATTCTGCCACTCATTGGGCTTTTAGTTGTTTTTGCATTACTGGGAAGCATTGGAGTCTGTAGTTCCTTGTTATCTTCTGCAAGGCGATGGCCTTGGCTAATCAGAGTTGACATGTTAACTAATCAATATCCATTTCTCCTTTGGTATAAATTGTCATGATCGTTTTGATATTTGACATTTGCACGTTTGTCCTGGTAAGTGTAAGTTGAAAAGCTTCAGCAGTGTCCTTTTCTAGGAATATTCGAATTCTGTAATACCAATCAACAGTTTATCTTCTTCAGCTCAATATACTTCTACACTCTTACTCACAAAAATCATCAATTGTCCCATCATCCATCATACTTTGGAAAGATAATTCTCAATTTCTTTTAAACTTGGTATGATATAATACTTCTTAACTTTTCTCCTATATAGCCAAAGTTCTACCTTCAAGAACACTCTCCCTGTTCTGGATTCTGCCAGCAAAGAGAATATATTAACTTTATCAAATATATTAAAATATTTCAACACTTCAATTAGATCAACCCTGTAACTTTTACTATCAAATCTCAGTATCATACTTGCAAATCTGCTCTGCAACTTGCAATTAAATCCACATGTGACATTACAATGTCTTCTTGTTAAAGTACACTGGAAAAGAGCTGTTGTTACACTTGGTATATACAGGAGAAACAAAACTAAAATCAAATCTCTTCTCTCAAGGAAGCATAAGAAAGATTCACATCCCAGCCAGCTCAAGTCATTCTCTAATATTAGCTGGTTCCAGGATGGGGATAAGGAACGACCTTGGGGTGCTAGGCCACCATCGCTTGCATTGGAGAGTGATGGATATTGCCAAAGGGCCCACTAAAGAAGGAAATAATAGCAGGTTCAAAACATCCTGTTGCAGTTTGTACAAAACTTTAAAGAATCATTTATACAATCTGACAGATTGCTACCTCCTCTGTCAGTGAGTTGATCTTTACAAATCATCCTACCTCCAATTAAAGACTGCAACAATATATCTTTGTCACTCTAGATGAAAGGCTTACCGTTTTAATTTCTGATCCAATAATCCCTCTGTTACTTATGATGTAGCATGTTTAAGAATCTTGCTATTTTAGAATGAGTAAAATACTTTCCACCAATCAACTAGTGCCATGACCAGCAAGTATTCAGAACAATCTAGAATGATTTAAAGTGCAATCTTTTACTGAGGCATTAACATGTGAATATGGAATTGGAGATTACCATAATACCTAACTAGAACTCTACGTAGCTGTCCTATCTGTAATTCAGTATTTACTGGAATGGCTTTGACTAACTACACACATGTCGAGAGGGTGTTGCTGGAAAAGCACAGCAGGTCAGGCAGCATCCGAGGAGCAGGAGATTCCTGCTCCTCGGATGCTGCCTGACCTGCTGTGCTTTTCCAGCAACACACTCGATTCTGATCTCCAGCATCTGCAGACCTCACTTTCTCTTTGCTACACACGCGATTAACACAATTCAGAGCAATGTATCTGCTTGATTGTCATCTCAAACACTTACCTAAGGATGCATCAGTGATGGATGGAACTGAATATTATGTAATCTTTTGCAACCATATACACTTGACTATAATGATCACATAATCCTTACAGTGTGGAAAGAGAACATTTAGCCCATCAAGTCTGCACTGACTCTCTAGAGAGCATCCTGCCCAGATCCATCACCATAACCCTGCATTAACTATTACCATCCCACTTAATCTGTATATTCCTGGACAGTAGGGGGTAAAGATAATGCTGGGACCTAATTACAGGAGTGACCACGATTGTAAAGTACATCATTGTACACCATTTTTGTTATGACCATTTCCTTAAGTGCTAAATGTACATCAGAACATCCTTTTTTGTTGCCTCTAAATGACTGTTGTCCTTAATACTCTTTCATTTCCTAGAGCATCGATTTACATTTTGGGAGAGAGTCAGAGACTCTGATTAACACTTCTAATAGTGAGAAATCAAATACAATGCGTATAATTTATGCCTCCTCAGTGTCTTTCAAAGATCTTACTACATTCATTGCTGTCTACTCCAGATGCACTAAAAGAAGCGTTTCAAATTGTACAATACAGATAGTATAGGAAAACAACCTGAGTAGTGAAAAAGAGAGGAAAGAAAACTCATTATCCTTTTTCGATCATTTAATCAGAATTTAATGGAGTTCATTCCACCCCTTTTGCTCTGTACAGTAACCAATGAACCTGACATTCTAATTTTGCTCTGCTCCTTGTACTTCTTTCCTTTGTTTATACGTTTTTTCTTCTTCTTCTGCTCTTAATCATCTTACCCACTGTCATAGCTTGACCTTGTAATTCTTATATTATGTTTTTGGAGTACATGTACTCTTTAG
The DNA here is from genome assembly GCF_004010195.1 of Chiloscyllium plagiosum. NCBI lineage: Eukaryota > Metazoa > Chordata > Chondrichthyes > Orectolobiformes > Hemiscylliidae > Chiloscyllium > Chiloscyllium plagiosum. The sequence goes on along the minus strand of NC_057713.1, from coordinate 107,164,445 downwards.
AGCTTTTCTCTGATCAATCCATTCTAGTAAAGCAATCCAACTGCTTCTTTATTCCTCCAAAACTCATCATGCTAAGTTGAGTGTGACTGGTCTAGTCTATTGTAGGTCAGCTGTCAAGTTCAGTTATGTTTTGTAATTGTAACCAATATGCTTCCTGACCTTCCTTTGTGTGATGGTTTCAAGTATTTTATCCAAAACTGGAGTTGTCACTCCTTTTGTACATTCCTGAAATAAGTTTCCCATTGGATCAAGCAATAGAACCTTTACTATTCTCAAGAAGGACAGTTCTTTGTTACTGCTCTCCCTATATCATTTCCATTCTTTTGAAAGGACAATATTTTGACTTTCCTTACATTTCAGCTCTATCATTGATTTGGTAGACCTCCGAAGTCACACACTTATTTTCCACAACTCTGAGAATATCATGCTTCTTGCCAACAATTTGGAGTTCTAGGCCAGTTAATATATTCGTAATGGTGTTTGTATTTATTTTTGCACCCTCTTTTTACACTTAGCCCGCTTCTTGGTCCTATTCAATGTCCCCAATCCTCTTTTTCTAACTTTCTTTGTCAACTCACTCATTCTTAACCTACTCGAAGTCCACATTTTAAACATCTTCACCATGCATTGCAATTCTAGGCTATTTGTTTTCTGATCTTTAAGTATTTATTTTCCTCCTATATGGGTCAAAGTTTCCCCTTTCCAAAGTAATAAAAATGACGGTGAGTAAGATAATTTAAATCAGGCAAGAATCTAAAAATCAGATGCTTGTGTTGAGATGCTTTTTCTTGTTTAAATGCTTGTGCCTTTGATGGTGAGATCGGAATCCTTCCGTCAAGTGGCAAGAAGCTTATTACCATGTATTTGCCTTTACTCATTCATCCAACTGTCTATGTTAACATCGCACATTAGTTTTCCTCTCTGCAACTGGGAAACTTGATAGTGCTCGATTGATAACTCAATTGATAAAACTGAGTGGGTACCCTTCCCACGTGGTTAAAGATGCCCTCCAACGCATCTCGTCTACATCCCGCACCTCCGCCCTCAGACCCCACCCCTCCAACCGTAACAAGGACAGAACGCCCCTTGTACTCACCTTCCACCCTACCAACTTTCGCATAAACCAAATCATCCACTGACATTTCCGTCACCTCAAACAGACCCCACCACCAGGGATATATTTCCCTCCCCACCCCTCTCCGCCTTCCGCAAAGACCGTTCCCTCCGTGACTACCTGGTCAGGTCCACGCCCCCCTACCACCCACCCTCCCATCCTGGCACTTTCCACTGCCACCGCAGGAAC
>NC_057713.1:107137136-107162901 GCF_004010195.1 Chiloscyllium plagiosum | reverse complement strand
GTTTTGGTTATTCCTGATGAAGGGCTTTTGCCCGAAACGTCAATTTCGAAGCTCCTTGGATGCTGCCTGAACTGCTGTGCTCTTCCAGCACCACTAATCCAGAATCTGGTTTCCAGCATCTGCAGTCATTGTTTTTACCAGTTGACTTGCCCCTTCAGTACCCATTGCAGCTTATGCCAGCTATCTAGCCTCTTTCTGCATGGCAATGCTTCACCTGTGCTGGATGGCACAGTTCTACCTGAACATCAGAGCTGCAGTACATACTAACATCTTACATGGCAAGCACACTGTATATAATTGAAGGAAATGGTAAGGTGTGAAAATCAAAGGGGACAAGTGTTTAGTTGGATGACAGTGGACTCTAGACCATCTGGGATACTACAACGGTCATGGGGCTGGTCAAATTCCAAGGAATTGACCATGATCAGAATAAATTATCTCAAAGCAAGTGAGCCCCTCGGTAACAATGACGATAATATAATTGAAATTTACATTCAGTTTGGGAGGAAAGGGTTTGGGCTTGAGACTGTTTTTAACAGTTCAAATAAGAGCAATGATGGAAGCAGAGCTGGTTCCAGTGAATTGGCAAACTAAGGTGGAGGATAGCTCAATAAAGATGTAGAGGTAAACATTTTAGAGCTATTCAGAATACAGAGAGTAAATACTATCCAATGAAGGAGGAAAATTCCAAGGAATTGACCTTTAACTAGCTAAAGAGAACATTGAACTTTATTGAAAAATGCAATCATGCAAAGACAGGAGACAGGTCATGAGATTGGACAGAATGGAAAGAGAAAAGTTTGACAAACAGCAAGGAGGTCAAAATGAGAAGGAGAGAAATGCAACCAGAAATTAGATAGTCAGAGTTTCTATAAATACTTAATGAAGAAGAGGGAGCAAAGTGAGCATTCGTCCGATAGAAGTAGAGACTGGAGAATTAATAATGGTTAATGAGGAATTGATAGATGAATTAAACCATCAAACATCATGATAGAGGATGCAAGTAACATCCAGAAAGTGAGAAGTCATGAAATGAAACAGACGAAAGAGCTCAATAAAATCTTAATCCAAAGAAAGTGCTACTGAATAAATTGTCGGAGCTGTGGGCTGAAAAGTGCTTGGGCCCTGATGGACTTCATTCTTAATAGATGTGACCAGTGAGATAGTTGATTTAATTTTTCCAAAATGCCATTAATTCAGGGGCAGTCCCATTAGGTTTGAACATATCAAATATAATTCCTTTATTCAGAAAATCCTCTTCTAGATGTCCCCAGCATTACATATGCTAGACTTCAGCTTCACTCGATGTGAGATCAAGCAAGAGTTGGAGGCACTGGATAATGCAAAGGCTATGGACCCTTACAATGTACTGGCAATAGTACCAATGACCTGTGCTCCAGAATGTGCCACATCGCTAGCCAAGCTGTGCTAGTGCAGAATGCATCTATCTGATAATGTGGCAAATTGCCTAGGTATGTGCTGCACTCAAAAAGCAGGACAAATCCAACCTGACTATTTACTGCTTCATTAATCTAATCTCAATCATCAATAAAGTGATGGAAAGTGTCAGAGTTATCAGGCAACACCAGCTCAATAATAACTGTTTATTGACATACAGTTTGGATTCTGCCAAGGCCACTTTAGCTTGACCTCTTACAGGCTTGGTTCTAAGATATGTACATACAAAAAGCTGAAATCCAGAGGCAAGGAGAGAGTGACAATCTTGACATCAAGGCTGCATTGGACCGAATGTGGCATCAAAGAGTCTGAACAAAATAGGAATCAATGGGTATCAGTGTGTAAACTCTCTGCTGGTTGGAGTCATACTTGGCACATACAAAGATTTGTGTGGTTGTTGGAGGTCAGTCATTTCAGCTCTAAGACATCTCTGCAGGAGTTCCTCAGAGTAATGTCATAGGCCCAATCATCTTCAGCTACTTCATCAGTGACCTTCCCTCTATCATAAGTTCAGAAGTGGGTATGTTCACCAATGTTTACACAATGTTCAACACAATTTGCGACTCCTCAGACACTGAAGCAGTCCATCTTCACATGCAACAGCTTTGGGAAATATCCAGGTTTGGACTGACAAGTGGCAAGTAATATTTGCATCACACAAATGTTGGACAATTACCATCAACAATAAGAGACAATCTAACCACTATCCCTTGGCATTCAATGAGATTACTATTACTAAAACCCCCACTAGCAACATCCTGTGGGTTACCATTAACCAGAAGCTCAAATGGGTTCACCATATAAATATAATGACTACAAGAGCAGGTCAGAGGCTATGAATACTGCAGCATACTCACCTCCTGACTTCCAAATCCTGTCCACTATTTATAAGGCACAAGTCTGGAGTGGAATGGAATACTCCCCACTTGCCCAGATGAGTGTGTTCCCCACAGCACTCAAGATGCTTGACACCTTTTCGGACAGCCTGCTTGATTGGCACCACATCCACAAGCATCCACTCCCTCCACCACCAATTCTCATTAACAGCAGTGGATACTGGCTGTAAGATACACTGCAGAAGTTCACCAATGATCCTAAGAAGCACTTTCCAAACCCACAAACATTACCATCTGGAAGGACTAGGATAGCATATATATGGGAAAACCACACCTGCAAGTTCTCCTCCAATCTGCTCACCATTATCAATTGGAAATATATTGCCGTTCCTTCAGTGTCATTTGAACAAAATCCTGGAATTCCCCTCCCTATCAGCATTGCATTCTACCTACTATACATGGACTGCATGGTTCATGAATGCATGTCATCAGCACTTTCTGATTGGTAATTGGAGATGAGTAATAAATGCTGGTTGGCCAGCAGTGTCCATGCCCCATGAGTGAGTAAAAAAGGAGAGACACAAAACAGTAAGTACTGGCTAGTCAGCTCAACATCTCAAAATGTCCAAAGCTGTTGTTAAAGAAGTTATAGCAGGGTACTTGGATAAGTTCAAATTAATCACAGGGTCATTGTGGTGTTGTGAAATAAAAATGATTTTTGACCAATTTACTGGAGTTTGAGGAGATAACACATGCTGTGGATGAAGTGGAACTGGTGGAGGAAATATAAATAGATTTCCTAGAAAGCTCCACATCAAACACTGTGGAAAATAAAAGCTCATCGTGAAAGGGTAGCACAGTCATAGATAGAAGATTAGTTGTCTAAAACAACATAAGTCTATACAGATGTTTTTCAAGTTGGCAACATGAGACAACTGGAGTGGTGGGAACTCAACTATTTGTTGAAATATTCAGAAATTAGATTTGGGGTTTTGTGTCACATGTACTCAAATACAGAAGGACAGGATTACAGCGAAAACTTTACAATGTCGCCCCACACGGTGCCGTTTTGGTCCAAAAAACCTAAGTACAAATCTTAAATGCAAAAGTAGAGAAATAAAGAAAAAAGTTACCTGACAGAATAAGTTAGAAAATTAAGAAATAAAATTAAAAAGATAAACATTACAGTCTTTCTATAAAAGGGCCTGCAGTAGATTAATGCAGGGGGCTTCTAATGTGGTCTGGCTGGGCTCACAAACTGCTAACCAGCTGCACCAGTCCGCAGTCCAACAGCTGTCCCTGCTTTACTCCAGACATGCTGTCCGTCCCATTCTGCCCGGGCCTCCAGCCTACTCTGCGCCCTGCCTCCAGCTCGCTCTGCTCCAGCCCTCAGCCGCTCCAGTGTATGTTTTTCTTAAAAAAAGAAACACTAAAAAAGACTAAAGAGAAGAAGAACAAGAAAAAAAAAATTTCAGGGAAGGAATGGAAATTGGCACATTTGCTGACAACACAAAGATAGAAAGCAAGGTAAGTTGTTGAGAGGAGACAAGGCTAGAAAAGTATATTTATAAGTTAATTGAATGGGCAAATATGTGACAAGTGGTGTATAATGTGGGAAAATGTGAAAATGTCCATTTTGGCAGGAAAGATGAAGAAACATTCTCGACATGGTGAGAGATTGCAGAGCTCAGAAATGCAGAGGGATCTAGGTATTGTTACACTAATTGCAAAAGGTTAGCATCCAGGTTCAGCAAGTAATTAGGATAGTTAATAGAATATTATCAGTTAATGAGATGGGAATTGAATACAAAAGAAAGGGAAATTATATTTCAGTTATGCAGGGCACTAGTAAGATCATATCTGGATGACTGTGCACAGTATTGATACCCTTACTTAAGAAAACATGTAAATATGCTGGAGGCAGTTCAGAGAAGGTTTACTAGATTAATACATGGAATTGAAGGGTTGCTTATAAGGAAATATTGGACAGGCTCGACTTGAATCCATTGGAGTTTAGAAGAATACAAGATGATTGATTAGAAAGTACAAATTCTTGAATGGTCCTGACAGTGTAGATGTAGAAAATATATTTCTGATGGGAGAATTTAGAACGATGGATTACTGTTAATCCATTTAAAACAGAGATGCCCAAATCCCAAGAAAGAATAAAATGAAGAATAAACAAGACAAAGCATAGCAGATGCCTTATTAGCACAGAGAAAGGGAAGCCTGCAATGCAAAGGAGGAGAGGTTTGGAGGGAGGGGTGTGTTTCATGGTGACTTAGCCAGTGTAGCATAGACCTTTTGGAGATCCACTGTGTCTCTGGTAAAGTCACATACAGTACCTCAGAGCTCCTTATCCAGACATGACAATGATCAATTTAGGAAACCTTCATGCTACACTGCGCGAGGGCATAACATTCAGCTGAATGAAGAACAGATGATCAGTTACTGAAAGCAGATGTCTTTTACAAGCAATGATCATTTTCTCTCATGGGACCAATTGTGAAAACACAAATTATAAACAATGCACTGTAGACAAATAATTGGGTCTCCAAAAATGTACTTTGTATTTCACCTTGCTCCAACCTTACATGGCATTCTGTGCTTCTTTTCCTCATCTTTTAAATGTGTATAGAAATAATTTGCAGAACTATTTTGTTATGTCAGCCTGGTCGACGGCTGCATCTGCTTTAATCAATAGTGCCTCGTAGCATCATTAAACCTGTAACTTGGAACTCAAGGACTATGTGAAAGCAACATCCACATGAATAATGAAAAAAAAAATCATCCCATTACTATCAGCAAAGGTCAATTCAAGAGCACAACTACAACATATTATCTTCCAATTCATTGCTGGGGAAACTGTGACTGACAGTATCTTTTAGCAGCAGTTAAAGGAATTGTATTGCAAGTAAAGAAATACAGATAATGTACAAAGGATTTAGGTTATTGTTTGATGAGAAGTCCAAAGGTTTCTAGATGTCTGACTTTAACAAAATGCTTCAAACAGACAAAGGCAATCGTTCCTCCTCGATGTCACTACCTACATTCAGCAGACGACTAACCCAGCAACTCCACATAACGTAGAAATCTACTCAATCATGCTCATTGCAGAGAGACCAGAGATGGAAATGTGCCAAATATCCACTTGCTAAATTAACAGAACATCAATTATCATATACTCTTCTTCCGGGAAGCAGAGACACCTTTGATGTTCAAATGGTTGATTAATGTCATACAGCCTTATTATTATATTTTACAGCACAAAGCTTATGCAAGTATATTACACTGACCTTTCCTTGTGGGATTTCACTACATGTCAAGTCAATGTAAATTGAAGTCGATAGTACATGCAAACACTTCAAAACTTTAGAGAAGCAGTAAACCTGTAACTGATGCATTGGCTCTTTCCTCAGATTTAAAACCAATAAAAATATAACTGAGCACAAATTCTTCAGAACTGTTGGACAGAACTCTATATTCCTGTCGAGGGATATATTGAATAAAATCAAGTGATTTATTTTTGGCAGAAAATATCCCAAGGTGTAGTGAAGAGGCAATGGAAAGAAAATGAGTTTCAGAATCAACAAAATAAGTAAAGCTTTTAGAGTCATAGATATATAGCATGGAAACAAACCCTTCAGTCCAACTTGTCCACGCTGCCCGGATATTCTAACCTAACCTAGTCCCATTTGCCAACAATTGGCCCACATCCCTCTAAAAATATCCTACTCATATACCCATCCAGATGTCTTTTAAGATGCTGTACTTGTATCAGCCTCCACCACTTCCTCTGGCAGCTCATTCCATACATGCACCACCCTCTGAAAACATTGCCCCTTAGGTCCCTTTTATATCTTTCCCCTCTCACCCTAAACCTATGCCATCTAGTTATAGACTCCCCCACCCCAGGGAAAAGACCATGTCTATTTATCCTATCCATGCCCCTCATGACTTTACAAATGTCTATGAAGTCACCCCTCAGTCTCCGATGCTCCAGGGCGAACAGCCCCAGCTTATTCAGCCTCTCCCTATAGCTCAAATCCTCCAAAGCCTGGCAACATCCTTTAAATTCTTTCTGAACCCTTTCAAGTTTCACAACATCCTTCCGATAAGGAGACCAGAATTGCATCCAAAAGTGGCCTAACCAATGTCCTGTACAACTGCAACATGACTCCTATAGTCAACGCGCTGACCAATAAAGGAAAACTTACCAAATGCCTTCACTATCCTATCCAACTATGACTCTATTTTCCATGAACTATGAACTTGCACTCCAAGGTGTCTTTATTCAGAAACACTCCCTCAGACCTTACCATTAAGTGTATAAGACCTGCTAAGATTTGCTTTCCCAAAATGCAGCACCTTGCATTTATTTAAATTAAACTCCATCTGCCACTCCTCAGCCCATTGGCCCATCTAATCAAAATCCTGCTGTAATCTGAGATAACCTCCTTCCCTGTCCACTATACCTCTAATTTTAGTCTCATCTGCAAACTTACCAACTATACCTCTTATGCTCACATCCAAATCTTTTACGTAAATGACAAAGCTGTGGACCCAGCACCGATCCTTGCGGTGCACCACTGGTCACAGGCCTCCAGTCTGAAAAACAACCTCCAACACCATCATCTGTCTTCTACCTTCGAGCAAATTCTGTATCCAAATGGCTAGTTCTCTCTGTATTCCATGAATCTAATCTTGCTAACCAGCCACCCATGAGGAACCTTGTTGAATGCCTTATTGAAGTTCATATAGATCACGCCTACTGCTTTGCCCTCATCAATCCTCTTTGTTACTTTGTCAAAAAACTCAATCAAGTTCTCATGACATGACTTCCCATGCACAAAGCCATGCTGACTATTTGTTGGAAGAGAAATGAACATTAAACATTACACTAGAGTGGCAGTGATACTATAATTAAAAATATATAATTAATATAATTAGATATTTATAACAAATAGACATGACAGTCAGATTGTCAAGTGTTTTGCAGAAAAATTGTAGTGGACAGTAGGGTGACCAATCTGTGAGACAATGGAGTGATACCTCTTCTGGGTTTTGAGGATTTAGTAATAGACAAATTGTCTTTAGTTAACTCTTAAAATTTAAAATTTCTTGGACTTAAACAAGGCTGAAAGCGTAAGTTTCTCTTAATTTGAAGTTGTTCAGTTGGAATTGGTGGATGATGCAAGATTTTCATGTGTGTAAAATAATTTTAAATTATTTGAAATTGGCTGCTTAAGCACAGTTCTGACAATTGATGCACGACCACAATTTTGTCCTGTGGATGAAATGTCAAACAAAAGCCTGCTTGCCAATTCTGGTTGATGTCAAATAACTCTTGGCACTATTTCATACCTTGCAGTGAGCTGTCTTCGTCTTCTGAACAGCACTTCCCTCAGCCAATACATTAGTCAGTCATTCATCTCATTTCTGTTTGTAGGGCTTTCTTTTACTCAAACTGGCTGCTTTGTTTCTTGCACATAGCAGTGATGACTACACTTCAACTCAGCATCTCAAGGTGGCTTTCAATTTGTCCTCTGGCAAACTCTTAGTGCCTTCATTGCCATCTCTGCTTGCTCCTTTTCACATAAGAGCTGTGAGTTTTACACTGCTCTTTGCTCTAATTCTGACACCTCAGCTGATTCTTTGAGAATGGATACTTCAGCTCTAATAATTAATGTTGTTGAAAGTAGTGATGTGTCATTCAAGTAGATGACCAATAGCCACAGGCTTTGTGAGTTACTCATCCTCAGCCATCCCTATGGATATTTTACTGGAAGAAAAATTTGCTATTATCAGGCAGCCACCTCTTATAACACGTTTCACATTGTAACAGGACCCAATCTGTGCTGGGAACATTAATTATTTAAAATGAGAAAATTTCAGAAAATACCCTGGAGGAGTCCTTGTCACAGACTAGCAGGATAATGTGCAACAGTGAATTTACATTTTTAGAGCTTATTTCATTTTCTCCCAAAGTATTCATAGTTAATGAAATACTTCTGAAGTGTCGCCACTGTTCTCAATTTCTGGTGTCTGTATTATTGGGAAGCATCAATACTTTGACTTCTGTGGGAATTATCTGGGACTGACGACAAACAATTCCCCTGCTCTCCATGATCCTTTGCATTAAATTCAACGATTGTGACTGGTTCTGATACACTTAACTGCATTATTACCCAGAAAATATTGGGCAAAAAATGCCTTGTATAAAACCTGTGTAACTATAGAAATGACTCCAACCCCCAAAATCACTCCCAGTCCCTGAAACTGCTGTCTGACCCCAAACTCTGAAACACCAACCATTCTCTAAACTGAGTGGCTACTCTCGGGCTCAACCACCGTTTGACCAAACCCACCCTCCCTATTGACTTGATCTGACCTGTCTATCCCTGAACTTGACAACTCGTCCAGACCCAGTCCAAACACCCCCATCCCACCCATCAATTTCATTCACCCACTACCCTACTAATTCACTAACCCACCTCATCATTAATATCCACAACTAAATATTTTAAATGGTTAATGCTGTAAAGAGAGAGAATGTAGAATAACTTTCCCCTGGTGCTCCAGAGTCACAATGGAAGGTTTTTGGTTGACTTGCATGATCTGCTTTTCCAAAAGGAGTTGGACTCGGAAGACTCAGCCAAAAGAGCAGAGCAGAGTCAGGGCATGGAATGGCAGTCTGATCATGATTGCTGCTTTGCAGAAGACTGTGGCTCACCTCTCAGAATTTACCCTGTTAAGCCCCTTCAAAATCTTCACAAACATCAGACCAGCAACAAAATCTGAAATAACAGTCTAATATTTATTCCCAGAGCTTTTGAATATTTTCTGAGCCAGGAATTGGTACTTTGAGTGTTGAATTATGCAGGAGTATTTCATTTTCCTTTCAAGCTGCAGTGTTTTTGTCCAAAGTATTTTCATTTTACTTTCTCTTTTATTTATTGTATAAAAAAATGACAAAGGCTCATTACTGGGTGTGTGGATTGTGATGCAGGCAATAAAAAAACATTGTTCTGGCTGGTCATCTCCAGGATTGTAGGATACAAATGTTCTGCTGCAATATCTGTCCAGATTGCTGAAAATGGCAGCAATTAAAACCAGCCTCTACTTCTCAGCCTGCTTACATCCAGTAAAATGACGATGCTTTGATCAAACCTCTCCAAATGCTGATTTATACCATCTTTTCACATTGTTTTCCAGTCATTTGACTTCCACAGTGGTTAGGTATTTTTAAACGGGCTCTCTCTTCATCCTTTTTTAAACAGTAATACAAACAAGCAGGTGAGTAGCTGGAGAGGATTAAAAATGAATATCAGGATGCCCCATTGCCCCATTTGCTCCCCTCAGCTTCCTCAGTTGCACTTAAAGAGTCAGAGCTACACAGCATAGAAGCAGAGCCTTTGGTCCAACTCGTCCACACTGACCAGATATCTGAAATTAATCTAGTCCCAGCATTTAGTTCATATCCCTGTAAACCCTTCATATTCATATACCCATCTAGATACTTTTTAAATATTGTAATTGTACAGGCCTCTAACCACTTCCTCTGGTAACTCATTCCATACAGGCACCACCTTCTGAAAAAGTTGACTGTTAAATCCCTTTTAAATCTTTCGCCTCTCACCTTAAACCTATGCCCTGTAGTTTTGAACTCCCCGACTTTGGGGAAAAGACCCTTAGTTCGTTTATCTGATCCGTGCCCCTCGTGATTTTATAAACCTCGAAGGTCACCCCTTAGTCTCTGACTCTCCAGGGAATACAGCCCCAGCCTATTCAGCCTCTCCCTATAGCTCAAACCCTCCTACCCTGGCAACATCCTTGTAAACTTTTTCTGAACCCTTTCAAGGGTCACAACATTCTTCCTATAGCAGGAAGACCAGAACTGAATGAAAAAGGCCTAACCATCTTCTGGGTCCAATGGTTTATCCACTTTTCTGGGTGCTAAATGTCTCATTATTTCCTCCCTCACTCTTTGTCCATTTCAATATTTCATAATACTCATCCTTGATTAAATTCATAACAACAAAGCCCGTGTTTTGCACTTTCATTTGCAACTGACATTTTCGGTCTCTAATTAGCGGTACTCCACTACTCCAGTTATTCAGGTGCAGCAGGTCCATATCCAACACATTGTAAACCCCTGCCCCTGTCACTGACACTCTTCCCACATTCTTGCAGGACAAGGTGGGGTGGGAAACAGCAGGAGGAAGCAGCAAAAACCCAGTAGAGCCAGATGCAGCTGCATGTCCTTGACCTTTTGGAGGAGTTAGTATTTTGAAGTATTGATGCACTACTGAAACGAACATTGCTGAGACAATCCAGCACTATTCACCTTCCCAAACTCAACCCACATTTTGGGATGAAGGCCAAGCTTCAGGTAATGTCTCCGTTGACTTGTTTTAATCTAATGACCCTTTCCATCCACCTAACTTCCCACTTCTGCTCTCACACCTTCAGAGGTACCAGACCTGCCAGGCAGCCAGCCAATGATGTGTGTGAGACTGAAGAATAAGAAGAGCCATCCTTTGAGGAAGAACGACCTGAATGTGATCTGACTCTCACAACCAGAAGCTCAGATACTTTCAAAGGCTGGAGAGGAGTGGCAAGTCACTGGGCTGCTGCAGGGACAAGGTAAAGAACTGCTTGTGACAGCTGTCCGGAGAGTATGATTGCAGATATGTTGTGCAGCACAGGAGTTGTGTGACAGAGGAGAGAGATAAAGAACCTCAATGAGGTGAGATAAAGGGAAGACATGGAATGAGCACCAAAATGCTTTGTGCTTTAACAGCCCTGATAGAAACCCTGCTGTCAACTTCAAGGAGCATGGAAGAGTCTGGCACCAGCATGGCACAGGGGTATATGCAGGCCTTGGAGTCCATTTGCGCAGTGTAGAGGTGGTGGCCAACTCTATCACTGTACTTGTAAAATTTAGTCGTTATGCTGTCCCCGATGGCCAGTGTCTCAATTTCCATTGTAGTGCTTACACAAGTCACCCAGACTGCTGCATAGGAAGCTCAGATTTTGGAAATGAGATACATCTGCCATGAAATCAAGCTCAGTCCCATGCAGGCTCAGATGGCTGCACCTGGGACAGCAAATGTCAATTCTCAAAGGGGCATGCAGGCTCTCACTGCAATCCAGCAATGCGTGCGCTCACGCAGCTTACAAAGATCACTAAAATGCCCCCTCCCCCCACTCCCCCGGGGTGTGATAGTGTCTCTATGAAGCTCAAACACATGGTCTTTTCTCAGGATCCCAGCCACTCCACATTTGCTGTTGTTTATCAGCCATAGTTATCACTCATGTCAATGTGATACAGTCCAAAGTCTGGCTTTGAAGGCCCTGGTTTACTCAAGGGCTTCTTGCAAAGATATCTGCAGTCTTTCTCATTGACAGTCATAAACCATGCTGTGGCAAAAGTGAGGACTGCAGAGACTGTAAATCAGAGTCTAGACTATAGTGCTGGAAAAGCACAGCAGGTCAGGCGGCATCCGAGGAGCAGGAAAATCGACATTTCGGGCCAAAGCCTAAACCATGCTGTAGCTACTGGGACTGGCATTGTGCAGTATCACGAGGCCACAGAATGACCAATCCTTCTGACAGTGCAATCAATTATTAAATGGTGCAGTTTCAACTATTTTGTTGAGCAGATGATTCCAGCCACCCTGGAATGCCATTATTCCAGCCAAAACCTTCGCCACTCTCCCACCCACAAAAACTCCCCGACATTTTATTTCCTTAGAGTTGGTCATCTTGTTACGCCAGATAAAGGGTGCACAATCAAATACTGCATGCATGATTTGATATGTTATCAGAGTATCATTATCAAATTGTTGCCTTTTTTATTTCAACATTTTGGCCAAGAGAACTTGGTGCTGGTCTGAAACAGAGAAGTGAGAGGATGGTCAGTCATCCAGGGATTCGATAAGTGTATCAGTGTTTGTGGAGAAGCTCAGAGTCAGCCTGTCTCGAGCACTGGTATTCTGGATGCCTCCCCCCTTCATCTCCCCTTGAGGTGTTGGTAAAGACTTGTGACAAAGTTTGCACTCCCATGATTGCCAGTTTGTGGAGGACACAGCAGACCGTCATGAATTTGGCATCTTATATATCTCAATTACATCTCCTCTCATTCTTCTCAACTTTTGGAAATATAGGCCTAAACTGCTCAATCTCTTCTTATAAAACAATTCTTTCACATTTGGAATTAATCTTCAAGGGAGTGGACCAAACTGTATGCGGTATTCCAGATGCAGTCTCACCAATGCCTTGTCCAATTGCAACAACACTTGTCCACTTTTATACTTAATTTGAGCAATAAATGCAAAATTCCATTTGTCTTATTATCTGCCATACCTGCATATTAGCTTTCTGTGATTCATGTGTGAGACACCCAGATCTCTCTGCACCAAAGCATTTTGAAGTTTCTCTCCATTTTGATAAGTAGCAGCTTCTTGGTGCATGATGAAACTATTGTGACAGCTGCCAGAGAGCAGAAATTCACCAAAATTGCAGCGATGGCAATGTGACACATACAATGTTAAAGGAGTGGAAACTCCATTGTCATGGTTGAAAAACACCTGCATGCAATCGCTGACTTCCTGCCCCAGTGTGAAGCGCACTACTTTGATAAAGCCCACTCTTCCTGTTTCTCTTTGCTTTGGAAGGCGGAAAGAAGTCTGCTTTTGTTGTGTACAGGGCTTTCGTAACCTTCCAGAAGCAGTGACAAATAGCAAAATATTGAATACATCTACTCCAGCCTGGATGGATCTGGCACCATAGAAATTAAGGACCACAGGGACCTTGACTGAAACTGGCAGAACCACCCATGCCCTGCACTCCAACTGCAGGGCTGGTTTGAAGAGGTGGCACAATTCTCTGGCTATCTCCTTTCACAAGGTAAAAACAATGACTGGAGATGCTGGAGACCAGATTCTGGATTAGTGGTGCTGGAAGAGCACAGCAGTTCAGGCAGCAGCCAAGGAGCAGCGAAATTGACATTTCGGGCAAAAGCCCTTCATCAGGATCCTGATGAAGGGCTTTTGCCTGAAACGTCATTTTCGCTGCTCCTGGGATGCTGCCTGAACTGCTGTGCTCTTCCAGCACCACTAATCCAGTATCTCCTTTCACAGCATTATCACCATAAAAAACATTCTTAACTGACTTAGGCAAAGTGATCTGAGAGCGCTTTGCTGGGTACAACCTCCTGCTCAGAGCCTTTCTCCCTCCTCCTGAACAGCTTCTCCTCTGATGCCTTCACTCGAGCTGACTATCATATTGCAGTCCAATTATACCATAGGCTGTGACTAGGAACATATATTCTATTCAGAGGTATTTGAAATTAAAATCATGCATCCCAAAGATTCAGTACCTCTCCTTCCTAACTGCAAGGACCTCCGTCAACTGTTTCAAAAATATTGGACACATTATTTCGGCAAAACCAAAGAAGGATCTCATGTGCAGTTGAGCATATTGTTACACCAAGATCCTTTACAAAGTTCTCCAATTTATTGTGGTTCTGAATGGGATTCAATCAATAAGGCCCTGAGTGAGGAGTGTTCAGCTGCACCCCTTTCTTTATTCACTCACCTCTTCATTCGATTGCAGTGAGGTTAACTTGAATAGGATCTCTTCCCTTGTAGATAGTTGTTTTTCACCAATGAACTTATGTTTTAAAAGAAGCAATTTTAACTAGTGTTTCTTGAATTAAAAAGAGTGAATTCATTAATAACACATTAGAAGAAATACAAAGGCAACACTCATACACACAGGTTAGAATTAATAAGCGAGTCCAGAAAGATAAAAGTTTAAAAAATTAAAATTAGTATCCGAATTGCACTGAAGCTGTCACACTGGAGGTTGCCAGTAGCATTGCCATTGGTACTTGAACAGTCGATTTCACAATCCTTACTTCTGAAGTTTGGCTGAGATTCTGTAGATCTAATTCCTTTCAATTAGGAGATAGTTGAAATAGAGGGTCACTCTACTCAAAACATTACTCTGTTTTCTCTCCACAGGTGCCGCTAGACCTGTTGAATTTCTCCAACAATTTCTGTATTTGTTTATTCCTCAGACTATAACCCAGCTTCAAATTCACATTTTCAGCTCTGATCTCCAGCATCTGCAGTCCTCACTTTCTCCTAAATGTCAAGAAAACTATTGTTTGATTATTCTGCACTTCTGTAATCCAATTCAGTGATGATGGGTTTTCAGCAACCTGTCACCATTTATATTGAATATTATTTCATTACCATTAACCATTAACTGAAATGCTATATTACAAATGCCTGCACTTGAATAATTAGTTGTAAATCTTCTTGGTACATCTCGAGGTCGCAATATGTGTTTTATCATCTTTTAGAGCTAATTTTGAAAACCTGGTTCTTATGTTTAATGGGTTAAAATTTGTATAAACCTTTAATTAGTCCACATTTCCAATATGCATTCTCAACACGCAAAGCTTTACATCAGCAGTGTTAAAGAACAATATGTGCCTCATCGTACGCACATAAAATTAACAGCCAGATAGTAATAAAGCTGCAGCTTAATCAAGTTCCACCTTTATAATTTATGATACCACCTGTACATTTCACATAAATTAGACTCTGACTCACTCTCAGGCATCTGTAATTATTTATATAAACGACCACAAAGCATAAATTGAATGATGAGGTGGAAGAATAGAGTCTGATTAATGTAAGTAATACATTGGTGGCCAACGTGCGTTTCAGAACCGGTTGTGAAGTTGGATTGTCTTACTATCCTCTCAATAGGCATTCTACTTTCTGCCATTTATTTCATTATTAATGGCACAACAAGACCTGTCAAGAGTCCTGATTCAAAAGTGATTAGAATCTGCTTCCAAAACATATTTGGAGACTTTAACTTGGTAAATAATCCATTGGATATTCAGGGGAAACAGATTGTTCTATTTCAGAAAGCCAAGACATAAAGGATGGAACAAATGTTTACTTACTTGTAGAAGCTTTTATTTACAGTTATACATACTTCCTAACCCAACTCCAGTTTCAAGCAGTTCCTATATATCTCTTAAGAACCTAGAAACATTGAGTGCTAGTCCACTGAAAAAAAAACTTTGTAGGTAACTTATCAAATCAAATTAAATATCTACTCCTGGAATTGAAAATGCTGTCTAGTCCTCTAGCGCCACTGGTCATGGAAGGTCTTAAACATACTGGCAAGTACCATGTTCCTCCTGTCTAAGAGCACCTGGGCATTGACTTATCCACAGAGGAGAGCTAAACAACCAAGTCCTCCGGGCATTCCCGTTTCCTCCCACAATCCAAAGATGTGCAGGTTAGGTAAATTGGCCATGCTAAATTGCCCATAGTGTTCAGGGATATGTAGACTAGGTGCATTAGTCAGGGGTAAGTGCAGAGTAATAGGGTAGGGGAATGGGTCTGGGTTCGTTACTCTTCGGAAGATTGGTATAGACTTGTTGGGCTGAATGGCCTGTTTCCACACTAGGGATTTTATGATTCTGTGATAAGTCGAGTGACCCCTCAACACACTGCCGAGATGCGTTAAAATTCTGTTCCTAAATAGATGGTGGACAAGAATCCCCAGTTAATGCCCACCCTTAATACAATTCAAAGTTATTAGTATGCAATTAATACAGTTAAGTAACTAGGCTGGATAGGGCTAGATTTGGATGGAGGGGAGTTGTGGGGTGGTAGGTAATTAATGGGATGTGGTTTATAAGAAGCATGAGGAAACTTAGTTAGCATTGGAGAAAGAAACCCTCCTTGAAACTCAACAAAACTGACACTTAACCAAAAAAAAGGATAATTTATAGAATTCTTGAGATGATTTAGCTCAATCTGCCCATTCATGAATATTATGAAAGCAACTGCACTAGAAAGCACGTCAGGAAGGTTACAATGTGAAGCATTGCTGCAATTACTAGTTTCTGTTAGTTAGACTCGAAACTTCAACTCTTTTCTCTCCTTAGAGATGTTGCCAGACCTGCTGAGATTTTCCAGCATTTTCTCTTTTGGGACTAGTTTCTGTTCTGAGTTACTGAAATATGGAAACTTGAGTAAAAATTAATCCAGATTTAGCTTTTAACTATTTTATTTGTCCTTAAAATGTTCTTTATTTTAGAGCTTTTTTTTAAAAACAAAACTCTTCCACAAAGTTAGCAAATTCTACTGTAAGTACCCAGCCAGTTCAACCAAACAATCACATTTCAGAATTGCTTATTTGTCACAGCATCTTTGAGATAATTCTGTGCAGTTAACAGGGTAGGAAGTAACACTCTCTAATAAGATTGTTGTTGACAATTTACTGCAAATCTACTTTGCTTAAAATCCAAACCAATACATTTTAAAACCCACAAGCCTCTCCCCTGGTTTTAAATTTCACTTCAATTTTATTAATCACATACAAGCCAGAAAAATGCATCAACCTGTGGTGTGAAAATGCTGCAAGATTCATTTTAAGATATAGTAAGAACACATGAAACAATAGAAAGCCATTCAGTCCATCAAATCTGCCCTATCATCCTATGAGATCCACTTTCAAACAGATAACCCCAATATTCCTTTGCTGACAAAAATCTGTTTAACTCAACCTCCAGCCTCCATTGCCCTCTGGGAAAGAAATTTCCAATGGCTCCCAACTGTCTTAGAGAAGCAATTCCTCCTCTCTCTATCTTAAATGGGACGTCTTTTATTTTCAAACAATGTTACCAATTCCAGGCTGCCCCATGGGAGGAAACTTTCTTTCAGCATCTACCCTGTTAGGGCCCTCAGAGTCTTATATACTTAATTAAATCCTCTCTGATTTTCTAAACTCCAACGAATACAAGCCCAATCTGTGCAATCTTTTCTCATAAGACAACCCCTTCATCCCAGAAACCAGTGTATGATTCTTCAGTAAACTATTTCCAATTTAATATATATGAGATTTTTTGGGTGACTGCTCCAGGTACCGAATAGTTTTGCCACTTCTATCAGGATGTGGTACTGAATAAGAATAGTTTTACATCATTCACTCCCATTAATCCTCCTTTGACTTGGGCCTATCTAGTGATTAGCAGTAAAGGATCCACCACTATAGAGTATCTATAGACGAAACACTGTTCCCAGATAACAAGGCAACTTATAGCACTTTAGGAATAAATACACTTGGTAAGGCATAATTGCTAGGACCTTGAAGACTTGATAAAAATATATCTGTTTCCTTGAAAAGGTAGAGTAGAACAAGTTGTTTCCAATCAAAGACTGTGTATGACATTAATACTGGGGTAGAACTAATGTAGGATGAATCTTAATCTCTTCAGAACTACTAATTCGTACTGCTGTATGCTGATCAAATAAAGAGTCCAAAACTGTACACAGTACTCCGGGTATATTCTCACCAATGTCCCATACAACGGAAGTAATATTTCCCAATCCCTCTTGCAATAAAGACCAACATTTCATTTGTCATCCTTACTAGTTGCTGTGTCTGTATGCTAATTTTTATGATTCATATTTAAAGGGAACCATATATCGTATTTACTTTTATCAGCTGCTTAGAGCTCAAGATTTTGTAACTAGCTCAATTAAGCTTGAGGAATAAACCTGAACACTTGATTTACATAATAGATAAATACTGTCATGCTATCATGATCTATTACAATACCAGAGCCTTTCTATGCCCCATGACCTTCCCTTTTATTGTACACTAAATGTGACTATGAGAACTTGTGACATACTTAGAAGCATCACTGTCGCTAAGTTGAAAGTTCAAGTTCAAGTCCCACTCCAGAAACTAATTATTCAACAACGTGACTCCATTGTGCAGCCAAACAGATTGAAAATTAACCTGCAAATCTTTTAACGTACACAAACAACAGGCAGCAAGACTGAGACAGGTTCCTCATCAGCCATTTGATGGAATGGAATTTGTCACTATTCATTGATCCAGGCTACAATTGAGGATGCATCTTGCTATGATGGTTCAGATTCTTTTGAGGTGGGTGTGTCTCAGTTGGCTAGATGGCCAGTGTGGAGAAGATTGGAATCAATAGGACTGAGTATGTACCCCATCATGGCTGGTGTGGATTTAGGATTTCCCACTTTGTCTTACCTGTCCTAACCATAAAGAACGGCACAGCACTTCTGAATAACAGAAGAAACATTACTTTAATACACTATATTGAACTCACTCTCTTAGAACATATTATACAAGGATCCAGTGATATCCAAATTTTGGCCCTCAGCCTTGATGGTAAACTGTCTCCCTGCAGATAATACGCTGAAAAATGAAATAATTGCAGCACCTTCCAGAGTAGGAGGGCTAAAACACAGCATCGAAGTCAATTTGGGATTTTGTCCATAATTAATCGATAGGATTAAAGCGAACCAACTGTCTGAAATGAATTCTCTATATAAACTACCAATGCAAAGGTGGATGTCACCTTGCAGCCTAAAATATTAGACACAATTTCATTGATTATACATTGTTCCTGTCACAAAGTCCATTGCTTAAAAGACTTGCAGCATTGGTATTCATGACCATGCTGTTCATGTTTTCACATATCTTTGAGCTAATCCATTATTAGTCAGAAAGTTCACAGGTACCTCAAAGCTGGTCTCTATCCCTTTCACAATCTGAGTTAACACAATCTGAATTAACACTTTTGTATTTCTTAGGTATTCTTGTAGAAAGATTAAATGGTCACCATGTATGGGCCAAAGAGATTATGCAGACATTTAGTTTCATGGCACCTACTTAAAGTCACATGCTAATGGCTTATAATCATATATTACAGCATCCTTCAATATTTCTTTTTAAAGAGAGATTTTACTCTTTTCCCTCATCTTTACTATTAACCTTATGGACGCTTTCATAGATGGATACATCTGCATCTTTCTACAGGATTTTTAACCTTTCAAGAGCAGTCTGAGCAAATTGCCTATCTGCCTTTCAAACTTCCAGATTATTTGTTTTCTTCTACTGATTTATTTCCGGATGCCCATTAATATGTGGCTATCACTTTAATGCACAAATTCAGATTTTGTAAGAGGAAACAATACTGTTCTGATTAAGTAGACTGCAGATCAACGAACTTCATAAAAAAAACCCATGTCAATTTTCATTTGTGTCTTGTTCATAGGTTATTGCAACTGCTGAGATATCTCGCCAGAGACTGCACCTGCAATTTGAAAATGACTTATTGCATCTACCTTAAATGGAACTACAGCTGTTTGGTGATCACAATGTGTTGCTGTCAATAAACCAAAAACAAATACTATTTCAGATTCCTTAATTTTATGTTGATCTTCATTACTTAGCAAATTCAAGATTAAGTTTTAATCTAAATAAAAACAAAGAACTGTGGATGATATAAATCAAACAAAAACAGAAATTGCTGGAAAAGCTCAGCAGATCTGGCAGCATTTGTGAAGAGAAATCCGAGTTAATGTTTTGGGTCTGAGGAAGGGTCACTTGACTTGAAACATTAACTCAGATTTGTCTCCACAGATGCTGCCAGACCTGCTGAGCTTTTCAAGCAGCTTCTGTTAAATCTGTTTCATATAATTTTGATGCATAAGAACTATCCGGTACTGCAGATTTAAAGGAACCTACAACATGACAGGACTAAAACTTCCTGTGACCCATAAAGTTTCTTCAGATTGACATTATCTTCACCCTGTTCCTCAGAATTTTCTTTGCAATATGTTAATTTAAAGAAATTGTCTTTTCCTTTTGGACAATTCACCACATAATAATACTTTGGATAATATTGAAATATCTATTAAATATTCTTTGGAATTCTGAGAATCATCCAGCCAGTATTTTTGTTCCAATTTTGTATTCTGCTATAATAATGAGAAATGTTAAAAGGTTTTACATCCTCACTTCATGTTTCATCATTCTTTTCTATTGATGCCAGCACTTAGTATCTAAATTATTTAACAATATTTTACAAAATCTGTGAAAGTCATAGCTATATTCTTCCATGGAATATGCATGTGTTTTCTTGAGTCTATCAAATTTTGACCTGCCTCAGGTAATTTGCAAATTGTCTTTCTTATTGATTTAATCCAAAAACACTAACAAAAGATTCAATCTTTCATCATTTTCCAGTTTTTAGAGACAAGTCTCCCAAATACTTTATTTCTGGTCTTACTTCACTACTGGTTCTGATGAGGGAGGATACTGAACACACAGCTCAAACAGCAGTCAAACAGACCTGCAATGGAAGAAAACCTGACTTTGGCAGAAAGCGATCTTATGGAGATAGGGAGCAACAGGCAAAGGGTTTCATCAACCGGATGTGAACCATAGGTTTTATTCCATATAAATATTACAATTTCCTAATTTAACTTAATTTCCCTTCATACAGGTGAAGGCCAGATGCCTGTAGAACAAGGAATCCTAATTCATGATCTTCAGCCCATTCACATGTTTAAATCTCATGTTTCATGTAGCAAGCAACAACCTCAAGGCCATTCCATGTTTTATCTGTGAATACAACCTACTTTCAACATATTCTTCCATTGGTCATATGTTTCAGAATTCATAAACATCAGAGAATATTCAAACCCCAATAAATACTTGTGTTCTGTCATTTTCCACAATAACTATTACAATTTTAGTTTTCTGTCTGTTTTGTTTTTAAACTTGATTTCCAATCATTATTTTCAGGCATATTTGTGGTGGAAGATAGAACTGGAGCCACTCTATGCAAATGTTTGAGAGTTCTTTCAATTTACAATAACATACATTGCAAGTTACAAGTTGAGGAAAGATTAAATAAAGTGGGTTTGTATTCTCTAGAGCTTAGAAGAATGAGAAGCAACCTTATTTAAATATACAAAATACCTACAGGAATTGATCAGGTAGACACAGGAAGGATACTTCCCCTCATAGGGAGGGTAAAGCTCTAAGGGACACAGTCTCAGAAAAAGAGGCAGATCACAAAGAATTCTGAGAGGTTGAATTTCTTCGCACCGATAATATTCGGACTTTAGAATTTCCCATTCATAGAGTACAGAGTCTGACTATGATTAAGGCTAAGAATGCCAGATTTCTATGTATTAAAACCATCAAGAAATACTGGGATAGTGTAGGAAATGGTTTGAAGTAATTGATCAACAATGAACTTACAGAGCTGTGGAATGAGCATGAGGAGATGAACAGCCTAATACCACTCCTATTTCTTATGATTTTACACCTCCTAGCCAAGCCACCAAAGTTTCCTTCTGTCCCTATTTATAGAGTCACATGTGCATTTCCAGCTTTTGTCCACCAATTACATATAATTAAACAGAATTAGTGTACAATTAACACAGCGGCTGCTAGGCAGCACGCAAAGAACAACGCATTTCATTAAAAAGACATTGCTCTTTAAATAAATAAAACTATTGCATAATGTCCCTTGCAGTTTGAGAGATGCTTACTTTGCGTCCACCTAGTTTTCTAATTCAAGCACACCAAAAATTCCTTTCAGAGTATTCCTCCAACCTGTTTTAAAATCCCATTCAATAAAGATCAGGGGCAATGTTTGATCCTAGTCATAACTCTTGAAGATCAACAAGTCGACAGAAATCACACAGTCACAACAGTGATAGTTATAGAGAAAGCCACA
Source organism: Chiloscyllium plagiosum (assembly GCF_004010195.1). Taxonomy (NCBI): domain Eukaryota; kingdom Metazoa; phylum Chordata; class Chondrichthyes; order Orectolobiformes; family Hemiscylliidae; genus Chiloscyllium; species Chiloscyllium plagiosum. The sequence continues at coordinate 107,140,992 of NC_057713.1, read as the reverse complement.
ATGTGTAAAGCCATGTAACCACCAATAGGCAGATTGATATTTTACAATGTACACCTAGCTTTTGAATGGTGAATATTGTTACATTGCATATAATTAATAAAGCTGGAATAGCTAATTCAGTATTTTAGTAATTAAAGAGCTAAATCTAGTATTAAAGAACACAAATGGATTCATTTAATAATTTACAATCTTAATTTCAAATATTACTCATGAGATCACCAGGAGAATCTTGAACTAAGTGGGAAGGTGAAAGATTAATTTCCACATAGTCCCTCCATGTTCTTTTTCTCAGAAGGTATGAAACTTTGGAATTCTCTAGCACAGAAGACTGTGGAAGTCCAATATTTCAAGTAGCAACTTATAGATTTCTGATTACCAATGACATACAGGGCTTTAGGGATGTGTTTGATAAAAGACATTGAAATATTTGAACATTCATGATTGTATTGAATGGCAGAACAGTCTACTCCTGGTGTTACGTTCAAAATACCTGTGTAACATCAGTAAAAGAATCATATTAAAAATTACATAACACCAGGTTATAGTCCAACAGGTTTATTTAGAAGCCCTAGCTTTCGAGGCGCTGCCTCTTCACCAGGTGGTTGTGGAACAGGACCATAAGCAACCACCTGATGAAGGAGCGGTGCTCCCAAAAGCTAGTGCTTCCAAATAAGTCTGTTGGACTATAACCTAGTGTTACGTGATTTTTAACTTTGCCCACACAGTCCAATGTTGGCACTGCCAAAATCATAAAAGAATCATGGAATTCAACGAAAAAACGGCAAGAAGTACTATTAGGAATCAATGTGAATGAAAGCTGACACAATATATAAATTTGTTAAGTATTAATTTTAAGAAAGCAATGTTGGTATTACAATATTTCTTGTTTTGTCAATGGCATTACTACAAGTGGAGTATTAAAGAATTTTTCAGAATCACAGCGTGAAAAATGAAACATCAAAACAACATCAGCATGGTATTTCTTACATGTACGATAGTTTAAAAATTCAATTATTTAATGAAGCCTTCTGCTGTCACTTTAAATGGTGCCAGTTTTATAACTAAATTTTGCAATATAAAATAACTAGTTCAAAAAGTTTTCTCATTCTATAAACTTAATGTATTGGCCAAGTACGATTGTGGTATTTGCCACCTTTCATCTTCCTTGACTGCTTCTAAGGGTCTATTTGGTGTAAAGTGGCTGAGGAACAGCCTCTAGTGAATCAAAGCACATAGAGGCTTCTGTCTTAACTGGATGTGGTTTATTGCATAAAAGCAATTAGCTAGTTAGACATTGTTACCAAGACTGCTGGGAGACAGAGATGACATATCTCCCCTTCAAAATCTTGAGATATTTGCCCTACATCCCCACTCAGTGTGGTATGACAATATTCCGTTTCCATGGAGATTAATGCAGTCTCTAAGAATCTGTAATTCTTCCTGAATTCTGCTTCCAGCACAATCTGAATAGCTTCTCTAAAGTCAAATATTCTTTGGACTGTAGTAAATAAAATAAAGACACATCAATAATGTTGTTATCTTTACTGGCATAGCACACTGAAAATCAAGCCCTGCACTTCTCAGAGTCATCAAAAGGTACTTTAAAAAAATAAGCAAAGTCTTCATTTGCCTGTCTGATAGACTCAAATTAACGTGTTTCCGGACTTAAGAGCTGCTATTCATTATAAATAAACAGATTCCAACTCTTGTAAACAATTCTAAACTGTCAACATATGAATGTACTGTTTAAAGGTCTAACCCCATTCTAAAACTTCGCTACACACATGTAGACAGACAGACACAAGCAAAAAAAATGTTGTTTTGTGTGGAAGGAAGAAATACTGGGAAACAATTCAATAGCACCAGTTCTCAGGATTTGATTGGGGAATTCCATTTATTTTTCACATCCCTCAATTCTCTAATTTATCCTTAAGATTTATTCACTTTTTTATAAAGTGACTCGTTCACATATCATAAAGTCTTTGATACATTGGTTGAAAGCAACAACATACAATAACTGGAGGAAGAAAACAGTGTATTTCTTTAGCACCAGATATATTCACTGCAGAGAAAGAGGGACACCACCTTCCCTTTCAGAAGTCTGAACGCTTCTGTCTATTCTGTTCACACCCACAAGCTGTGCAGGTATGAAGACTCCAATTGTCAACAACCTGAATGTCTTTTGTCCATGGCTACTTGTTGTCTACTATCTCCAGTTTCCCACTCCTCTTGAACACCAGGAACATGAGTTTAAGTAACTTGTTTTTAAAAATGCAACAATTCCTTCTACAGTACATGGTTTTAAAATAGTCAGTTTTCCATTTCAATCTACAGTCAAAAATACAGAATATAAAATGATACGATCTTTACAAATCAAACAACAATTTTGCCTCTTACGAATTCTGATTTCAAAGCTCAGTTGCCACAGTTTGTAAGTAATCTGTAACACACTTAATGATACTATCAGCAGATTCCCCTGGAAACTAAACTCCTCTGATAAATTTTGCTCTTTCAAGAATTTCATTTCTTCTGAAAGTAAAATAATTATTAAAAGTTATCAAGAATAAAACGCTTTGTGCTTTATTGGTGATTTATTATCTCATTTGTTGTAGGTCTGACTGAACACAGTATATATTTATTTGTTCAGCTTGTTTTTAAGCTGAAGCAATTCTATTACTTAAGAATTGTTTTCTCCAAGATGTTTATTCTGTGTTCTATTTGGCCCATCTGATATTAAAACTCACATGTAGTATATGTTCACCTGCCATTTTCCCTAGCGTAATTTACATTCTTCCAAATTTACAGTTATAGATTTTGAAATAAACACTTTCTCTTGAAGATCTTTACTTTTATAAATAACAACTTTATTTTTCTTGTCTTAAGATATTTAAATTGTCCAATGAGCTTTTAAAGCTTTTAATTCTCTTAACCACAAAACTGTATAATTACATTTAAGTCTGAAGGCTTTCTCAAGTTAGAGGTTTCTTGTCTTTGGCAAGCAAAATTGAGTTTTAATTGCTGATTTCCCATTTTCCCTAACTATATATACAATGCATGCCTTTTCTCATGTGTTCTCAAAATAAGGTCTTTTTCCAGTGTGCTTAATACATGCTTCCCGTTTAAATCACCAATTAAATAATGGATCTCCCTCTCCTATCACAATCTCAAAAGTTTTCTAATTATCTTCTTCTGTTAGACTCTGTCTACTTTAACATTTACATTTTTCTTATTTCCACCTTAATTCTGTTTCTCAATGCTGCCACCTCAGTAAAATTTATTTTGGTGGCTCTTGATTTCTGCCATGAACTGTGCCTCATGGTGTACACTGTTATGTTGGTGACACTTTGTGAGCTGGAAGTAATCCTTTTTTTTAGTTCTAGCCTTCTCAGCCAAATTTTGAGCCATTAATTTATAGTTTTGCTTTATCCCCTTGCCCAACTGAAATTTTCAACTTTGTTTAAAGTGCTTCCAACCTTCGAACTGCAATGCTCCTACACATCCTTGTTTCCAGTTGAATATTTAACCACCAGGTGTGACTAGTGTTTAACCACTTACTAGCCCACACCACTTTCCCTGTCTTCTTTACCACGCCTATAGTAAAGCTTTTGGTGTTGCTGACTTAGAACATAGAACATAGAACATTACAGCGCAGTACAGGCCCTTCGGCCCTCGATGTTGCGCTGCCCTGTCATACCAATCTGAAGCCCATCCCACCTACACTATTCCATGTACGTCCATTTGCCTGTCCAATGACGACTTAAATGCACTTAAACTTGGCGAATCTACTACCGATGCAGGCAAAGCATTCCATACCCTTACTACTCTCTGAGTAAAGAAACTACCTCTGACATCTGTC
>NC_057713.1:107127354-107137128 GCF_004010195.1 Chiloscyllium plagiosum | reverse complement strand
CTTGTATGTCTGTATTAAGTCACCTCTCAACCTTCTTTTCTCTAATGAGACAGCCTCAAGGCCCTCAGCCTTTCCTTGTAAGACATTCCTTCCATACCAGGCAACTTCCTAGTAAATCTCCTCTGCACCCTTTCCAAAGCTTCCACAGCCTTCTTATAATGCGGTGACCAGAACTGTACACAATACTCCAAGTGCGGCCGTACCAGAGCTTTGTACAGCTGCAGCATAACCTCCTGGTTCCGGAACGCAATCCCTCTATTAATAAAGGCCAAAACACTGTATGCCTTCTTAACAACCCTGTCAATCTGGGTGGCAACTTTCAGGGATCTGTGTACATGGACACCGAGATCTCTCTGCTCATCTGCACTCCCAAGAATCTTACCATTAGCCCAGTACTTTGCATTCTGATTACTCCATCCAAAGTGTATCACCTCACACTTGTCCATATTAAACTCTATTTGCCACCTTCCAGCCCAGCTCAGCATCCTATCTATGTCTCTCTGAAACCTACTACACCCTTCGTCACTATCCACAACTCCACTGACCTTAGTGTCGTCCACAAATTTACTAACCCACCCTTCTAAGATTTCATCCAGGTCATTTATAAAAATAACAAACAGCAGAGGACCCATCACCGACCCTTGCGGTACGCCGCTAGTAACTGGACACCAAGATGAACATGTTCCATCAACTACAACCCTCTGTTTTCTTTCAGCAAGCCAATTACTGATCCAAACTGCTATGTCTTCCACAATCTCATTCTTCCGCATTTTGTATAATAGCTACTGTGGGGAACCTTATCGAATGCCTTGCTGAAATCCATATACACCACATCAACCGGTTTACTCTCATCTACCTGTTTGGTCACTTTGTCAAAAAAGTCAATAAGATTCGTTAGGCATGACCTGCCCTTCACAAAACCATGCTGACTGACCCTGATCAGATTATTCTTTTCTAGATGATTATAAATCCTATTTCTTACAACCTTTTCCAACACTTTACCAACAACTGAAGTGAGACTCACTGGTTTGTAATTACCAGGGTTGTCTCTACTACCCTTTTTGAAGAAGGGAACCATATTTGCTATCCTCCAGTCCTCAGGCACTATTCCTGTAGATAAGATCAATGCCAAAGGCTCGGCAATTTCTTCCCTTGCTTCCCAGAGGATGCTAGGATAGATCCCATCCAGCCCTGGGGACTTGTCTATTTTCACACTCTGCAGTATTTCTAATACCTCTTCCTTGTGAACCTTAATCTCTTCTAGTCTAGATGCAAGTATCTCTGTATCTTCCTCACCAAAATTTTCATTTTCTATAGTGAACACTGTCGAAAAATATTTATTTAGTGCTTCCCCTATCTCCTCTGACTCCACACACAACTTCCCACTATTATCCTTGATTGACCCTAATTTAACTCTCGTCATTCTCCTAACTGAGTTTTCACATTTTGTCCTAACATAAGCCTTCTTCTTCTTCTTGACCAGAGATCCCACTTCCCTAATAAACCACGGCTCACGCGTTCTATATCTTTCTCCCTGCCTGACAGGTACATACTTATCTAGGACACACAGGAGCTTTTCCTTGAATAAGCTCCGCGTTTTTAATGTGCTCATCCCCTGCAGTTTCCTTCCTCATTCTACGCTTCCTACATCTTTCCTAATGGCATCGTAATTTCCCTTCCCCCAGCTGTAACTCTTGCTCAGTGGAGTACACCTATCCCTTTCCATCACTAAAGTAAACATAACAGAATTGTGATCGCTGTCTCCAAAGTGCTCACCTACTTCCAAATCTAACACCTGGCCAGGCCTGTTACCCAGTACTAAATCTAAAGTGGCTTCGCCCCTTGTAGGCCTGTCTACATACTGTGTCAAGAAGCCCTCCTGCACACACTGGACAAAAACTGACCCATCTATAGTACTCGTACTGTAGTGATCCCAGTCAATATTTGGATAGTTGAAGTCCCCCATGACAACTACCCTGTCTCTCTCACTCCTATCAAGAATCATCTTTGCTATCCTTTCCTATACATCTCTGGGACTATTCGGAGGCCGATATAAAACTCCCAGCATGGTGACTTCTCCTTTCCTGTTTCTAACTTCAGCCCATACTACCTCAGTTAATGAGTCCCCAAACATCCTTTCTACAACTGTAATATTGTCCCTGATCAACAATGCCACCTCCCCCTCTTTTACCATCTTCTCTGTTCTTACTGAAACATCTGAATCCCGAAACCTACAACAGCCATTCCTGTCCCTGCTCTATCCATGTCTCCGTAATGGCCACAACATCGAAGTCCCAGGTACCAACCCACGTTGCCAGTTCACCCACTTTATTTCGGATGTGCCTCGCGTTGAAGTACACACACTTCAAACCAGGTTCTCGTTTGCCAGTGTCAGATACTTGATTTGGGAACTCTCTACTCTCATTCTCTTCTGTACCTGTCCTACAATTTTGGTTCCCATCCCCCTGCTGTATTAGTTTAAATCCATCTTAATAGCTTTAGCGAATTTCCCACCCAGGATATTGATACCCCTCTGGTTTAGATGAAGACCATCCTGCTTGTAGAGGTCCCACCTACCCAAGAAAGAGCTCCAATTATCCAAAAACTCGAAACCCTCCCTCCTGCACCATTCCTGTAGCCATGTGTTCAACTCCTTTCTCTCCCTATTCCTCACCTCACTAGCACGTGGCACAGGCAGCAAACCAGAGAAAACAACTCTGTTTGTCCTAGCTCTAAGCTTCCATCCTAGCTCATTGAATTTCTGCCTCAAGTCCCCATCTCTCTTCTGACCTATGTCGTTGGTGCCAATGTGGACCACAACTTGGGGCTGCTCTCCCTCCCCCCGAAGGATCCCAAAAATACGATCAGAGACATCACGGACCCTGGCACCTGGGAAGCAACACACCAACCGTGAGTCTCTCTCGTCCCCACAGAACCTCCTATCTGTCCCCCTAACTATCGAGTCCCCAATGACCACTGCTCTGCTCCTCTTCCTCCTTCCCTTCTGAGCAGCAGGTGCCCCACTGCTTTCCCCTGGTAAGTCATCCCCCCCCAACAGTATCCAAAACGGTATACTTATTATTGAGGGGAATGGCCTGCCGGTTCCCTCTCTGTAAGTCCTGTCAATAACCCCTTCTGCCTCCCAAATGATCCGAAGTTCATCCAACTCCAGCTCCAGTTCCCTAACGCGGTTTTCGAGGAGCTGGTCTTTCCCATAGTTCTCACTGACTACTTGTTAGTTCAAGCAGTTGCAGCTGCTGACTGTGTGTGACTAAGTGATAAAAACTTAAAGCTTTAAACTCACTATTTTTTTGGAAATTTCTTTTCCTTACTCTAATAGTTTTTTTTCACATTGGGGTATTAAGCGATGAAGCCCATCACTGATCACCATGTGGAAGGATGTTCTCTTTGTTTGGCTGGATCTAAGGGCTTGGTTTACATTGGTAGAGGAACAATCACTAATGAGTCTTAGCAAAAACAGGCTCTTATCTCAACAATATATATTTAATTGCATGATGGCAATCAGATGCAAAATGCATTAACCAGTTAGGAACCTGTGTTGCAGTGTCCCTGCCTCTGGGCCAGAGGTTTAGGTTCAAGTCCCAACTGCTTGGACATGTGCCATAGCTTTTCTGAAATAACTACAGTTAAAGTAACGATATTAGTTTGTGATATTGTCACTATGACAATTGAGAGACATAGATGACACAGCTGTCCACTTCAAGATCCAGAGCTATTTCCAGATTTCCCTCACCAAGGCTGAATGACATCATCTGGTTGGGTGAACCTTCATGTAGTTTCAACATTAACTCTTTCAGACCTTATACAACATTGGTCATCAAAACAAATTGTTCTCTGATTGCCATATTGCTGTTTGCGGGAGCTGACTGTACACAAATCACTAGCTACATTTCATACATGACAACAGTAACTACACTGGAAAAGTACTCAGTCAACTGTACATTGCTTTGAGGTGTCTTGTTTTTTTGAAAGGAATCAGATAAATGCAAATTGTGCTTTTCCCTTGCATGTCAATGAAGTTGTGGCACAACTGGAAGTCATCAGTGGTGATCAGAAAGAGGCAGACTCCACAAGTTGACTCATCTGAACAAATTGCAGCTTCACAGAAAATCCAAGCTGAAACTCTGTAGTCTTGAAGATAAGTAGATGTGTATAAACTCCCAGTAGTTCTCCCGGATCAATAACTGACCCTTATGGATATAAGCACATTTCAGATGATACTCAATTTGTATTCTTTCTAAGTCTGATCTGTTTATTATACAAGAGAAAGAAACACATTTCTAGCAAGTTAACATTGATTTTTGATAGATTCATGAGTTCTGAGCTATGAGGTTTAGGCCTTAAAGATGTTTTCCTCAACTGGATATCAGCTGTGAAAGGACAGCTTGATTATCCATGCCTTATATGATATAATTGCAACTTCTTGCATAACTAAGTACTCCATATGTAGAAACTAATCCTTTAAAATTGCAGTCCTCATCTCAGTTTACTGCTGCCATTCTTTGTTAAACCATACAGTATTAGACATGGCTGTCACCTACAATTATTGGTAAAATCTATACACAAGAGCTAAATGACCTAAAACTCGGCTAACCCCCAATTCACCTCAGGGAGCAACTCTATCTAAAACATCTAAACAAAATGATTTGCCTTTTATTGAAAGCTGTAGGAAACCTGCCTTAATGATAATTTCTCTGAAATTCATTAGATCTGTATATAATGCTCTGGGTGAAAAAAATGCATTTATACAATAAGAAGGTTTTGCATCAAACATCTACCTATCTGACCTCAAAATATCATACTTGAGGGTGTACAACAGATACATACCTGATTGACTGATGTATCATTGCACCAATAATGCTGTTTTTCTCTTGGTCTAAGTTTTGCTTGGTAGTTCTTTAATAAGTACAGTTACAATGGAAGAAGTTCCTACATTTCCTACAGGGTTATCCCAATCTGCTATCGTTGCTTTGGCACAAGATCACTGAAATCCCTAGAAAAACAATGTAACACAGCAACAGCAGGCACAAAATCGACTGTTTAGTGAAAACATTGTGAAAGTTATGCTTTTAAATGTGAATTGGGAGGAATCCCATTCTTTACTCTAAATTAAGGTTGGGTTATTGGCATGCAACTAACAATAGTTCTTGAGTACCTTGCTCATGTCACTCTTCGTGCCTGAGTTTAGAGCATTCGAATGTTGCACTCTACATGACATCTCTAGACTCAAGAATTTGATTTACTGCCTTCCTTAAATTTGCCTTCCTTAATTTACAACTCGTCCAAAACTCTGCTGCATTCATCCTTGTGTTAAATCTGTTGCACTCATTATTCATCGTTGACCTACAAATGAAATCACCAAGGCCTCAAAATCTTACAGTTAAAATCTTCACCTTTGGCAAAAAATTCCCTCATAACTCACACTCCTGCCACAATCTCCTTTGGACCTAAACATATTCTCTCTGACTCCCTTCTCTTGGGAGTCCTGTTCTCTTTTGGATTTATTGTGCATTACTGACAGAGATTCAATCTGCCTCAGCTCTATCATTAGGAGCTGTTTTTTTCTGAAGTGATCTGTCTCTCTCTCTACCTTTTCTCTATTTTCACAACACAAATCTCTAACAATCAGTGTTTAGTCATCTCTCTTCGCCTCTTGATTTTGGTTTTAGCTTTAATTTCCTGATATGCTTAAACCTGGAAGCTGTCCATCCTCCAACAACACTGTTTGCAATTTCCACCCATCACCTTCGTATGGTCCAACTCTTGCCTTTCCTTCTCTAACTTTTCTATCCCTATTTGTGGGATAGGTTATCACCAATGTCTATTATATGCCCATTGACTCCCACATCTACATCTGACTTATACCTTTACTCTAAGCATAGATTCTCTTTGCTCTAATAGGATATCTGGTCGGCATGGATGGGTTGGACCGAAGGGTCTGTTTCCATGCTGTACATATCTATGACTCTATGACTCTATAGCTACTGAGCCTCTGTGAACAAACTATATCATCAGATCACTTGGAACTGGAGTCTGGGACTTTAGGGCTCCAAATAAGATGTCCACTCTTACCATCCATTGTATATAGAGTTGAAAAGTGGAAAAGCACAGCAGGTCAGGCAGCATCCAATGAACAGGAGAGTCGATGTTTCGGGCATAAGCCCTTCATCTGAAATCCTGATATAGTCAGCTCAATAAACCTGTTACTGTTCACTTACAAGAGTGTAGATATCACTACTACAAGGTGACAAAGGTGACCAGATTCATGGACCAGAAGGAAATGGTGAGAGCCTAAAGTGAACTTTCCATATCATCACTACTTGGATGTCTTCATTTTCCTCAACTGAGAATTCCTTATTACCCCCACAATCATGATTAGTGAGGCCCTTAATGATGTCTGTTCCATTTCTTGTACTTCTGTTTTCATCTTTTCCACCTGCCCAGAAACATGATAGGGTTTCCCTTATCCTCATCTTCCATCCCACCAACCACCTTATTAAACTAATAATCAACTGCTGTTTCTCTTACTTCCAGTGAAATGCCACCGGCTTCTCCTTTAACCATCCCAAAGTAATAATTCCCTTTACAATAGCCTGTGATTCATTCCACAGTCACTTTCAACATTCATTCCCTTTCTGAAAGTATATTTCTTTGGAAGTATGAGAGATTTGCCTTTTTTAAATCTCCTCTCTTCTCATCATCTAACAGCTCAAATATGTTTACCATGTGAATCAATGAGTTTCAATGTGCTTTATTCAATTTGGTATACTATATTCTCTGTTCACAATGCTGTTTGTTCGACATTAGGAAACGAAATGCAGTTTGAGTGACCACTTCTGCTCAGCCCACAAATTTTCTTGCTCTTTAGATAAACTTCAGTACAAATACACATTCTCTGACGCAATGATCTCAGAGATGTGATTACATTTGATGGGGCACTTGACACAAAGCCATTTCTTAAAAGACTTCCTATTATAATTCATAAACATATTCCCACATTTTTCTGTTCTTCACAGAGGAGAAGTATGCTTCTGATTTCCCAAAATGCACTGCTTTGAGATTGATGGTCCTGTTTAGTGCATGCTGATTGCAACAAGGAGACCCTTAACTTATTGTACACTTTAAAGTGTAACCTTAATGATAAGGTTACACCTAGGTTAATGATAGGGTTTTGTCTTATTTCTAGTGGGAATGGCCAAAGATTGGGTGGTCACTCTAAAGGGCTTTTGCCCGAAACGTCGATTTTCCTGCTCCTCGGATGCTGCCTGACCTGCTGTGGTTTTCCAGCACCACTCTAATCTAGACTCTGGTTTCCAGCATCTGCAGTCCTTGTTTTTACCTGGTCACTCTAAAGGCCTCTTTTCTATTTGGTTGGCAAGCTGCAATGAGCCAAATGTGTGTTCTGGTTCAGCTTGAGGTTTCGGGATCAGTTTAGTGTGACTAACAGCAAGATAAATTGAAGGCTTGCATCCAAACCAATGGTCCCAGGATGGCAATGGACAAAATTAATCCAAAACATTTAGCCAATCTGATTGGTCCTAATGTTCATGGAACTCGGCAATTTTTATGATACTGACCTGAAATAACATCACGATCCTTTTTACACATTAAACCTTGATTTCTATCCTAACAGGGACCTACTGGCCATTCCAGCCTGACATTTTGGACAACTGATAGTAGGTCCTTTTCAAAAAGCAGTCTGATGTTAATAGGTTACTAATGTTACTGACCTAAATTTATGATCATTACCCCCCATTGACACTAGATAAAGACAGTCGCTATTGACCACACTGAATATTATAATGCTTGCATTACTGCATCTCATTAGGATAATATTAAACATTCAGAGAGAGCTAAATAGAAATAAGAGCCAAAATGCATTTGCAAGGTGCAGCATGGATTATATATCTTAATAAAAGGGTTATGCCATCAAACTTAGTTTCCATGGAGAAAAAGCTCACGACATACAACCATAGTAACACAATTAAATTAAGTCAGTTGGTTCTGCTAATAAATGCTGAGATTATACCCTCAAGAGCAAGATATTTCTTGTTGTTTATAGCTCAAAGGAAAATCGATTTCTACATGAGGTTGGGTTTATCATCTTATGATGAATTATAACCATTCAGCCATTAATACAAATACATTATACACACTTACTCTGGAATATAAATCCTCCAATGATCATTAAAGATATCAGCTATATAGTTTTAGTTTCGCTTTATTTTACTTACTTGCAGGAGTTGAATTCTGATAAATAGAAGACTGATTTATGTATTAATTTGGAAATAGAATTTGACTACCTCCTCCATTTTCAGTGTTGCAAACTTATGAAATGGTGCAGCAACAAATAGGATTGGCATGTTGAGCTGATCCACATTTAATGTAAAACTCACACAGACCTAGCTCACTGGAAAGTTGGTTTCTTAAAGTAATAAGGTACTTTGGCTCAGTTTGTGGCTGAATAATTATAGTCTTAGCAAATTCTAAAGGATTTGTTGAAAGTTGTCCGCGGGAAAATGAAAAACAGTTTTGTAAATTTTTATGTCTTTTGATCAACATAAGTTTAAAGTTTAGCTTTGGAAGATATTTGGAATGGAATTTCATTAGAACAACATCACAATAACATTGGCAGAAAATGTGCCCGAAGTGTTGTTCATGCAAAGAAACTGAGTTTCTGTCTCACCTCTGGTAGAGTTAGAGCAATAGAACTGTTCGAAAGTTTTTAACAAGCTGTTCAGATATGTTAAGACATATCTTTAGAGCAGGTGGGACTTGAACATGAGCTTTCTGGATCAGAGATAGGGACACTACCCCAACATCAGAAGAGCCCCACATACTAGCCAAGCCTGAGTCACCTTATCTTCAGAGATTGGGCACTTTCAAAACTCCCGCCCACCCTCTGACGACCCCTTCTCCCGCCTCCAACACACCCCATCCACCTGGACACCCCGTGCTGGCCTCCTACCTGCCCTCGACCTCTTCATAGCCAACTGCCGCCGCGATATTAACCGCCACCTGAACTCCCCCACCCCTCTCACCCACTCCAACCTCTCACCCTCGGAACACGCAGCCCTCCACTCACTCCGTTGCAACCCCAACCTCACTATCAAACCAGCAGACAAGGGAGACGCGGTAGTAGTTTGGCGCACCGACCTCTACACCGCTGAGGCCAAACACGAGCTCGCAGATACCTCCTCCTACTGCCCCCTTGACCATGACCCCACCCCCCACCACCAAACCATCATCTCCCAGACCGTCCATAACCTCACCACCTCGGGGGATCTCCCATCCACCGCCTCCAACCTCATAGTCCCACAACCCCGCACCTCCCGCTTCTACCTCCTGCCCAAAATCCACAAACCTGACTGCCCCGGCCGACCCATTGTCTCCGCCTGCTCCTACCCCACCGAACTCATCTCTGCGTACCTTGACACCGTCCTGTCCCCCTTAGTCCAAGAACTCCCCACCTACGTTCGGGACACCACCCACGCCCTCCACCTGCTCCATGATTTTCCCTTCCCCGGTCCCCAACGCCTTATTTTCACCAGGGACACCCAGTCCCTGTACACCTCCATCCCCCATCACGAAGGACTCAAAGCACTCCGCTTCTTCCTTTCCCGCCGTACCACCCAGTACCCTTCCACCGACACCCTCCTTCGACTGACCGAACTGGTCCTCACCCTGAACAACTTCTCCTTCCAATCCTCCCACTTCCTCCAAACCAAAGGAGTCGCCATGGGCACCCGCATG
>NC_057713.1:107117890-107125803 GCF_004010195.1 Chiloscyllium plagiosum | reverse complement strand
GGTGGATGGGAGATCCCCCGAGGTGATGAGGTTATGGACGGTCTGGGAGATAATGGTTTGTTTTTTCCACCTATCACATTTCCGACGCCCCTCCCCCAAGTCCCTCCTCCCTACCTTTTATCTTAGCCTGCTGGACAAACTTTCCTCATTCCTGAAGAAGGGCTTATGCCCGAAACGTCGATTCTCCTGTTCCCTGGATGCTGCCTGACCTGCTGCGCTTTTCCAGCAACACATTTCCAGCACTTTCAACCTAGTATGGCCGAGGCCAGAATGCTTGTATAATGCCCTGAATGGCTCTGAAACTGTTAGTACTGAGGAGTATCATAAGCAACACCACTATAATGATGTCATTGTGACTGGTGGGCATCACAGCTTAAGATCTTGGAGAAGGCAGATCTCAATAACAATATCTATCATGTTAGTGTAATCTGCAAACAGTTGTTAGCATTCAATGAGCTACTTCCTCTTCAATACAAGAGACTGTTCTAGTTAGATCAGTAGGTTTTCCTTTACCGTATTGAACAAAGCAGACACTATAGATCCATGTACCTAAAGACGATTGTGTCAACAAACCTACCTCATAACAAGGTGCAGACTACGTTTATCTGTATCTACAACAAGATAGCTGAAAATCAATTCCAGACCTGCAATCTAGGAATAGTTTAAGGCTAGTTAGGGGAAATGGGCAAAATGCACAGAGTGCACATTAGGGTTTCCAGTCTAGTCAAAAATTGTGAATCATTTCAATGGGATTTTATTTCTGTAACATCTGGGCCAAGTTGCTGCCAGAAATTCTACACTTTTCCAGAGGGTCCAATGCTGATATGAAAATTAAATGGAAACTTAGCTATCAACTTAATTTATACTCTTATGCTTTTAATTTCATGATAAAGAACCCTTGAAAAGTTCCACTTTTTCGAACAGGTAATGACTGTGTTTATAACTGCAGACAAGGTATAACTACTGCAGGCCATCCACACTAGACTTTTTACTGTTACAGTCACTTTTTTTTGTGGAATTATAGAATGGTTATAGCACAGAGGAAGCTGTTCAGCCTATTCTGCATCTCTTTGTAAAGGCAACTTACCGAGTCACACTTCACTTTCTGTAAGCCCTATACTTTTGTTCTATTTTAAATTTCAGTCCAAACTGCTTTTAAAAACAACAATTGAATTGGCCACTAACACTCTATTAGATTGTTCATTCCAGATAGTCGTCATTTCCAAATGGCTATGGCTTCTCCCTATCTACTCTATTCAGACTTCCATAATTTTAAATAATTCCATCGAATTCCCCCCCCTTATCCACTTGTCTAAAGCTGCAGTAATGCCAGGCTATCCATGCAACCAAAGTCCCCCCTCCATGAAATTATTCTCAGTGAAAGTCTCAGTAACTAGTGAAATCAGAGAGCAGCAAGGACTGTGATCTGGGGTCTCGTCAGTACTTTCTTGGGATCTCTGTCAAAGTTATTCTTGTGGCTGGAGACAGTCAGTTCTGGGGATCTGTACATTGACTAATGAAGAAATGAAAAGGGTCGTTGGAGTGGCTTTTTAATGATAAGGGTTCAGGGCATTCAAAACTTGGGACGAGGGAAGGGAAGAAGTATACGCTGAGTTGGAAACAAGGACGGTGACAGCGGATTGACAAGTATAAGGAAGGCATGGTGGCTCAGCCGTTAGCACTGTTGCCTCACAGTGCCAGGGACCCGGGTTTGATTCCTGCCTTGGGTGACTGTCCGTGTGGAATTTGCACATTCTCCCCATGTCTGTGTGGGTTTCCTCCCACAATCCCAAAATGTACAGGTTAGGTGAATTGAATATGCTAAGTTCCTTATAGTGTCCAGGGATGTGTAGATTAGGTATATTAGTCGGGGTAAATGGAGAGCAGTGGGGGAATGAGTCTGGGTGGGTTACTCTTCAGAGGGTTCATGAGGACTTGGGCTGAAGGGTCTGTTTCCACATGGTAGGGATTCTATGATCTATGTCCCCCAATAATTTTATACATCATGTTCCCCTCAGTCTTCTCTGTCCCAGTCTATCCAATCTCTCTTCTTACCTATACCTCTCCAATCCAGTCAACATCCCTTCTGCTGTGCAATCACATCCGTCCTATAATGTGATTCCAGAGCTGCACACAATACTTGAGGCCTAATCAATATTTATACAGTTCCAGCATAAGCTGTCTAACTCTTGGTTATGGCTAATAAAGGCAAATATCCCACATGCTTTCTTAACCATTTTGTCTACTTGTTCCGCTACCTTAAAGGAATGGTGGATATATGCACCAAGGTGCTTCTGGTCCTCAGTGCTCCCCAGGGTACGACCATTCATCATGTATTCCATTGCCTTGTTTGTTCTGCTCACAATTCTTTGGATGGAATTCCATTTGCCACTGACCAGTCCATCCCGTAACCTAAAGCTCTCCTTCTCATTATTAAGCATTCCACCAAGTTTTGTATCATTCGTAAACTTGTTAATCAACTCTTCTACATTCACATTTAATCATTTATATATATCATTACCAGCAAGGGCCCCAACTTTAAATCTTCTGGGACCCCAATTAGCACAGGTTTTGTGTCACAAAAACACCCCACCACCATCACCCTATGCTTTCTGTCACGCAGCCAGTTTTAGGTCCAGAGATACTTGCATGCTCACAATATCCATGCCATGTCTTACTGTGCCAATTAGTACTGTCACAGAGCCATGCAGTTTGTCTTGCTGGTTAGCAGTCCTCAGTCAAGAAGGTCCATTGTGCTGTAAGGTACTGTGCTATGTTAATCTCACCTGCAGCATGTACCAGCAGCTTACGTGGCAACTACACTGTATGTACAGCAAGTAAGCAACCAAATCTTAAAGTCATGAGGGGAGTAGCCCTGGCCAGTGCATAAAGGCACCCATCCTGGCACTGTAGGTCAATGGCACCCTACCATACCAGTCCAGGTTATGGTCAGACATCTGCTCATCGTGTTCCCAGTCAGGTCATTCATGCCTCTACAGTCTGGAGAGTAAGTCATTGGCTTCAAAATGGAAGGTTCATGGGGTAGAGTTAACAGAGTCAAGGAACTTTACAGCCACCGGTCAGGTATCTGGGCAATTCTTTTCTGGGGCTGTCAGTTAGGTTTCCCAAGATGGGCGGGCCAGGATCTGTCCATTAGCTCTATCACAGGGAAGAGGGGACAGACAGGGCTCAAGTGCAGCCCTTGCCACAGGGATGAGATTAGTCTTCAGGAAAGGAGTCTGCAGGGTGCGGTGGGGCAAGGGGTGATGAGAATTGAGAAAAGGGAAGTGTCAACAGTATTTGTAAGGGAGTGATATGGTAAAGTGTAGAGGGGAGGGGAATAGTTTGGGAGGGGGATTGTCCATGGTTGATTTCAAGGAGAGGAGCAATGAATGACCACACCTGGCGTGTCATCTCATATGTCAGAAGCTAGTGGTGGAAGGTAGATAGCTGTGGGCACCTTTAGAGATTTTGGGTGGGGATCTGAGGAGGTGCAAACTTCCGTTTTTTGCAAGTGCTACTAGAAAGGGGATTTAACATGATTGTCTGGGGCCTCCGTTGAGATGGAAGCTGCAAACCACTGACTGAGGAGCACTCACTGTGGGCTTCTATCGTGCTGGAAATTGAAAGTGCACAATGGAGAAGAAATTGACTGTGACCACAGTCAGAGTGGGCAGAGTAATTGACTTGATGTGAGGGAGGTTAGCAGGTGGCAGCTTTGCTGATGCTTCCTGAGGATTCTGTACTTTTGTTCAATAAAGGCCTTGCCAAACCTGCTCAATTTTACTTCAGCCGTCAGCTCACATTTTGCAATTTAGGATTGATACTGTATCCCATGAAGTGCACAAATAAAATGCCACCACAATCATGTATAAACATTACATTCACAAGTCTACAGAAGACTGTTCCTTTCAAAATTCTTGAGCATTATCAGATTGCATTGTAAGCAAAATATTTTAACGTCTCATGAACTGATTCATTCTTCAGTGCTTTGCAAGTATTTGTACCATTAGTTTGACTGTGTGCATTTTCATGTAAAATAATTCTTCCCATAAATAAATGTGGCTATTCATTTTAGTCTGAATGTAATGGGCTGTCAGTGTGGCACTTTGCAACTTTTGGAATACATGGAAGTATTGATGGGCAAATTGATAATTGTTTGACCTTTGGCATATTTTTCCATGATCATACCATGAAATACAATGAATCTAACAACATTTAGTGAGTTTATGGGCTGTTATTTCTTCATGAGGGGCATGGATAGGGTAAATAGACAAGGTCTTTTCCCTGGGTTGGGGGAGTATATAACTAGAGGTTTAGGGTGAGAGGGGAAAGATATAAAAGGGATCTATGGGCAACTTTTTCACGCAAAGGGTGGTACGTATATGGAATGAGCTGCCGGAGAATGTGGTGGAGGCTGATACAATTATAACATTTAAAAGGCATTTGGATTGGGTACATGAATGGGAAGGGTTCAGAGGGATATGGGCCAAACGCTGGCAAAGGGACTAGATTAATTTGGGATAACTGGTAGGCTTGGATGAGTTGGACTGAAGGGTTTGTTTCCGTGCTGTACATTTCTATGACTCTGTAACACTATATGGCGCACGGTGGCTCAGTGGTTAGCACTACTGCCTCACAGAGCCAGGGTCCCAGGTTCAATTCCAGCCTCGGGTGACTGTCTGTGTGGAGTTTGTACGTTCTCCCTGTGTCTGTGTGGGTTTACTCCCACTGTCCAAAGATGTGCAGGTCAGGTGAATTGGCCATGCTAAATTGCCCATAGTGTTAGGTGGATTTGTCATAGGGAAATGGGTTTGGGTGAGTTACTCCTCGGAGGGTCAGTGTGGACTTGTTGGGCTGAAGGGCCTGTTTCCACACTGTAGGGAATCTAATGTGCTCCTTTGGCCATTTAGATTACCTAAACCATCTTTGTTTAGCTATTTAATATTAATATGGAACATTATTATTGTACTCATAATAAATTGAACGGTGAAGGAGTTGCCAAATATCTCCATCTGGATGAGAGATTGGTCTTGGGTAGTAATGTAAAATGGCAATATGTCAGCACCCCAGCTGAATTTTCTTCTTAAATGAACTCACGACATAATGGTGCAAGAATAGGAAGAAAGCCATTGCAAAAGAGTCACTGACTATAACTGGATGGATAAGAATACAACCAGATGAGGACAATCTCACCAACTGAGAGTTTTTGAAGCAAGATGGAGTGTGCTTTATTCTCAGCTTTCTGCAAACATTGCTGCTGAAGTTCTTCAATGCTTTTTCTTTCTTTGAAGTTTGCGCCACATATAATCAGGGTGGTTAAGAAGACATTTAGCACACTTCCCTTTATTGCTCAGGCATTTGTCTATAGGAGTTGGGCTGTTATGTTGAGGTTGTACAGAACTTTGGTGAGCCTTCTCCTGGAGTACTCAGCCCAATTCTGGTCACCCTGTTATTGGAAGGATATTATTACACTGGAAGGGGGGATGTTACTGGGAATGGAGGGTTGAGTTATAAGAAAAGGCTGGATAAGTTGGTACATTTCTTGCTGGAGATTAGGAGGTTGAGGGGTGACCTTATAGAGGTTTATAAAATCATGAGGGGAGTAGTTCAAGTGAACAGCAGCTGTCTTTTCCCTTGGGTTAGGGATTTCAAGACTGGAAGGCATACTTTTAAGGTGAGTGGAAAAAGGTAAAAAAATGCATGAGGAGCAATTTTTTTTACACAAGCAATGGTTCATATGTGGAAGGAAGTGGTGGATATGATTACAGTTACAACATTTAAAAGACATTTAAATAAGTACATGAATTCAGAAAAGTTTGGAAGGCTATGGGCCAAGCGCTGGCAGATGAGACTAGTTAGTTTGAGATAATGGTTGGCACAGATCAGTTGGACCGAATGGGCCTGTTTCCATGCTGCATGACTGTATGATTCTTAGTCAGTCACTCACTTTTAGATAGAGTTACATCGTGGTTAATAATGGTAAAGACGGGTTCTTGTCTTGTTAAGATTCCAGTTCACTGACTCCTTGTCATTGTTGCTTTGACAACTTACCTGCAGCAAAATACCTGTCAGAAAAGTTAACTCAAGCTAAATTCTCTTTTCCATGATGCCCCTTAAAACAACTATTTTCTGCTAATATACATTAGTCATTTTAATTCTTTTACACTTAACTTTTGGTGTAAAAGTTAGGCTTGGTAGCAACTTTTTTGGGTATTACAAACGTCACCTAATTTCCAAAATGATGTCAGGTTAACAGGATAGGAAGCTGGTAAGATGTTTCCCCTGGGTGGGGAGTCTTGAAGCATGAGACACAATTTAATAGTCAGGAAATGCTACTTAGAATTGAGTTGAAGGAAAATGGTTTTGCTTTGAGGGTGGTGAGTCTTTGGAGGGTGGTGAGTCCCATATATTTAAAATAGAAGTAGGTAAATTTTGGACTACCAATGATGTAAAGATTATGGGGATAGTGTGAGTAAAAGGTATTGAAATGTTTGATCAGCCATGATTGTCTTAAATGGAGGAAAGGACTCAATGGGCTGAGTGGCTCACTTTTGCTCCTATCTATCTGCAATAAAAATAAGATGTGCTGTGGGACTTGCATACACCATCTTGATTAAGGAGTTAGCATGCTCACCATTATCATGTGTGAGGGATATGCAAAACAAGAGGTCCATGGGCACAAACAAAAACAAAAATTGCTGGACAAACTCAGCAGGTCTGGCAGCATCTGTGGAGAGAAAACAGAGTTAACATTTGTTCGTAATGACCCTCTAATTCATGAGATTAATTTACTTGTAATGCTGATTCAAAGCCAGCACTGCTAATTTGAAAATTCCTGATAATTTCTCACAGATATAGCTGAACATGTGTTTAACCAGCACGAAGAACTCATTGAGTGCTAGCAACTATCTACAAATTAGATAGCTGGACTATGTTAAAATTCTACACGTTTTGGTGCTTTGCAAAGATGTGTCACATTTTAAAAGTCAACACGACGAGGGTGGGAGTTGCTGAAATACCTTTGGCTGATTTCAAGACTTTCCCACAAATCAGCTGCTTCACTGACAGGTTTGCACTAATTAGCCTTCCTGCTGGAATTCAGCATGGCAGGGTGAATGATGCCCACTGTGGTCCAATATACATGCCCTTTGGCGAAATTGATGTGTGCTGCTGAATATAACCACCCTCCATGCCACTCCCATAGCCTACCTAGACCTCCAATCATGATCTGTATATTGCCACCAACCACACTCCCTTCTTAAAATATCTTGAGTTTTGTTCTTGTCATGGCATTTGTTCCTACCTCCACAAATGTCTTTGCCTCACACACCTTCACAGCCTTGACTCCATCAGCTTTTTTTGCCAGTAATACCCGCCGCTGATCCCACAAACCCTTTCATTATCCTAAGCAATCAACGGCAGACCTCCAGGCTCCTCACCAAGTTTAATGAGCTAATCCGTGACCAGATTGAGCAGACCCTTGACTGCTATGTTCACAGCTCCCTGCCTGCCTCACTGTATATCACGCAAACTCACGAAAGGGTCTGTGTTTGTCCCTGAATGATGCCCCGTCTACCTCACATTACCCTGAAAGGGAAGTTATTTCATAGCAACAGTATGAGCTAGCTGTCTCACCCTGCTACTTTGTAGTAAGCATGCAAGTGGGCTTTTCCATGATTAGGAAGCTGCTAATGAGGACAAAAAATATTTTACCTATCTCACAAACGAGTAATATGATATGAGTTTCGTTGCTGGTATAATACCTGTTATGTAGGCAGACCATATCAAACAGCAAGTCCCTTTGAACATTCACAATGGTGAAAATGTGTTGCTGGAAAAGTGCAGCAGGTCAGGCAGCATCCAGGGAACAGGAGAATCGACGTTTCGGGCATGAGCCCTTCTTCAGGAAT
>NC_057713.1:107117641-107117730 GCF_004010195.1 Chiloscyllium plagiosum | reverse complement strand
ACTGTGTGGAGTTTGCACGTTCTCCCCGTGGCTGCGTGGGTTTCCTCCGGGTGCTCCGGCTTCCTCCCACAGTCCAAAGATGTGCAGGT
>NC_057713.1:107104287-107115452 GCF_004010195.1 Chiloscyllium plagiosum | reverse complement strand
CTCGAACTCAGTACCGCCTTCCTAACCTGCAATCTTCTTCCTGACCTCTCCGCCCCCACCCCCACTCCGGCCTATCACCCTCACCTTGACCTCCTTCCACCTATCGCATTTCCAACGCCCTTCCCCCAAGTCCCTCCTCCCTACCTTTTACCTTAGCCTGCTTGGCACACCCTCCTCATTCCTGAAGAAGGGCTCATGCCCGACACATCGATTCTCCTGCTCCTTGGATGCTGCCTGACCTGCTGCGCTTTTCCAGCAACACATTTTTAGCTCTGATCCCCAGCATCTGCAGTCCTCACTTTCTCCTCGAACATTCCCAATGGGCCAATTATGCTCAACCAGCCCATGTAAAACAGCAACTTAAATGCTTCCAGCCTTGATGCTTATGTGATACTCTCAAAAAGAAATTTTTAAAATGTTTTGGAGTCTCCTAAAGTTTTGTCTTTGTGCTTTCTCAGGTCTTTTGATTGAAGGGACTGACCATTAGCACCAGATCTGCTGATGTTGGCAACAATATGGGAACATGAATCAAGAGGTGTGTTGATGCTATTCATGCCTTATCCCATAAGATAGGCAAAGACTGTCACTTGGAGAAGTGTTCTTGAAGCACAAATCCTGAAATCAAAAGTGTTTTTCTGGGTTTTGAAGTTGGCAAATGACCATGCTTGCACGGCACCTTGCTGTGTGCAAATTGGTTGCTGCATTTTCTTCTTACCAGCAGTGACAACACTTCAAAGGGTACTTCATTGGTTACAAAGGGCTTAGGGACTTTCTGTAGTTGAGACACAAACTAAATGAATGACTTCATTTTTCTTCTTTTTCAGGCTCTCAGCAAAGAAACATCAACTTCATAAAACAT
The DNA here is from genome assembly GCF_004010195.1 of Chiloscyllium plagiosum. Lineage (NCBI taxonomy): Eukaryota > Metazoa > Chordata > Chondrichthyes > Orectolobiformes > Hemiscylliidae > Chiloscyllium > Chiloscyllium plagiosum. The sequence continues at coordinate 107,114,593 of NC_057713.1, read as the reverse complement.
TTCAGCCAACAAAAATTGTTTGAGTCACATTAAATCAGCATTTAAAATTTATGTAACAGCATGAAACAGCTCAGACAACACCTGTGAGCTGCAGGATATTAATGTCACTTAAAAATTACATTAAACAACATTTGTGTTCCTTCCTCTCCTGCTAAACATACTAATACAAATGATATGCAATTTACATATTCCGTTGAGATGATTTTTATGTCTCACTCAGAAAATTTATCAGTAATACTTACATACAATTTTCTGCATGGCCTCAGAGGCCAATGATGCAAGCAACCTAAATGTGTTCAAAGTATAATGAACAATTCAACTGGAGACATTTTTAACAATTCTTATTTATTTAGATTCTGTCTCCTCATTAAGGGAACATTCTGATTATATTCTTTTTTCTGGAATGTATCAAGTGGGGCATGGATAGGGTAAATAGACAAGGTCTTTTCCCTGGGGTGGGGGAGTCCAGATCTAGAGGGCATAGGTTTAGGGTGAGAGGGAAAAGATATAAAGAGACCTAAGGGGCAACGTTTTCACACAGAGGGCGGTGCGTGTGTGGAATGGGCTGCCAGAGGAAACGGTGGAGGCTGTTACAATTGCAACATTTAAAAGGCATCTGGGTGGGTGTATGATTAGGAAGGGTTTGGAGGGATATGGGCTAAGTGCTGGCAGGTGGGACTAGGTTGGGTTGGGATATCTGGTCGGCACGGACAAGTTGGACCAAAGGGTCTGTTTCTGTGCTGTACATCTCTATGATTCTATGACTGTATAAGTTGGAAAAACACAGCAGGCCAGGCAGCATCCGAGGAGCAGGAGAATCGACGTTTCGGGCATAAGCCCTTCTTCAGGAATGAGGCTGGTGTCCAAGGCGGGCTGAGATAAAAGGTGGGGGGGGAGGGGATTTGGGGGAGGGGCGCTGGGAATACAATACGTTTACCTATCTGCAGTCTTCACTTTCTCCTCTATGACTGTATAAACCTATTTCCCTCCACCCCTGTTCTTCCATTAAAACTGACAAAATGTGATAACTGTTATCATCTTACAGAAGTGGCTTAGAAAAGTTAATAATAGTTATATGGTTGATGACTCTTACCACCCTGAATTAGACTATAGAACCATACAGAAGAAAGTGAGGACTGGTGAAATCCACATTGATCCTGTGTGGTTGGAGGTCCCAAGGCAGAAGATGAGACATTCTTCCTCCAGGCATCGGTGGCTAGAGTTTGGTGGTGGAGGAGGCCCAGGACTTGCACCACCTTGGCGGAGTGGGAGGTGGAATAAAATGTTTGGCCACAGGGCAGTGGGATTTTTCAGTGCGTGTGTCTCAAAGATATTCTCTGAAACATTCCACAAGTTGGCACCCTGTCTCCCCAATATAGAGGAGACCAAATCGAGAGCAATAGGTACAGTAGATGATGTGTGTGGAAGTACAGGTCTCTGGGACATGGGGTCAATGTGGATGTCACCAGTTTCCTTATTTCCCCTCCCTGGACCGTATCCCTGAACCAACCTTTCAATCGGCATCGCCTCTTGAACTGTCCCACCTGTCCATCTTCCTTCCCACCTATCAGCTCCACCCTCCTCTCTGACCTATCCACCTTCACCTCCACCTTCATCTACCTATCACATTCCAAGCTACCTTCTCCCAAGCCCCACCCCCTCCTATTTATACCTCAGCCCCCTTGGGCCACTCCCTATTCCTGAAGAAGAGTTTATGTTCAAAACACAGACTCTTCTGCTCCTCAGATGCTGCCTGACCAGCTGTGCTTTTCCAGCACTACACTCTTTGACTATGGAGCCATAGAGCCATACAAGTTCACAGAAAGAGGCCAGTCAGGCTATCATGTCTGCATTGGTTAAATAAACTAACTGCCCATTCTAATCTCACCATTACTTGGTCTGTAGCGTTGCAGGTTACAGTACTTCAAGTGCTGATACAGGTTTCTTCTAAATGAATTGAAGATTTCAAGATTAAAATGGGTAATGAATTCCATACATTCAGCATCTTTTGGACTTTGATCTCTATGTTGAAATAAGCATGTGTTCCCAGTTCATCCTATCCAAGTCCACCATTAATTTGTACATCTCAATTATATCACCCCTCAGTCTCCTCTCTTTTAAAGAATGTAATCCTAGCCTATTCCATCCTACTCTGTACCTGGAATTTTCAACATTTTTGTAAATCTCCTCGGTACTCTGATTGCATCAATTTATGTCCTTCCTATAATGTGATGACCAGAACTGCACTCTAAACCTCAGCTTTGGCCTAACCAATGCTTTATATAGTTCCAGCATTACATCCTTAATTAATATTCAATTCCTTGCTTGATGAAGGAAAGCAACACATATGCCTTCCACACCACCTTCTCCACTAATCCTGCCACTTCAAGAACTTGTGAACATGCACTCCAAAGTCTCTTATTTCCTCAACCCTCTCCATACCCTTATGCTTATTGTGTATTACCATGCATTTTTGCTTCCCTCCAAATGCATATCTTTGAGTTCTCTGGATTGAATTATATTTACCATTTTTCCAGTCAGTCAATCAAAACATTGATATTTTCCTACAGTCAGTGGTCATCTTCTTCATTGTTAAGTACCCGGCCAATTCCTTCTAAACATTTCTAAATGATGTCTATCGGCTTTAAGTATAAATCATTAATATATCATATAATAACAAGGGACTGAAAGCTAAACCCTGTAGAGATCTACTGTAAACCATTTCCATTCACAAAAATATGCTTCAACCGTTGCTCTATGCTTCTCGTCACTGAGCTGAATTTGGATCCAACTTGTATAACATGGGCTTTAACTTTTCTGAACAGTCTACCAGATGGGACCTTTTGGGAATTTCTTACTTCTTTGTTTGTCTTATTTATTCATTTGATCCAAAATGGTGGACTATTTATTTCTTTATTTTTCTAATTATTTTTGTTTCCTACGAATTTGATCGTAAGTATCTGTTCTTAGGTACCTTTGTATCGAAGATGGTGCTATGATGTGGCAACTGTAAACTTTTCACTGTGCTTATTTGAGTACATGTGATAATATAGCTAATTCAATTCAATTACTTTGCCAAATGCCTTACTAAAGTCCAGGTAAACAACATCCACTGCACCACCCCTCATTAATCTTTCGAGTTACATTCTCAAAATTTTCAGTTATGTTCGTAAGAATTGACAGGCTGAATCTTACCATGTTTTGCCAAAGTGGGAATCCATTAATTTTGGTAGTGATTCTCACAGCAAAGCCAAACAAGTTTTTTAAAAATTAATTCATAGGATGAGGGCATCATTGGCTCGGCCAGCATTTATTGCCCATCCCTAATTGCCTAAGAGTCAATCACGTTGCTGAGGGTCTGGAGTCATTTGTAGGCCAGACCAGGTAAGGATGACTGTTTCCATCCTTAAACAGCATTGATGATCCAGATGGGTTTTTCCCCAACAATCAACACTGGATTCTTAGTCATCATTAAATTCTTGATTCCAGATATTTATTGAGCTCAAATTCCAACACCTGCCAAGGTGGGATTTGAACCCAGGTCCCCAGAGTCTTTAGATTAACAGTTTAGCAGTAATACCACTAGGCCATTGCTACATTGCATCATGTCAAACTTGCCATATTAATTAGTGCTTACGTCTGCATGGTGAGTATCATATCCAATTTGTGACCCAGCTTGCTATACCCCGTTCCTGGAGCAACTTGCTACTCATCATAAATCCCCAGAATGGACTTGCATCCCTGGTGCTAGCACCATATACAAAAGGCCATTGTGCACTTAGGCAAACATTATTAGTCCGGAGCTATCCGCCAGAGTTCCTGAAATTTGACTTGGAGTCTAGTTGGGAGGAATTGAGTTGGCCATGTTACATGCTCCTGTTAGATGGGGTAGTGTATAGGTGGGACTCCTTTTGCCCCCAGTTCCAGCAATGAAGACCACCCACCAGACCAGGCTGACATGGTCCAACGTTGCTACCAGTTTAAAGCTATCTCAGCTGACTGGAAGACTGCCCAGCACTGTAGGAAGTATGTCAATGTACTTCTGCATTCTGCCAGTGTAAGTGCCACTATTTCTTCTGAAACCTCATACTCACTCTATCTCCTCTATCTCTGCTGTTGTACCAAATTTCCCCCAAGGCTAATGCTCTACCACATGTCCTAATGCCTGCAGCATCTTCTTCATGTTCCCGACTCCCTTCAAACTGTGGCACTACTAGTCCCATATGTCCTCCCTTCTTCCCACTCACTCACTCAGCATACCTCCACACCTGCACCAACAGTAACATCTGTGGTGCTCACTTTTATCTTTCATGATAACTACACTCTCTCACTCCAGAAGCAAAACAGCCCAACGTTAGGCAGAAAGAATCAAGAGATCATACCTGTCATTCAGTTTCTCTCCCCTTTGAACAGAGGATCCTGACTCACGGGCATGGATGGCATTAGTGGTTGCCCTAGGGTTACTGTGACAGGACACCCCTGAGTGAAGTCTATCCCTCTTGACTAGACTTAGGCCTACTGACAAGCATTGCAAACTTTGTATCTGTGCTAAATGATATGGCAAGATAGTAGCAATTTTTGAACCTGGCATCTCTAACTGACTCAGCAATGTGCAAAAAGCAACATAAGGCAAGTATGCTGCAAGCATCCAGGCAAACTCAATTATGAGTGAACTCTATGACAGGGAGCCTGCTCCAGACCATGTGCTGGGTACATGTCCCTAAGCACAGTGTCCCTGCTACAGCACAACAATAATAGTCATCAGAGTTGCAACATTGAAGTTCAGAAGCATGGATTGAAATGTGCCATGTGGATTCTTTGATGCTGATATATAATAATGTCAGGTGCCAAAGACTGTGGGTGTGGATTGCGTGTGACCAGGGCAATGAAGCATTCCAAGGTAGTGATCCCTAATGTCCAATGTTGAAGGCTTTTTGAATAAGTGGTGGGTTGAATTCACACCTGCTCTAGTTCCTGTGTCAACTTTTCTTTGTTACCTGTTTGCATTGTGGGTTTGGTAAGATCACAGCGGGTTTAGCTGTTAACAAAGCTATTAGCAAGCGATAAGGAGTGTTAGTTAGGAACTCACTGCTGCTTAGTGAAGATCTCTCCATGACACTTGAGAAAAACAAACAAGATGTGGCAAGATCATCTTGATGTCAAGGTGAGCCTTGCAGAACATCTTGACCAATTTTGCTACACATTGCATCATAAGCCACATTGCTCAGAGTCTGGTAAAATATGGCACATGACCTTTCCATCACAAAACCATGCTGACTATCCCTGATTAATCTGTGTTTCTCCAAGTAACAGTTGATCCTTTCTCTTGTTATGGACTAGGCCAAACCACTCAAAGCATTCTCAAGCAGGAAGTCCCAGACCATAAATTTGCAATTTGTTTCGATAAGTGCACAGTGGAAATTACCCGGAGTAAGATAGCTAGGTGGACTACTAGATATTAACAGACAAAAACAGACAAAACTTTATTCACAAAATTACACAATGAAACTCAAAGAACAGAACTCAACCTATCCAACTAGACCTAATTATGCTGTTTCAAATATACACAACAGTCCCAATAAGCAAACTCATTTTAAAGACCAGTATAAATGGAACACATGCTTACAGGTTGAAGTTGAGAGGCAGAAGGAGAGAGAGTTTCCACACAGCTCCCTGTTGAACTGCTCAACTAAAGAATTGACCACTCCCCTTTCATTATACAGGTTACTTCTAAAGCACAACCACTTTGGCCTAAAGTCTCATCTGTTTACATATAAACAAAAGAGCTCTCAAAATCCTTTTCATCTCTGTGCTAAACCAGAGTGATTGGAGCCTGGCCTGGTTTATTGCCCCTCTGAAAAAAATCAAGGACAGAGTCTCCTTGAGCCGAGGAACAGCTGTTAGACAAAAAAGGGACTAGCTTTGTGACACTCTCAATATTGATTCCAGTAACCTGCCCATCACTGAGGTTAGACTGACCGGTCTTTTTGAAAAATGATACAATATTCAGAGATCTCCAATTCTCTGATATTTCACCTGCGCGTAAGTAAGGAATAGAAAGTAACCCTTAGAGTACTTGTTATTTTCCCCCTGATCTGCTTTAGCAGGCTTGGATACAATTCATTCAGCCTTCATGGATTATCCACCTTAAGGGAGGTCAGCCAATCCAGTACAGCTCTTTTCATTTTGCTTATTTCATCCAATATTTCACACTTCTCCTCTTTAACTAGAATGGTTGTATCAACCCTTTCCTTTGTGAAGATAGAAACAAAATGCTCATTAAGAACTTGCTCATATCTTCTGTATCCACGCACAAGTTACCACGTACATCTCTGATAGGCCTAACCCATTCAGTAGTCATCCTTTTCATCTTAATGCACTGACAAAACATCTCTTGATTTTCCTTACTTATATCAGCCAACGCATTTTTCGTATTCCATTTTCATGTCACCCCATGTATTTTCCATATTCATTTAAGCTTCACAAAGTATTAACATTTGTGTGATTACAATATGCATTATGTTTTATTTGAATGTACCTGTGTGATCATGGATAACCAAGTAACTCTAGATTTGGCACTTACTCCCATTTTTATTTCTGGGGACTTGTCCACATTGTATACATTGTGCGTTTAGAAGGTTTTTTTCTGAATGCCTCCTACTGATTTGCCAGTCACTGTAAACACTTCATTTTTGTGAGATAATCTCTTAGCTATCTGAAGTTTGTCATACCCAAATTTAAGACACTAACTCCAGTTCTATCACTGTCCTTGTCCACAATGATGCTAAATGTAACTGTATGACAATCACTATCTCCAAAATGGTCACCACTGATACTTCATCCACCTGCCCTGCCTCATTTTTAAGACCAAATCTAGATTGTGTCCTCTCTCATTGGCCTTATTCAATGCTGGATGAAATATTCAGTGGTCAGTGACGAGTGGAATACCACAGGGATTAGTGCTTGAATCCCAGCTATTCACAACATACATTAACAATTTAGATAAGCTTATAGACAACAAAATGCTAGGTGTGAGGATGTAGAGATGGTTCAGTGTGATTTGGACAACTTGAATTCATATTGAATGGTGGAGCAGGCTTGAAGGGCCAAATGGCCTATTCCTTTTCCTGTTTTCTATGTTCTGGAACCTTTCTTAATTCAGTGCCATTACTCCTGGGTTTAGGTGATACCCTTAGCTCAACTTAACCTCTCAGCCCCAATACTTCTCAGATTAAGCTAAGAGCTTACAATTCTACAGACAACTTCTTGTGAGAATGTAGCTAGGCTGCCTGTTTCTCTACATGGTGGTGTTTATCCTGTTATGATACTGTTCCAAATTTCAGTCATATTAATAGTATCAGTTCTAACATAATATTGGAATGTCTGTGATTAACAACATCCTCTCCACTAATTGCACCCTCAAAATGTAAACTGACTCTATATGTTTGCATTGAGGCCTGCCTTTCATTTACAATATTTGCGTCTTGGGGGACGGTGAGTGTGGTTTTACCATCATATTTCAGATAGTGCAGATAAAGTCTAGTTGGAAAGGATTTTGATCACACAGAAATCACATTGTATAGTTATGTTTTCTCAAAATTATTTAACTGTTCTCCAGAATTGCATAAAGGGTCTTGTACTGAAGCCCTAATTGTGAAGATTGACTGTGCACAATACCTTGAAACTGTTCCTCAAGGAATACGCACACCATGATTACTCAAAGCTTGCCATTCAAAGGATAGATTGTGTCACAAGAAACTTGTTAATATCTTCCTGTGTTGATCCAAAAGACATGTGATTAGGAAGGTTGCTCAATATGCATGCCAAGTATGAGGGTTGAATAGGTCATTTTGAGATGCAGCATGGATGGTTTGAACAAGATGTGGCATTTATGCCATTTGCTGACATATGGGAGAGCTCCATGGATGCTGCCTGAACTGCTGTGCTCTTCCAGCACCACTAATCCAGAATCTGGTTTCCAGCGTCTGCAGTCATTGTTTTTACCCCATATGGGAGAGCGATGTTTATGAGGAGCCAAAGCCTGGAGAAGGGTGATCAGTGAAGGGTTCCAGTTATGACATTCATTGTTATATTCAGTTGAATATCAATATGATGTGTATGTGGTGACCTTTGCCAGTCAGGAGTATGACACTCTGCTGCAGAGTATGAGGGGAAATGTTGAGCAGTACAATGTTATGGCAGCAGAGCCTCACATGGTTGCCATAACTTTGGTTAATAGATTGTTCTATTTGTTGCTTTTGCTGCTTTTTTCTTTATGACATTGATCCCTCAAGCTGACTCCACCATTCAACAAGATTTTGGCTGATCTTGTAACTCAGCACCATTTCCCAAGCTATTCTCATATCCCTTGACACCTTTAATATCTAGAAATCTATTTGCCTTAAATATATTCAATGATTGAGCTGTCACAGCCCTCTGGGATAGAGTCACCATCCTCGGAATGAAGAAATCCCTCCTTGGCTTCATCCAAAATGGTGTACATCTTAGAGACTGTCTCCCTGGTGGTAGATTATTCCAGCCAATGAAACATCTTTCCTGTAGACAGTCAGGGAGATTTTGACCACTGAGAGTATTTAAGTCCTGCTTATAGATGCAAAAAGTAGAAACATTCAATCATGAAAGAATTTGAGAGTTATACAAGTCCATTGGCAACCATGAAATATCATGTTTATTCCATAAATGAGTCAGATCTTAAAGTTCACATTTTTAACAGGGGAAATATTTGAGCTTCAGAACAGTTCCAGCTGTAGTGCTCGGGCCTTAACCCAAGAGAATATGTACAACAGTTCTCTTAAGATCTGAAGAGGATTAAACATGATAGGTATTAGGACATGACTGTGGTGAATGACTTGTTTTTTAAACCTAAGAAACATGGAAAGATGAGCAACACAGTAGCGCCTCAAAAGCACACTTAAATGTTAAATGGAGAAGACAAAATGCCTATGTGATTCAAGGTTTGTCTAGGAGGTGGCAATAGAGCACAATGTGGAAAGGGCTGGCATGAGGTACTTATCTATGATGTCCTCATCAATTAAGAAGGCAAATGGCAAAGTGACCAGAAAAAATAATAGGGGAATTTTGCTTCAGTTGTGTAGGGTTTTGGTGCAACCACACCTGGGGTACTGTGCACAGTTTTCACGATTTGTTTGTATTCAGGTTTGTAAAACTGTTTCTATGAAGGAGAAACAAAAACCCTTTTTACAAATCCATCTGATTAATACATAATAGATATGAGTGACCTTGTTCTTGACATTCTGTAATAGAAAAGTGGATCAATTACGTTGAAGCACCATTGTTGTGCTGGTTCGAAGTGAGAGTTGATGATACATTTTGCCCATTTGTGCAGGAATATATGATAATGGGTAACCAACATTAGAAGTTAAGGTATAATTTTAAACTTTATAAAGAAAACACATCTCAGCTTGCTGTTACTGCTGTTAGAATAAACAGTGACATGATGTCTTATTAACATTTAGGACAAAGTGAGGACTGCAGATGCTGGACATCAGAGCTGAAAATGTGTTGCTGGAAAAGCGCAGCAGGTCAGGCAGCATCCAAGGAGCAGGAGAATCGACGTTTCGGGCATGAGCCCTTCTTCAGGAATGAGGAAAATGTGTCCAGCAGGCTAAAGGAGCGGTGATATATTTCCACGTCAGGATAGTGAGTGGCTAAGAGGAAAGCTTGCAGGTGGTTAGAGGTGGTTGGACGAAACCTCACAGAATTAACATGTATCTGCTGCCCTTGTCCTTCTAGGTGGAAGTGCTCAAGGATTTGCATGGTGTTGTCCAAGGAGCCTAGATGAAGTTTGCAGCATATCTTGTAGATTGTACGCAATGCTCAGACTGAGCATTGGAGGTGGAGGGACAGTATGTTTGAGAATATGACGCTAATCAAGCAGACTAGTTTGTCCTGGATGGTGAAAAGCTTCTTGAGTGCTGCACCCTTCCAGGCAAGTGGCCAGAATTCCATCACAGTCCGAATTCTGGCTTGTAGACAGTGGGCAGGCTTTAGAGAGCTAAAAGGAGAGTACTCACCACAGGAGTCCTAACCTCTGGCCTGCTCTTGTAGCCAATATTTTCAGTATCTTTAGCATAAACTAAACTAAAAAGGTAGAGATATGGGTTAATAAGGTAATTGAAGAATAAGACAGAGGGATGGAATTGAAGAGCAAAGGAATTATGTTAATCTGTAAGAAACCTTGGTGAGACCCTAACAGTTTTGGTTTTCCTATTACAAAAAGGATATAGAGGTATTGGTTCAAAAGAATATACCAGAAATTAGATGT
>NC_057713.1:107084952-107104162 GCF_004010195.1 Chiloscyllium plagiosum | reverse complement strand
CGGATGATACGCTGTGTATGGAGGTTGGTGGGGTGGTAGGTGAGGACCAGTGGGGTTCTGTCCTGGTGGCGATTGGACGGGCGGGGCTCAAGGGCGGTGGAGCGGGAAATGGAGGAGATGCAGTGGAGGGCATCGTCGATCATGTCTGGGGGGAAATTGCGGTCACCTATCACCTCACCAACCTCCATATACAGCGTCATCATTTCCACCACCTCCAAACGGACCCCACCACCATTCCTGAAGAAGGGCTCATGCCCGAAACGTTGATTCTCCTGCTCCTTGCTTGCTGCCTGACCTGCTGCGCTTTTCCAGCAACATATTTTCAGCTCTAACATTTAGGACATTTTGCTAGTAACGTTATGGATAGATACATTCATAATTTCTATGTCATCAGGATGTGTAACCATTTTGAGTATATATGATGTTTTTCAATCAGAGTTATCAAATGTGTTGAATATTACACAGAAAGCAATATATCATGCAGATAAAGCAATGCTAGAAAACTGACACTGGATGTGAATGTTTATCTAAAGTTTCTTCTCCTATATAAATGGAGACATTGAGTTCTTCAGAAGGGCAAGTTTTCTGTGTAAATCTCTTTTTTTTAATAGCATTTTAACAATTCTAATTATGATTATGATTGTTTATATATTTTATATGAACCAAGTAACCTCTCAATCCACTTCAATAATTAACCCCTAATGTGACTCCAGTAGGCGTGTATCTCAAATTGTCCATTGGAAACGATGGCTGCAATTCTGCAATTTGTACTCCCAGTGCAGGAGTGGGTGTTCAGCGGCATTCTGACTCAGCACCACCCACCACTGGGGAGCTCTGTTAACAAAGTGGGTGGCATGGTGGCACAGTGGTTAGCACTGCTGCCTCACAGCGCCAGAGAAAGGGTTCAATTCCCGCCTCAGGCGACTTTCTGTGTGGAGTTTGCACATTCTCCCCGTGTCTGCGTGGGTTTCCTCCGGGTGCTCCGGTTTCCTCCCACAGTCCAAAAATGTGCAGGTCAGGTGAATTGGCCATGCTAAATTGCCCGTACTGTTAGGTAAGGGGTAAATGTAGGGGTATGGGTGGGTTGCGCTTCGGCGGGTCGGTGTGGACTTGTTGGGCCGAAAGGCCTGTTTCCACACTGTAAGTAATCTAATCTAAAAAGCTCCAATCAGTTGGAGACCTTTTTGGCCAATTGCAGGCCTCAACAGTAGAATCCTCACTCAACAGAGCTTCTGGCCAATCAGAAGCTGCCAGTTTCTGAATCCTAAAGACAGTCAATTGAGGCCTGGACTGGGGTAAACTGAGCACCTTAAACCTCCATCCAACCTCTCATCATCACCCTGGAAGGCAAGCCACTTTGGGTTCCTAGTCAGAAAATTTGCCACTTTTCTAGCCCACTGAAAGGGCAGGCAATCAGGTTAATGATGACTTGTGGCCCTTAGGTGTCTGACAATTAACCACTAGCAAGTTGAGAAAGTTCTCAATAGTCCAGAACTTATTTACTTAATGGGTGAGGAAGGGTCAAGTATATCTCCAAAACCAACTCACTCAATTATTGGCCATTCTTGCCAATTTACTTTCTATCTCCGGGGGTGGAGGAGGGGGAGGGGGCGAGGATGGACATTACACCCCATGAGGAAATTGGTTAGTTTTTCCCGCTAGATTAATACTCCTTTGAGAGTAAAATAGTTGATTTGCCACAGAGACAATGCAAAATTGCAAGAGGTAGGGCTTTCAGCTAAAATCATAGGCATAAATCTACAGACTTGATTGCTACATTACAATATTGCATGTTGGTCTTATAGCCAGAACAAATTGGTCAACATTATTAGTTCTTTCTCTCTCTCTCTCTCTCTCTTTCTCCCTCTCTTTGTTCCATGATAGTAAATTTGAAAAGTATGGATTGATAAATGTTTGGCAAATTCACAAAGCAAAAATGTTTACACTGTAATGTGAGGCAAAAATACATATTGAATGAGATTTTATTAGTTTTGGCCTTCATTGAAGTGCACAGCTAGATTTCACGGCATGGAAGTAACAATGGGACACAGAGAGCAGCAGGCAGCAGTACTATGTCTGAATGATGCCAACTAAGAGAAGTTAGAATTTATAGCTTCACAGAAAACAGAGAAAATTCATACTGATAACTCAGAAGACTTCAAAACAAACAGATTCTGCTGAATGCTGATGGCAGCAATCCCTACAAACCGTGGCCTTGAACGAACCGACATACACGTATCTTGCTTGTATCTGAATAGAAGTGAGTTCATTTGGCGTGGATTTGAGCTTTGTTGGCATTTTGACATGAATGAATTTTATTGTAAAACTGCTCTTACATTAAACAAATCATCTTCCATTTTAATGACCTCTGAAAAATTAATTACTAGTTATCACATGATACTGATTTCTGCTTGTCTAATATCCATAAAATGGAATTTGTGATGTTCTTAAGACACTTTAATTTTTTCCTGCTCCCTGCCTCAGTACTTACAAGGACATAAAAAGATCATTAGTTCATACAAACTAAAAAATAAATTTTAACTTTAGAAAGATTTTCCTTTCTTATTAAAATTTTTGAATTGAAAGGAATTAGCTTGAACTTTGTGCTGGACTGGTGCTAGAATGGTGACTCTTAAATGTTAATTTTCATTCAGATTTGGTTTAAGTACAATGCCATATTAAAGAAAATTCCATTTCAACTTTTTTTTTATTGATGATAAAATCTGTATGTATTTTATAGTTAAATAAAGAAAGGCAAAATGTGATAAATGCTTTAAAGTGAATAGTATATTTTACAAATTGTATGTTGATGCAATTTTATTAAACTTAATGTCCAATGGTTAACTTTTAGGGACCATTTTCTCGCAAGGGAGATTAATATAATGATGGCAACCATCAGTTTTTTTGACACCCATGCCTGCCTTCATGCAGGAAATTGGTAGACAATGATTCTTCCTTTGAAGAGATCAGGCCATGAGAAAATCATTCACTTTACATAGTTGGGGCTGATTAGCTCAAGAGTTGCTGCCTGGTTTGCAATATACCATTATCAACTCCCTCCATCTGTGCTGCCCCTCACAGTATCTTATCATTAAGCCCTTTTAATTGGGGTTTGTTCCTGTGTTTCTGTAAAAGTGGGAAACAGATGTTTATACCTACTATTTGTACAGGCATATCTAGCTTAACATCATCCCCTTACAACATCTTATCTATTTGCCCATAATATCTACCATTGTTTTGCAATCACGTTTCATGCTGGTATACAATTTTAGCTAATACAAAAACAATTATATATTTCCTCCACGTAGTTTCCATTCTTGTTGACTCAGCTCTTGGCTAAAACAATTACACACTGGTGTGAGTTCATTTACTTTTATATAATCAATTATAATTGCAGAATTGTAGAAGTAACATTAATTTACCTATATCCCACAACGTGAAAAAGTTGCTCCTTAGATCTCTTATAAACATTTCCCCTCTCACCTTAAACCTATGCCATCTAGTTTTGGACTCTCTACCTTGGGAAAAAGACATTGTTTAATCACCTTATCCATGTCCCTCACGATTTTATAAACCTCTATCAGGTCATCCCTCACCCTCTGACGCTCCTGGGAAAACAGCCTCAGCCTATTTAACCTCTTCCAATAGCTCACACCCTTCAACCTCAGCAACATATTTGTAAACCTTTTCTGAATCCTTTCAAGTTTCACAACATCTCTTCTGTAGCAGGGAGACCAGAATTGAATACCGTATTCCAAAAGTGGACAAAGCAATGTCCTGTACAGCCACAACATGTCCTCCCAACTCCTATACTCAATGTACTGACAAATAAAGGCAAATGTATCAAGCACTTTCTTCACTACCCTATCTACCTGCAATTTCACTTTCAAGGAACAATGAACCTGTACCTTAAGATCTTTGACTCTCTGACAGTAGCCTTATGGTACAATGAAACAAAGAACTGCAGAAGATCTAAACAAAGATGACTGTAGAAACATAACTGGTCTGGCAGCGTGTGTGGGGAGAAAGCAGAGTTAGTGGTTCTCAGAACAGATAACTCTGCTCTAAGTTTGTGAGAAGATTTGTAGCTCGGGTGCTCGTTGCTGTGGTTCAGTTTGCCGAGCTGGAAGTTTTTGTTGCAAACGTTTCGTCCCCTGTCTAGGTGACATCCTCAGTGCTTGGGAGCCTCCTGTGAAGCGCTTCTGTGGTGTTTCCTCCGGCATTTATAGTGGCCTGTCCCTGCCAACCACACAAACCAACAGCCACACTCAGACAACAACTCACCAGAACGAAGGACCCGATACCCAACATGAGCAAAACTAATGTAGTGTACAAAATCCCATGCAAGGACTGCAAAAAACACTATATAGGACAAACAGGAAGACAGCTAACGATCCATATCCATGAACACCAACTAGCCACAAAACGACACGACCAGCTATCCCTAGTAGCCACACACGCAGACAACAAGCAACATGAATTTGACTGGGACAACACATTATAGGGCAAGCGAAACAAAGAACAGCCAGGGAATTCCGAGAAGCATGGCACTCATCCACAAACTCCATCAAAAAACACATCGACATGGACCCAATATACCGGCCACTACAGCGGACAGCTGAAACTGACAACCGGAAGTGGCAGGGACAGGCCACTATAAATGCCGGAGGAAACACCACAGAAGCGCTTCACAGGAGGCTCCCAAGCACTGAGGATGTCACCTAGACAGGGGGCGAAACGTTTGCAACAAAGATTTCCAGCTCGGCGAACAGAACCACAGCAACTCTGCTCTCTCTCCACAGATGCTGCCAAACCTGCTGAGCTTCTCCAGCAATTTCTGGTATGTTGCAACCCTACGGTAATTGTTTTCATATGGCCTTATCCTTTCCAAAGACTATCTATCGATTTCTTGCATGAAGGGAGGCGCGTATGTCAAAAAAAGAATGTTTGCAATTTACATCTGAACAAAAAGGAAGGGTTTTCAAGTTATCCTGTTAAAGATTCTCCAACAAGCACGGGAAATATCTCTACAGTCTGCTAATGCATAATTTTTTAAAAAATGCTTGTGTATTCAGATAACAATATAGTGTTAGAGTTCAACTAGTGCTTTCATTTGTTAATTTATTAGTGATGCATCTCCATAATTTAATGTATACATTACAACTAATTACAAGTAAATCATAACTTTTTTTGCAGGGATTGTATTTTAAATGTTAATGACAGAGAAAGAGTATTAGGAATAATTCCACAGTTTAGGGCACTTGATAATTAACTGCAGTGGAAATAAAGGTCACAAACTGTAGTTAATTATCACTTAACTCATGCACTAATTGATGTGTTAAAGTAATCCTACTGGCAAAAAAGCTACAAGGCTGTAACATTGACAGTGTTTATTTGACACATTTTCACTCATCTGAAAGGTTAGTTCTTTTAAAGCATCTTTCCTAAAACTGTGAAAGAACATATGTAACCCTGTCATTAATGCAGGGTCCTGACATGGTTATGTCCAATTACTGCTGATCTGGAGCATGACATTTTCCTTCGATGGGAACATGGTTATGCAATTTTGTATGAAGAAGAGCAATTTAAGAATTTCTGCAGAGGTAAGGCTTCTCATTAATGTTTAATTTTCATTCCATTCATTCAGGGGACGTGGTCTTCTTTGCAATGGCAGCATTTATTGTCTTACCTATTAAAGTGGTGGTGAGCTATCTTCTTGAACCACTACAGTCCATTTGGTGTAGACAAACCTATAATGCTGTTAGGTTGTTCATTAGGATAATCCCTGGTATGGAGGATTTGTGTTATGAGCAAAGGTTAAACAGATTGGGACTCTACTCACTGGAGTTTAGAAGATTGAGAGGTGATCTTATTGAAACATATAGGATTCTTGTGGGGCTTGACAGGGTAAATGCTGAGAGGATGATTTCCCTCATCGGAGAGTCTTGCACCAGAGGGCATATTCTCAGAATAAAAGGGGTGCAAATTTAAGACTGAGATAAGGAGGAAGTTCTTCTCTCAATGGGTTGTGGGCCTTTGGAATACCTTGCCATAGACAGCTGTGCGGGCAGAGCCCTTGTGTATATTTAAGGCTGAGATAGATAGATTCTTGGTCAGTAGGGAGAATCAAGGGTGACTAGGAAAAAGCAGGAAAGTGGACGTAAGGAATGTTGCTTGGACATGATCCCATTGAATTGTGAAGCAGGCTGGACAGCTTACACCCGTTCCAATTTGTTGTGGTGTTATAATCTTATTGGGAGGGGGTAGGGTGCCATGATTTAGACCCAGCGACAATGAAGCGTGTCCAATACATGTCCAATGCAAGTATGATAGGGGTGTTTAGGAGACCTTGAGATAAGCACATGGACATCAAGGAATAGAGGGATATGGACCAAGGGCATGCAGAAGGGATTAGTTTAATTTGGCGTCATGTTTGGCAGTACATTATGGGGCAAAGGACCCATTCCTGGGCTGTACAGTTTTATGTTCTAATACTAGTGGCCTGGAAGAGAACTTGCAGGTGGTGGTGTTTGCATGTACCAGCTTCCCTTGTCCTTCTGGTTGTTAATGGTTGTGGGCTCGGAACGTGCAATCTAACTAATTGGTGAATTTAATATAAAGAAAAGAATTATATTGACCATAGAATTTTTATTTATATGACATCCAAACATGCGTTCAAGTGCTAAATTGCTTCAAAATATTGAATTACTTTTAGAAGAAAACAGCAAGACTCCACTAGAATAAAGTTGAATATATTGTTAATTGTTAAACTTTGGTTGTGTTGTTTACTAGATGAAAATTGGCCAGTTGCCAGACAACCTTCAACAGCTTTTGGATAATGTGGCTGGCAAACAGGAAACAAAGATCAGGAATAAATGGGTCTTTTACCAAATGGCAGCCAGTGACTGGTGGGATACCACAAGGATCAGTGTTTAGATCCCAGCTATTCACAATAAATATGAATGAGGGAACTAAATGTGATTTCTCTAAGTTTGCAGATGACACAATCCTGGGTAGGAGCAAGAACTGTCAGGGAAATATAAAGATGTTTTCATGTGATTTGGACAGGTTAAATGAGCAGGAAGTGCAATGTGGATAAATGTGAAATTATCAACTTTGGTAGCAAAAATAGAAAGGTATATACCTGGAGTATTATGTGCAGTTTTGGTCTCCTTATCTAAGGAAGGATGTTCTGCTTATGGAGTGTGTGCAAAGAAGGTTTCTCAGATTGACGTATGGTAAATATGATAAATGCAACTGACTAATGGTTAAAAATGACTGATTTGCAGTACTAATGTATGAAAAGGGATTGGATCGGTTAGGACTATATTTTGGGCATTTAGATGAATGAGGAGGGATCCCATAGAAACCCATAAAATTCTAAAAGGACTAGACAGGATAAATGAAGAACAGATGTTACTGATGATTAGGGAGTCTAGAATCTGAAGTCATGGACTGAGCATATGAGATAGGCCATTTAGGACTGAGATGAGGAGAATTTCTTCATGCACAGAACGGTGAACCTGTGAAATTCTCTACCACAGAAAGCAGTTAAGGCCATCAAATTTCTAATTCTTTCTGTGTCATTGCAGTTACTTCATCTAGCTGTACTTATTTTCAGACATTATTACAGCTAAAAGTGTCCTGTGAAATAGAATGCGATTGCTGGCTGCTGGTTCTCCATTTGTGAATTGTGAAAGGACTATCCCCAAGAAGGATTGCATGATATTTTAGTTTGACACCTGGCTGAAGGAGTGGTAGCTTATCGTGGAATTGCAAGTTATCTTTGAGCAATCAAAGAATCAGTTGAAGTGGGTTTCCTCTGGTTGGGATGATGCTGATAAACTGAACGGCCAGTACTATGCAAACTTCGATGGGTTTTAGTTTTTGTTTCTAACATGTGAAAGTACTCAGGGTTCATCCTCAGATATACAGTTCGCTTTTATCTTTCCATGCAATATTCCCTTGCTGAGATTTTAAAAAACTTGTGTTTCAAGAGAGACTTCCAACTCGAAATATGATTTGTTATGTTGAACTTTGTATTTCAGACAATGGATCATCAACCATTCCCGACTATTTAGAAGCAATATTTAGTGATTACTTCAGATGAATATTGAGAGGTCTAAGAGATATTGGGAACTGAAAGCATATTTACCGTTCTTGCATATGTCTTATAACTGCTTATGGGTGAATATCCTCCATTAACTCAATCCTATTGGTTGGTATTTTTCATTTTGTGGTGTATAACATGACACTTGTCGACACTCTGCCTTTGGCCTGGCGAGTTAAATCATTATTATTACTGTTCACAAGTGAGGTATTGTGTTTCATCTCATAGTGAGATACTGTGAAAATTAACTGGGAATCACATGGGGCAAGTGGACGGAAAGCTCTTGATCATGATGGAACCTCCTAGGTCAAGAGTTTTGGCACCATATTGAAAGGCTGGTTAGAGACACCTTTTGTGGGTTGTTAAGTCAATGGCAGACTTTAATGTCAGTCCTAGAGCCTGAACATGGTTATTTTATGACTAGGGGTGGTCAGGTTAGGGTCCTATCTATGTAGGGGGTGAGGAGCTGAATGTTGGTCAACCTATCACCTGCCTTGGCTCTTTCAGCCCGTTTGTTGGCTGTTTTCTCCTGGAATGAGACAAAGGGAGCGACTGACTAAGATGAAAGTGGGTGGCATAGGTTTAAGTACTAGCAGGGGTAGGGGGAAAAATGGTAATGAGTGGGCAGCACAGAGGGCATGCAGGGTTAGTGGAATGAAGGAATTGGGTTGGGAAGAGCAAGTGAGGGAAGATGGTGCATGCACGGGTGAGATCATTAGAGCACGTGTTTTGGTGGGACGTGGATGCAGAGGCAGAGATAGAGTGAGTGTAAGATAGAGTGAGTGTAAGATAGCAGAGAGAAGATGGTAGCACTCATCCTGGTGGAGTGGAGATGTTCATTGACCTTCCGTCTACACTGTTGGGTGTTCCTTCAGACAGCTGAGACAGCACTGACCCAGGTCACAACCTCAGAGCAGCCTGGCAGGGTCTGGTTTCCTCTGCCTGTCATGTGGCAAGAGGATATCTCTTGTCTGAACCACCCTCTCCAGCATGTCTTCCAGGTACTTGCTCACAAGGTGGTGTGTTAATCTCCCCTGATCTGCCACATCTGGAGCAAATGTCACAAAATGTGCAGGGCAATTCCGGACTGTCAATCTTTGACCGGATGCACGGCGACCTTTTAAAGATGGTTGTGGGACAAGGAATGCCAGGATATCCTGGCAGAGGTGAGTACCTCCGAATATGGCTCATGTCAGTCGAGAGGGGTGTGGTAGGTAGTTACTGAGGCAAGTATAAAATACTAGCACAGCAAAGCTTAATGGGCCTTATAGACAGAAACCTGCCATGGAAATTTACAAATGTGACTCTTTGTTAAAATACAGTAAGATTCAACCTAATGTATTTACCAAGTACTTTGCAACTGCATGCAGAAATTCTAATGTTGACACAACACTATACCCTTCAGCCACATGCAAGCTCCCTTTATACATCTCTCTCTAACTGTGCTTTCCAGGCACTAGCTGGTGTGTAACCTTCTGGTGTAAAATGCCCTGTCTGCACAGGCGCAAGCTGCTCCATGTGAGTTCAGTATGGCCCAAGGACACATCCTGCCTTGATGTGACTACTGCGATTGTAGAGTTGACAGCAAAAATGAAAGCAAGGACCATGTATTTTAAAACAAAGATTTCACTAGAAAGAGGAAAAGCAAGAACTTACCCAGATTGGAGTATGAAGCCCAAGTCGATAGGCTCCCATCTGTTACAGTCAAGGATCAGAATTGTCAATTCAGTTGATCTGAAGCTAATTGCAAAGGTTGAGTTAATTCCAGTGAGTTATGTAATGAGATGAAAATACATGCAAATTAGATTCTCGATACCTGATAGCAGGAAGGTGAACTTTTCTCTTTGGAAAAAAAAATCACTTTATCCCTGAAGTGTATCTTGATGTCTAGAATCTGATTTTTGGACTTTTGCCTGATCAGGTTTTCCCATTCCCCTTCTTCTCACCTCCTCTGCGAACAGAAAATCACAGCCTATGGAGTGGAATTCAGTACTCCTTCAGAGAGGGGGCTGTGTAATGGTGAATGGACACTTGGAGGTGGACAGCCCAACATCTGCCCAACATCCCCATTAAATCCAGGGCAGGAAGCATCAAGAACAACCTTCCCACTATTAGGTTGACTGAAGCTCTGAGGCGACCGTTTAAAGGTAAATTAAGAGATTATTCCTCATTTTATTGGCATTGAAGCCAGTGGCAATGTGGACAAACCGACAGGTAAACCCTGATAGAGGGATCTCTCTTTCTTGGTCACCCTGTACCCAACAGGTGAACCCACTGTGGTAAGGGGCAGACCTGCAAAAAGACACCTTGGTCTCTTCACGCTGACCCCCTGTCCCCTGTCTCTAAAGTCTTACTGACTGGCTCTACCATTGCTCCTGGAAAACCATTGGGTTCAGATTGGCTTCCACAACCAAAGACAGGACATCTGGACTACAGGAGAAATCCTTGCAGGAAAGCTCCCTGTACAAGATCTGGGACTCCATCAACAGTCAGCAGGCTGCCTGATTGAGATTTAATTTTTTTTTTAGATTAGATTTTTTTAGATTACATTACAGTGTAGAAACAGGCCCTTCGGCCCAACAAGTCCACACCGACCCGCCGAAGCGAAACCCACCCATACCCCTACATTTACCCCTTACCTAACACTACGGGCAATTTAGCATGGCCAATTCACCTGACCCTGCACATCTTTTGGACTGTGGGAGGAAACCGGAGCACCCGGAGGAAACCCACGCAGACACGGGAAGAACGTGCAAACTCCACACAGTCAGTCGCCTGAGGCGGGAATTGAACCCGGGTCTCAGGCGCTGTGAGGCAGCAGTGCTAACCACTGTGCCACCGTGCCGCCCACCTTGATGGAGCTGTCAGAATGGCCACAGTGAGATTGCAGGGGTTCTTTGGAGTGGACACACATATCTGCAACCAGTGAATTGCACCTTCTAGAATGTCAACTCATCTGCCTGGAATGGCCAAGGCAATTGTTTTGCTTTTTTTGACTTGTGCTGCTTTTCCATTTATGGAAATTTGCATAATTTATATGTTTTCTCCATTTTTGTCCTGTCTACTAATGTAGATTCAGCACTCTGACCAGGTTTTATGAAATTTGTATAAGATAGAATCTGATCTCAGTTGGACTTGCCATATAAATACACTGGATACAAGTGCAGATCAGAATTTAGAAATACTGTGACAAGAAACTCATCTCCTGACTCCCAAAGCTTGTCCACTACCTACAAGGCACAAGTCAGTAGTGTGATGGAATATTCCCTACTTACCAGGATGAGTGCAGCTTCAAAACGGAAGCTTGATACCGTCCAGAACAAACCAGCTCATCTGAGTGGCATCACATCCACAGGCATCCATCCCTCCATCACAAACTCTTAGTATCAGCAGTGTATACCATCTAAAAATGCACTGCAGCAATTCAACAAAGCCCCTTAGACAGCACAGCAATTTCTCTACTTCCTCAGGACATTAAGGAAATTCAGCATCACAGCATGGTTTGGCATCTGCTCTTCCCAAAACTTCAAGAAACTACAGAGACTCATGAACACAGCCCAGTCCATCTCGCAAACCAGCCTTCCATCCATTGACTCCATCTACACTTCCCACTGCTTTAGGAAAGCAACCAACATAATCAAACACCCCTCCCATCCTGGTTATACTGTCTTCCACCCTCTTCCATAGGGCAGAAGATATAAAAGTTTGAATACGTGAACAAATAGATTCAAGAATAACTTTTTCCCTGCTATTATCAGACTTTTGAAGGGATCTCTTGAACGATAATTTTGATTTCTCTCTTTGCCTGTGCTCTGCGGCTGTAACACTGACATCCTACACTCTGTTTTGCTTCCCTAATGCACTTTGTATGGTACGATTTCCACTACAGCACAAAGTACTGCACTTGTCTCTGTATCTTGTTACATGTGACAACAGTACATCAAACTCAAACATCCAAACTCATGACTGTTCCCAGCAGACAAGGCCAGGGAACACCACCTAAGTTCTCCCCTAAGCCATTCACCATCCTGAGTTGGACATTCCTTCAATGTTGCGAGGTCAAAATCCTGGAATTCCCTCCCTCAGGACATTGTGTGCCTACCTACAGTCATGGGCTGCAGTGGTTCCAGAAGGCAGCTCACCACCACCTTCTCAAGGGCAACTAAGAATGGGCAACAATTGCTGGCCAGCCAGCAATGCAATTGTCCCAAGAGTGAATAGAAAAAAAACCTACTGTAGAGCTTTATTGAGGAAAGCAAAGTCAAGTATTATCCTCCTTTCTGTGACAGTGGCTGTGCTTTCTATTCCCTTTTCCAACATTCTCTTGGAATTCTTCTAGTCACTTCCCTGTAGCCTGATGGTGTCACTTATCAATTATAAAGTAGAAAGTTGATTTTTTTTAGCTTACATTTTCCATGTGAACATCTAGACATGCAAACAGATAGTTGAACCAAATCAGCCTTTCCACTTCTGTACTCAAAGCATAATAACATTAAACCAGCAAAGACACCAAATAGTCATCCCAATGGTTCCGAAACAGACTTCTGACTAACCATTCCCAAACGTTGCAAATAATTAATTTTCAGATCAAAACTGAAAGAATTGCAGATACCCTAAATCAGAAACAAAAAAATAGCAATTGCTGGAAAAGTTCAGCAGGTCTGGCAGCATCTGTGGAGAGAAATCAGAGTTAATGTTTTGGATCTGAGGAAGTCTTACTGGACCCTAAATGTTAACTCTGATTTCTCTCCACACAAGCTGCCAGACTTGCTGGGTTTTTTCCAGCAATTTCTATTTTTGTTTGCAATTAATTTCCAGACACCAGTTGTGCATCTTAAACAAAAGACTTAACTCTTTATTAAATACATATTAACTTTAGCAGAGAGAAAATTTAGCAACATGGTAAGCTGATTAATGTCAATATTTTAAACCTCAACTATTGCTTTTAGGATCCCATTCACATAAAAGACAGACAAACAAACAGAATTAAGGGATAAATGAAAGAAACGAAACAAAACTGAACGGATTACTTAAATGGCTTTCACATTGTTTCACAGACATAAATGTGGACTCATTGGTTGCTTTATTGAAACATTGTTTCGGGTCACCTTCTCAGTTCAGCCAGGCAAAGGCAGCAATAATTCTATCTCAGCTTTCTACTCTTTGAGTTTCCAGAAACTGGTATAACAGATTAGGCAGGCACCTTTTAAATCTTCATGCTGTCTCAGCAGCAGCTCAGAACCATCTCTCAGAAAACATAGTTAAAAAAAAACTTTAATTCTGCTCTGCTATACAGATCAAAATTTCTTGAGGCCTCAAATACCATTCAGCTGCTGCCATCTGCTTGAATAGAGGGTTTCTTTCTTACTTGCTGGAATAAATTCTGACCTTGTGAAAGGCCAACTTCTGCTGTCTGTTTAAACGTAACATTGTTCCTGCAGTTGCTGTGACTGTTAGAACCTTTGTCATCAAGAAGCAGCTTGCTATTAGCTTATATCACTCCCAACATTCCCCTACAGCCCCATGGCACCTTTCCCTGCAGCCACTTAAGGTGTAACACTTACCCATTTACCTTCTCCTTCCTCATTATCCAAGGGCCCAAACACACCTTTCAGGTGAAGCAGCACTTTAACTGAACTTCACATAATCTAATCAACTGCATTCGCTGGTGGTCTCCAATGTGGTCTCCTCTACATTGGGGAGACAAAGCATAGACTGGGTGATCGCGTTGCAGAACATCTACATTCTGTCAGCAAAAAAGTTGCTAGTCACTTCAACTACTCTATTCCCTGGCCATCAGCTCTGTCTCAGGCTTGCTGCAGTGTTCCAGTGAAGCTCAGTGCAAACTTGAAGAACAACACCTCATTTTCCACTTGGGGACCCTGCTGTCCTCCAGCCTCAATACTGAGTTCAATAATTTTAGTGCCTGAACTCTCCTATGTCCTAGCTTCATACCCCACACACCAGGTCGTGTTATCACATATCTGCCATTACACGCTGTTAGCCACTAACAGTCTCCATTTACAGTTATTAATCCTCCCGGCCAGATCGTTATCCACTCCCTTGTCTATCCATCTGTTCTTCTCTCTCTTTGGGTTCTAACCCCACCTGCCGTTTACTCCTTACTCCCTCTCCCCACCCTATCTTCTTTATAAAAACTGACATTTTCCGAGTTACTATCACCTCTGAGGAAGGATCACGGGACCCAAATATCAACTCTGATTTCTCTTTGCAAATGCTGACAGACCTGCTGAGCTTTTCCAGCAATTTGTGTTTTCGTTGCTATTAGCCTCCTACACTGGCCTCACAAACAAACAGATTGCTTTGTCTGTTGTTTTCCTTTTACCACAACCTGTCCCAAGTAATTTCCAGCTCACAATTCAAAATTGATTAAAAAATAAAAATAAAAATAAAAGTAATGTAAAATCAGTGAGAGTTCTAACAAAAGGTAGTCCCTCAGTCTTGACAGGTTGAGCGTACCAGTAATGCTACTTTTCTCTCTCTTCTCTTGAATGATAGTATTTCTGTTTCCTGTAATTGCTTATTTTATTCAAATCTGTTGGATGTTGAACTATAAAATGCAATAAGATTAAAGATCCTACTAAAATGATGGTGCTGTGATTAAAAGACTTGCGTGAAAATATTTGAAAAAACACAAAGGACACTAGTGAATCAAATGGGTTGTACAACAATCAATGATAATTTGGTGGTCACTTATAATGATATCAGTATTCAGCATCTATTGCAGTGTCCTCCGTCCATTACACTAGGGTTCTGTATTACTTGTCCAGTGTTATGACCACTACTCTATTAGCATATTCACACTTGTGTGTGCATAAGTCATCTTACTATGCTTTAAAACGTTTGCATGATGGTGCAATAAGTAGCCTAAATTTATTTTACAGTTTAATACATGATGAAACGTTCAATTCTTTTTCTGTTACTGTTTAGGGCTTAAAGTTAGAATTGGGTACAAAAGTAATAAGCTTGTATTGAGTTCACTTGAAATGCTTTCAAGAGATTGTCACCTTTCATTGAACTCCAAAGTATCAGCCAAATATATTTGTAAAGGGCGATAAAACAACAGCAAATATAGCTCAGAATATTTCGAGCGTGATATGTGAACAATTTAATGATGCAGCGAATATGCAAACTAAAATTATCCTTAAACTTGCCATGAGCTTTTGCCTTCAACAACCTTCTCTTTCAAGATCTTTTCTCTTTCAGGGTCCTGGGGCTTGTTATATGTTTTGTTCCGATTAACACACATGATGTGATTTGCTCGCTGTAACCACATTCTCCCTCAGTCTCATTCTGTGTATTGCATGTGAATGTCTTTCAGCCTTTAGTAAGCAAATGAGGAAATCAGAGCTGATGATGCTTTAGAGGTACACAGTTTTTTTTTATATAAGCAACAGAAGAAGAGGTGATTGGAAATATTTCAAGAAAGATCGCACTCCTGCTATTTTTCAAATCCCAAGACTTTTAGTCAAGGATTTTTATGTCACTCATATCTGTTCATATGAATTTGAAATTTGCTGCAACATAACGCAACGTTTCTGTTTCATAACTGAGAGTTCCATTGACGGTGCAATTGGAGCAACATAAAAAAGAAAAAAAACTTCGACAGATGTCTTCACAAAGGATAAGTTACATTAGGAAATTCATGATACATAATTCCACTTCTTTCCTTTTAATAGTAATTAAGCACAATAGGATTGTATACATCAACATTGTTCAGTATTTTTCAAGAACTGGTATAATGGACATGGACATTACGAATGGCAGAGAGCCAGGATAAATTATGGGATGAAACTGCTTATGCTTTTAAGGATAGATCAGAATGGTCTTCGAAACTGCTGTATTCGAGAATGGTTCTGAAAGACTTAATGTTAACTCCACCCAAACTGATGATGTCCCACCATGCCGATGGGCAGTCAGTGGAGTAACGTTCATCTCTCTGGAGGTGATGAGAAAAACGGTGAGAAGGGAAAATAAATGAGCAAGTTTGGCCTGGATAAAAATTCACACACTCCTGCCACCTCTGCAATGAAATTCTGGGCAAGAAAGTCCTTGGGTAACTTTCATGACTATTACATTAATAACCTCCTTTTTATGTCAAATATGCAAATATAATCAGACAAAGGCACTTAAAAGCAGCACTGGGACTTCCCACTTCGCAAACACATTCATAGTTGCACTAAAACACAATGCATTTCAATTACCACTTTTATCCGCTGAACTGTAAGTATGCAAGGACATGGTCCGTGATGTGGAAGGGTACCTTTTTTTGTTGGGTGGGCTATCATCTTGGTTTACTGGCAAAATTCTACTCATTCTATGCCCCAGTCCTGCGCGCCTCCCTGTCTCCAAGTGCAAAGAGAAAACCTCTGGTTCCTTTGGATAGGGTGGCACATCTCAGAGCCGTTTATGGAGGCATGATATTGACTTCCTTGGGAACATTCCTGATGAAGCATTTATGCCCGAAATGTCAATTCTCCTGCTCCTCAGATGCTGCCTGATCTGCTGTGCTATTCCAGTGCCACACTTTTCTACTCTGTTCTCCAGCGTCTGCAGTCCCCACTATCTCCCTGGGAAGGTGCCAGTTTTTGAGGGCATAATATGAAGCTTCAAAGTGATAGATGTGAGGATTCAGCAGTTGCATCAGTGAAATAATATTGTTTTCTGACATTGCCCGCAGATTATCTGCTCATACCGTGTGATGTGGCGGTTGCATGGCTGGAGTCGCTGTGGACTTGCTTCATATCCGAAGACAACATAAAAGGAAAGAACTGTTACATCATTGTTGGCAAATGAAGCAAGGCAGAAGCCTCTAGCAGCTGGCACACAGCCTCCAGAGGGAGAGCTACAGGTGAAGATTCCCTGAGATAGCAGAGAAGAATAATGAGATCTCAGATCCACAGGTCTCCCTGTCATCTTCATCATCTCTCTGAAAGACAGTGCATGCACTGATTTAGATGCAGTGCCCTGTCATCTCAGAACTGTTATTTGTGAAGATTCATTGGGTACCTGCAGAGGAGAAGAGATTAGTTGGACAAGATGGATGAAATATTTTACACATCAGGGATGCCTTTGCATAAGTGTAACTGGGACAGTACAGCACAGCAATAATGAAAATTACTAAGTTGATTGACATCTGAACTTCCTCATTATCACATGAGAGAGGTTATGCTCGTAGATGGTGAAGGTTATTGAAGGCAAAAGTTAGCAGGAAAGAACTCAAACGAGAAATTATGAGGGCTAAAAGGGGCCAAAATGTGTCTTTGGCAAACACTATTAAGGAGAATCCCAAGGTGTTTTATACATATATAAGGAGCAAGAGGATAGCTAGGGAAAGGGTAAGTCCACTCAATGACAAAGGTGGGAATTCATATATGGAGCTGGAGGAAGTGGGTGATATCCTTAACAAATAATTTGCGTCGGTGTTCACAAAAGAGAACATATTGAATGGTGAGTCTTGTGAGGGGCTTGTTGATGTTCTAGGCCATGTCAATGTCAAAAAGGTGTTTGCTGTTTTCAAATATATTAAGGTAGACAAGCCCCCAGCACCTGATAGGACCTGTCCCAAAACATTGAGTTAGGTAGGTGAGGAAATTGCTGGGGCCTTGTCCGAAATCTTTGTATTCTCTTTATTCACAGGCGAAGTCCCAGATGATTGTAGAATTAGCAATGTTGTTCCTTTTCTAAGAAGGCCAACATGGATAATCCGGAAAATTATCTCTGCTACTCCTGTATCACCTCTAACTGCTCTTACATTCACTTCCATCATACTTGAATCAGGCCAGTGAACCTCATGTCAGAAGAAGGGAAATTATTGGAGAATATTCTTCACATCTGGAAAAATATGCACTTGTTAGCAATAGGCAGAATGGCTTTGTGTGGGGAAGGTCATGTCTCACAAATTAACTGAGTGTTTTGAGGAAGTGACAAAGGCGATTGATGAGGAGGGATGGTAGATGTTTTCTATATGGACTTTAGCAAGGCCTTTGACTAGGTCTACCTCCTTCCCAAGATCCACAAGCCTGACCACCCTGGCCGACCCATTGTCTCAGTATGCTCCTGCCCCACTGAACTTATCTCTATCTACCTTGCCACTGTCCTATCCCTCTCACCCAGGAACTCCCCACATACGTTCGAGACACCACCCACGCCCTCCACCTCCTCCAAGACTTCCGTTTCCCTGGCCCCCAATGCCTCATCTTCACCATGGATACCCAATCCCTCTACACCTCCATCCGCCATGACCAGGGCCTCCAAGCCCTCCGTTTTTTTTCTTTCCAGACGTCCCCAACAGTACCCTTCCACCGACACTCTCATTCGTTTGGCCGAACTGGTCCTCACCCTTAACAATTTCTCCTTTGAATCCTCCCACTTCCTCCAGACCAAAGGGGTAGCCATGGGCACATGTATGGGCCCCACCTATGCCTGTCTCTTTGCTGGCTACGTAGAGCAGTTGATCTTCTGTAATTACACCGGCACCACTCCCCACCTCTTTCTCTGCTACATTGATGACTGCATTGGCGCCACCTCATGCTCCCGCGAGGAGGTTGAGCAATTCATCAACTTCACCAACACATTCCACCCTGACCTTAAATTTACCTGGACCATCTCTGACACCTCCCTCCCCTTCCTGGACCTCTCAATCTCCATTAATGACGACCGACTTGACACTGACATTTTTTACAAACCCACTGACTCCCACACTACCTGGATTACACCTCTTCCAACCCTACCTCTTGCAAAAATGTCATCCCGCATTCCCAATTCCTTCACCTTCGCCGTATCTGCTCCCAGGATGACTAGTTCCACCAGAGAACACACCAGATGGCCTCCTTCTTTAGAGACCGCAATTTCCCTTCCCACATGGTTAAAGATGCCCTCCAACACATCTCGTCCACATCCCGCACCTCCACCCTCAGACCCCACCCCTCCAACCATAACAAGGACAGAACGCCTCTGGTGCTCACCTTCCACCCTACCAACCTTCGCATAAACCAAATCATCCGCCGACATTTCCGCCACCTCCAAACAGACCCCACCACCAGGGATATATTTCCCTCCCCACACCTTTCCGCCTTC
>NC_057713.1:107082809-107084599 GCF_004010195.1 Chiloscyllium plagiosum | reverse complement strand
CCATGACTTGTCCGGACTTGTCCTACCTGCCTATCTCCTTTTCCACCTATCCACTCCACCCTCTCCTCCCTGACCTATCACCTTCATCCCCTCCCCCACTCACCCATTGTACTCTCTGCTACTTTCTCCCCACCCCCACCCTCCTCTAGCTTATCTCTCCATGCTTCAGGCTCACTGCCTTTATTCCTGATGAAGGGCTTTTGCCCGAAACATCGATTTTGCTGAAGGTCCTTGGATGCTGCCTGAACTGCTGTGCTCTTCCAGCACCACTAATCCAGAATCTGGTTTCCAGCAGCTGCAGTCATTGTTTTTACCTCCCTTATGGTAGGCTGATACAGAAGATGAAATCACATGGAATCCACAGTGAGCTGATAAGATGGATACAGAAGTGGCTTTGGCATAGAAGACAGAGAATAACAGTGGGAAGGCATCTTTCTGACTGGAGATCTGTGACTAGTGCTGTTCTACAGGGATCAGTGCTGGGACCTCTGTGTTTGTAATATGTACACATTACTTGGACGAGAATCTAATTGGTCTGCTTAGCAAGTTTGCAGACAACATAAAGATTGAGGGAGCTGCAGATAATGAGGAAAATTGCCAAAGGATACAGCAGGATATAGATAGGCTGGAGACTTAGGCAGGAAATGGCAGATGAGTTTACTCTGGACAAATGTGACATATTGCATTTTGGGAGACGTAACGCAGGAGGAAAATATACAGTAAATGGCAGAACCTTTAGTCGCATTAACATACAGAAGGATCTCTGTGTACAGGTCCACAGTTCCTTGAAAGTTGGAACACAATGAAGTGTTCAAGAAGGCATATGGCATGCTTGCCTTCATCGGTTGGGGCATAGAGTGCAAAAATTAGTAAGTCATGTTGCAGTTGTGTAGAACTTTAGTGAGGCCACATTTGGCATATTGTGTGCAGAATTAACAATGTTGTCCCTTTTCTAAGAAGGCCAACAAGGCTATAGAAAATGTTTACCATATTGTTGATTTGTTTGGAGGGTATCAGTGATGAGGAGAGATTAGACAAACTTGGTTTGTTTTCACTTGAAAGTTGGGGGATAAGGGATAACCTGATAGAAGTTTACAAAATTGGGAGAGACATGAATAGTCGGAGTCTTTTTCCCAGGTAGAAATGTCAATTACTGGGGGACATCTATGTAAGCTAAAATTTTTTTACATAATGCTTGGAATGCACTGCCAGAGGAGGTGGTGGATGTGGATACAATAACAATATTTAAAAAGCATTTTAACAAATGTTTGAATAGGCAGGGATTAGAGGGACTGCATAGAGGCAAAAGGTTTTTAGTTCAGAAAGGCATCATGTATCAAGATTTGGAGATGCCGTTGTTGGACTGGGGTGTACAAAGTTAAAAATCACACAACACCAGGTTATAGTCCAACAGGTTTAATTGGAACCACACTAGCTTTCGGAGCGACGCTCCTTCATCAGGTGATTGTGGAGGGCTCGATCGTAACATAATTTACAGCAAAAATTTGCACTGTGATGTAACTGAAATTATACATTGAAGAATTTACTGTCTGTTAAGCCTTTCATCTGTTAGAATACAGTGATAGTTTCACTTCTTTCATGTGTAAATCACAAAACCCTTTTTTTAACGTTGCACTCTTGGGTTAGCTGTTAACAATGGTGATAGCTAGACAATATGTTGAAGGTGTTAGCCCCCTGTGTTCTCTGTCTATGACCTGATGTTTAGATTGATTCTAATCTAAAAAGTGAGATAACAGAGTTTTACATAAATTCATGCAGCTTTTGAGCTC
>NC_057713.1:107063205-107082777 GCF_004010195.1 Chiloscyllium plagiosum | reverse complement strand
ACACAGAGACAGACAAAGACCCACATGCACACATATATATTGTGTGTGGTGAATTTTTTTGGTAGTTTCAGAGTTACATTGCACTTTGCTCAAAAACCACATACATATTTGTAGAACTCTGAGCTCAAAAACTGCATTAATTTATGTAAAACTCTGTTATCTCACTTTTTAGACCTGATGTTTAGAATCAATCTAAACATCAGGTCATTGACAGAGAACACAGGGGGCTAACACCTTCAACATATTGTCTAGCTATCACCATTGTTAACAGCTAACCCGAGAGTGCAACTTTAAAAAAAAGGGTTTTGTGATTTACACATGAAAGAAGTGAAACTATCACTGTATTCTAACAGATGAAAGGCTTAACAGACAATCAATTCTTCAATGTATAATTTCAGTTACATCACACTGCAAATTTTTGCTATAAATTCTGTGTTACGATCAAGCCCTCCACAATCACCTGATGAAGGAGCGTCGCTCCGAAAGCTAGTGTGGTTCCAATTAAACCTGTTGGACTATAACCTGGTGTTGTGTGATTTTTAATCATGTGTCAATGCAGTCTTGGTAGGCTGAAGGACATTTCTCTGTTCTTAGTTCTCTGTTCTTTGTGGGCTGATTCAAGTATGATGGAAGTGGATGTAAGAGCAGTTAGAGGTGATGCAGGAATAGGGGAGATAGCGAAGCATTCACAGTGAGTGAAAAGGAATTGCAGAGGCCAGACAGGGTTAATAGTTTGGGAGGATGGCATGGGTGAGCCTCATTGTGCTGACATGTTGTATGGAATCCCGAGAGTTAGAGTACATGAGCCTTGGTGCATGTGTGGGCATTTTGCATAGTTCGTGTGTTGTTTGCTGTTTCGCTATGAGGTAGCAGAGAGAAGAAGGTAGCACTTGCACCCATGTGGAGTGACCTTCTACCTGAACTGCTGCATTCCAATTCATTCATGACACAGCGCTGACCAAGGTTGCAGTTGAAATCTTTCCTTGGCTTGGTGGCATGGTATCCTGTGGTAAAATCCACAGGAATAAAGACAGATGGGCATTAGTTGTCATTTTGGAGTCAAGTTATTAAGACAATCAGCTTGAAACACCAATGCAGATCCGAGCTGTCAAACTGGGTTTTGCATGCTCTCTAGCTAGCTTAAAGATTTGTTGAACATTTACAATTACACAATCATCTTGAACAGAATCCCAAACCCTGCTCACAACAGGAAGAATTAGCTTTCTTTTTCCCCTATGTCATGAGAAGTCAGCACCACAGTGTGAAGGGTAGCTCGTGAATGCAATGTCTGAATGTGTGCAGGTGGGCTTTAAATACAGCACAACAAGGATGAAACTGTTAGGTCCCAGTGGCAAGGTTCCCCCTCTCCTGGAATGTGATTCTCCAAAAACAGCATTGAAGAGCCATTCTCCATAATTAATGAAGTGTAGGAGGTTGAATGAGAACAGTCACTTTGAGCTATGGTGAACCAGACACGATATATCTCACTTGAAATATTACTTTAACTGACAATTGGAAAATCCTGTGCCATATATTGAAAAAGTTTGCATTTCTTTGGATGGAACTTATTATTGAGCTTTCAGCAATACTCAGTTTGGGAGTTTGCTGAATCACCAAGCTGGTTAATTCAATAATGAACCAGCTAAACTGTGTGAAATAATATTTCCTCAACATAGAATTTGCTGCAGTTGTCACTTTAACTGATCCAGTGGTGGTTTTCTGAAAGACTGGTGGTGAGAGGTTGTGCTGTTATAAAGGTGCTTTTATTATTCATATTTTTGAGGACTAATGTATAAACAATTATGAAAACTTGTTCATTTTGAAAGACTGTGGTGTTGCCTTTTTTTAATTTAAAGCAAAGGTTGCTGGAAGGACACTTTAGACATTTTATCATCAACATTTACTGGAAGAGACAAATAAGCAAAGAGCCGTATAGACTACGAAACTGCTTGAATTTATTTACGGAGAAGGTACATATCAGGGTTTGTGCTGTCAAGTGTTTTGTGTTGTATGGATACTGCTTGGAAAAGTCATTTGCATCATAATTAGCTAAGAGACAAATCTCATAACCCTTTTTTGAGAAACATTTTTGCAGAGTCCTGGATGAGAACCTAATTAATTGATGCAGCCATTCTCCTGAGAAGCTTCTGGAAGACTTCTCAAAATCTACTGAAGGAACTGTTTCCAGAAAGATCTCATAACAACCTCATGTGATTAGTGGCCTGTTAATGTGTGCTTGGAAACCAGACCAGAAGCCACCTGGAACATTTTATATTTTATCCTTTTTCTTGGATAATTAGCAATTATTTGGCTTTATTTTTTCACCAATGTTGATTTCTCCAGATACGTTTTCTTTATTCTTTCTTTAAACCATGTGCATGTGCATGTATGATACTTTATTTAGAAGTTTAATATTTATCCATTCATATTACAAACTATTTTAATCAGCTTTACATCTTTGTTGAAGGAGTCTTATTCTTACAATATATCAAAAATGTTATTGTTGTAGGGGGTGGTGTAATTTTTAAATCATTAACTGTTGTAGTAAGCACATAGTAAGTACAAAGCCACCATTTTAGTCTTCTCTACCTTGTAGTAAGCACGAGCAGACACCCTAGTTAACAGTTTTTTTTAGTTATCTGGAGCTAACATAGATAAAGTGGATAATTGGTGAGATTGCTAATTGAACAAACATTTAGATATAATGTTATGACTATTATATTAATGGAAGTAGAGAAGACAATGCATTTCTCTGATCTCAGTTGTAATAACATTACCAGAAACATAGCCTGCTGAGTTCTACCAGAACACATAAGCAATTTGCTGCTTTACTAGAAGTTACCAGAATTTATGGGTGGAATTTTCTCAGCCCTTGAACAACAAGGGCAATGAGGAGACAGTTGGAAAAATACAGCAAGAATAAAAAAAAAATACATTCTCGACGTCGATAAAACAAAATCCAATTTTCTGTTTAACATTTCAACAGTTAGACGAGGATCTTGCTAGTGAGTGGTGAGGAGCCAATTTGCACATACAAATGTTGTGTAATTACTTAATCGCACCATATTAACATACAGGTTGCTGTTTTCCAAGGCAGTGGAGAGAGAGATTAGATGGCCTCACTTCTGATATGCAAGTCAGAACGGTAACTGATGACTGCAGCTCACCAGCATCCTCTCCAGGTATCCATCGTAGCCAGCATTCCTTAACATCTCGGGGTATGCTCCCGGGAAAGGGGACTCCTGCACACTTCATCGACAGTGGTTGATGTCATCAAAGCACCAGGCGCATCACATCCTTATGACATATCTCAGACCAACTTATAATACATTTCACCTCCTCATTACCGCACTTTGGATCTTACATTGGATTTTACGTTGCAATTCTGCTGCCAGGTCACTTTGCACGCAGGGGCAGACAACCAGCTCCTGCATTGATGTAGACTACATCCCAGGGCTCTTAGATTGCTTTCTTAGCACTCTCTCACTTGTACCTACTTGGACATTCAGAACATCTCTGCATCTCTGTCTTTTTGCACATTCAGAATTTACAGATTCACTGTGGTCCTGGCTTGCTATTCCTCTTAGCAAAGATAAACACCAGGCACCTTATCATGTTTCTTTGCAATGAATGGGTAAGGGGTAGCCATCTTGCTGTATGGCACCATGCTACATCAATATCACACCTGCACCATGTGCTAACAGCTTATGTGGTAAACACACTGCATGTAATTCAACTAAATGGCCTTAACCACAGTCAGTCGTGGGAGTTTGTGTATTGTATGTTAAGGATGGGGAGGGTTATCAGGGGCCATTGATGTGGTGGGAAAGTTGGGTACGTGAAATATGAGATTTGGAGGTAGCTTGTTGTGATGTAGAAGTTACAATTAACTTACAATGGTGAGAGACAATGGACGTGCGTGGCACAAGGTATGAAAGGATGGGTTCGTGATAATGGATGGTCACCGACATCACCCCCACCCTCCTCTAGCTTATCTCTCCACGCTTCAGGCTCTCTGCCTTTATTCCTGATGAAGGGCTTTTGCCCGAAACGTCGATTTCGCTGCTCCTTGGATGCTGCCTGAACTGCTGTGCTCTTCCAGCATCACTAATCCAGAACCGACATCCTGACACAAATAGGGTGGACAGTGCGTTATAATGTTTGGTGTCAGTAAAATGTAGGCCTGGGCTCATAGTGTAAAGTGGAGACATGGAGAACTAAATAAAAGGTTTGGGTGGGAACATAGGAAGCTCAAACCTGATGGGATTGATAGGGAATGCAAGGCAAAAAGGAACTTTAGGGTTTGAGAGGGTAGATTAACTCTGAGTGAGCCCATAAACTACTCTTCAGAGTTATCTTCTATCATCACCTTCATCACAAATGTGTAATGTAAATGGAAAACAACCACTGTCACACCGAGAATGAGCAGACTAAATTTCCTTTTGTTTGACAAAGCAGGCTCCACTTGTCAGGAACTTCAAAGTATAATTTCATTAGTCAGGCACTTATATATTACAGGTTAAAGACATCTTTAGTCACAGTTCCTTAAGCATACCCTGTGCAATGATTAACTATGACAATTAAAATTCTTGGACGCAAGCAATTTTGACAGTGACATTGATCATTACAAATTAATCCTAGTAATCTCTGTGAAGCCAAAGTAATCACATGGAAGGTATAAAATGTTACCTGCAATCTACAAGTCATAAAAACATTCAAGATTCCTTAGGCTGAACAAGGACCTAAAACTGCTCTTACAATACTGTAAGGTGTGGAAGCACTTGTAGGTTATTTGGCCCTTTGAGTCTGCTCTGTCATTCAATGATCATGGCTGATCTGATGATTCCTCAATTTGAGTTTCCTGTCTCTTCCCGATGATCCCTGATTCCCTTACAGAGTAAATGTCTGTTTAAATATTTAAAGACCCAGCTTTAACAGCTTCTGTGGTAAAGGATTCACTCCTCTCTGAGAAAAGATATTCCTCCTCATCTTCATCTTAAATGGGTGACCCCCTTATTCTGAGACTGTGCCCTCCTGCCCTAAACTCTCCCACAAGGGGAAACAACTTCAGCGTATCTACCATGTCAAGTTCCATAAGAACATTACATGTTCCAAAAAGGCTACCATTCATTCTTCTAAACTCAAATGAGTACAGGTCTAATGTATTCAACATCTCCTTATAAGAAAATCCCTTAATTCGCCAGAGCAATTTAAGAAACTTTCCATGGGCCTGCCTCCAATGTCAGTCTATCTTTCCTTTGAGAAGTCAAATAAAACTGTTCACAATATTCCATATGGTCTAACTAGTCCCTTGTATGATTTTAGCAATGCTTCCATATTTACTCTATCCCCACTGAAATTCCATTTGCTCTCCCTATAATTGCCTTTACTTGTAAGTTAACTTATTGTGATTTTTGCAGGAGGACTCTCAAATCCCTCTGTGCTGTAGTTTTATGCAGACTTGTACAATTTAATAATATTCAGATCTTCTATTCTTCTTTCTAAAGTGAGTATCCCTTTGTATTCCATTTGTCATGTTTTTGCCCATTACATAACCTGTCTGTATAAGTGTACTACTGGTTGTGCTATCAACAATTTTTGAAAAGATTTGTAGCTCAGGTTGAGGGTATGTCATCAATGTTGAATGTTGAGTTTTGTCATCCTCACCACTTGCCTTCCCAACTATTTTTGTGTTATTTACAAACTTGGCAGTGGTACATTCACTTCTGGTGTGAAGTTATTAACACATATTAGAAATAATTGTGGTTCTAGAACTGACCCCTGTGGCACTGCATTAGTTACAGGTTGCCACCACTGTCCAGCTGCCATGCTGAAAAAGGCCCTTTTATTCCCATTATCTGCCTTCTGCTAGTCAGACAAACCTCCATCCATGATAGTACCTTGCCCCTAACACCATGGGCCCTTATTTTATTTAGCAGCCTCCTGTCAGCGTTTTATCGAAGATCTTCTAGCTGTCCTTTGTCTAACTTGATTATTACCTCCTCAAAGAATTCTAACAGATTTGTCAGGCATGACCATCTCTTGATGAAGATGTGCTGGCTCAGCCCTATTTTACTATGTTCTTCTAAGAACCCTGTAACCTCATCCTTGATAATGGATTTAAAGATCTTGTCAATGACTGAGGTTAGGCTAACCAGCCCATAATTTCCCATCTTCTGCTTTCTTCCCTTCTTAAACAGGGGTGTAACATGAGCCATTTTTTATAGTCTTCTGGGACTGTCCCTGACTCCAGTAATTCCTGAAAGATCACGACCAATGCCTTTATAATCTCCTCAGCTTTCGCCTTCAGAACTCTGTGGTCCATCCGGTCTAGGTGATTTATCCACGTTTAGACCCATCAGCTTCCCCAGCACCTTCTCCTTAATAATGGAAATTCACTTCTGTCCCCTGACTCTCTTGAAGTTCTGGTGCATGACTGTTGTCTTCCACTGATGCAGTATAGGTATTTATATCCTCTGCCATTTCTTAGTTCTCTATTACTACTTCTCCAGCTTCATTTTCTCGCTGTCCAATGTCCTCTCTTGCCACTCCCTTACCTTTTCTATATCTAAAACACTCCTGCAAACATTTTTTTATCATACTAACTAGATCTTCTTGTAATTTCTTGCAGTCCTCTTTAGTATCAATTGCCCTGTCCTGAATTTGATGGAATTTACAAATATGGAATTTGTATTTTTGATTCCGTATGTAAATTAATTGATATACACTATCAGCAATAGTTCTCTGAACATGTGCTATCTTCATTTTAAGCATAGATAAATTCTTCTGCACAAAACCTTTTCCTCATGAATTATGAAAAATGTACAGTAGTTCCTTTGCTATTGTTTTGAAGTTGAAGATATGTACTGTACCTTTAAGAGAGAGAGAATGCTGTTCTGAACTGAGAGCTTAAAAGCACCTGCATATATTACTAGAGTACACTAGAAAATTGAAAATAAGTAATGTTTGCCTGTGAAATGGATACCTGAGTTTTGGTTGCTGTTTTGACAACAATTCAAATTGAACCAATCAGTTTTAATTGTGCCCCAGGGTACTAAAACCCAATTGAGTTTCAATTTATTATTTTGCCAACATCGAACCAATGAGATGATCTGATGTTGGGGGGAGCATGCGGCGGTATAAAATTTAAACATTCAGGGAGCAACTGCTATAGAGAGAGAAACTCATGGAGAACTAATTGCCCACCTAACATCTTGCTCTCAAAGAAATTAGAAAAACACTCTCCATCAAAGGTACCTTTTCGTATGAAACATACCCGCAGTAAAAAGAAAGAAGATGAGCCAGGTAAATCAGCAGCTGGAACAGTGAAGAGACAGAAGAAGACAGTGACTGTGTGGTTTAAAACATTTCTTTCATATATTTGAGTGCATTGCTTGGTTTTAGTTAGTTGATATAAAGTTCAGGCTTATAATGGCAGGGGACCTCAGACCTGTGGATATGCCTCTTGCTTGATGTGAGAGCTCAGGAACGTGGCTGATGTTCCTGACTCTTATACTTGCAAGAAGTGTGCCCAGCTGCAGCTCTTGTTTGACTGCATGACAGTTCTAAACTGCGGATCGACTCACTGTGGAGCATCTGCGATGCTGGGGAGGTCGTGGATAGTACGTTTAGTGAATTGGTCACACCGCAAGTTAGAATTGTTGAGGGAGACTGTGAATGGGTGATCAAAAGGCAGAAAAAGAGTCGGAAGGCAGTGCAGGTGTCCCCTGCGGTCATCTCCCTCCAAAATAGGTATACCATTTTGGATACTGTTGGATGAGATGGCTCACCAGGGGAGGGCAGCAGTTGCCAGGATCATGGCACTGTGGCAGGCACTGCTGTTCAAAAGGGTGGGAAAAAGACTGTTAGGGCCATAGTCATAGGGGATTCTATTGTAAGGGGAGTAGATAGGTGGTTCTGTGGCCGAAAATGAGACTCACGGATGGTATGTTGCCTCCCAGGTGCTCGGGTCAGGGATGTCACTGATCGGCTGCAGAGAATTCTGAAAAGGGAGGGTGAACAGCCAGTTGTTGTGGTGCATAAAGGCACAAATGATATAAGTAAAAAATGAGATGAGGTCC
This sequence comes from Chiloscyllium plagiosum, assembly GCF_004010195.1. Classification (NCBI taxonomy): domain Eukaryota; kingdom Metazoa; phylum Chordata; class Chondrichthyes; order Orectolobiformes; family Hemiscylliidae; genus Chiloscyllium; species Chiloscyllium plagiosum. The sequence continues at coordinate 107,074,696 of NC_057713.1, read as the reverse complement.
TGAAAGCAAATTGGATGGTCTACACCTGAACCAGACTGCAACTAATATCCTTGGGGGAGTTTTTGCTACTGCTGTTGAGGAAGGTTTAAACTAATGTGGCAGGGGACTGGGAACCGGAAGAGAACACTAGTAGACAGTGAGACGGAAACTAGAGACTGTAAGCATCATGAAGCCAGCATTACCAAAGGGAAGAGTGGGCAGAGAGCAGATGAACACAAAAGAACTGGCGGCCTGAAGTGCATTTACTTTAATGCAAGATGTATAGTGGGTAAGGCAGATGAACCTAGGGCTTGGATTGGTGCCTGGGGGTATGATGTTAATTTGATCACAGAGACTTGATTGAAGGAAGGGCATGATTGGCAACTAAATGTTCCAGGATATCGATGCTTCAGACAGGACAGGGAAGTAAGTAAAAGGGGGGGAGGAGTTGCATTGCTGGCCAGGCATGATATCACGGCTGTGCTAAAGGAGGACATTGTGTAAGACTTGAGCAGTGAGGCATTATGGGTAGAGCTGAGAAGTAAGAAGAGTGCAGTTACATTGCTGAGGCTGTACTACAGGCCTCTGAACAGTGAGCATGAGATAGAAGAACAAAGAGGTAAACAGATTATGGAAAGATGTAGAGGCAACAGCGTGGTGGTGTTGGGAGATTCTAATTTTCCTGACATTGACTGGGATACACTTAGTGTCAGAGGTCTGGATGGGGCAAAATTTTTAAGGAGCATCCAGGAAAGTTTTCTAGAACAGTATGTCAATATCCGACAAGGGAAGGGGCCAAGATTGACTTGGTGTTGGGGAATGAGCCAGGCCAGGTGGAAGAAGTTGCAGTGGAGGATATTTTTGGGAATAGTGATCACAATTCTCTAAGTTTTAGAATATTAATAGACAAAGATGAGAGTTGTCCTAAGGGAAGAGTACTAAACTGGACCAAGGCCAATTATATCAAAATTCGCAGGAGCTGGGAAATGTGGATTGGGAGCAGCTATTTGAAGGGAAGTCCACATTTAATATGTGGGAGGCTTTCAAAGAAACGTTGAACATAGTGCAGGAGAGGCATGTCCCATTGAAAACAAGGGATAGGAATTGCAAGATTCTTGAACCATGGATGACAGGAGAAATTGTGTGACGAGCCAAGAGGAAAAGGGACGCGAAGCATAAGACAGCTAAGAACAGAACAGGCCTTGGAGGTATATTGGGAGAGTAGGACCAATCTTAAATGAGGAATCAAGAGGGCTAAAAGGGGTCATGAAATAACTTTAGTGAGCAGAATTAAAGAGAATCCCAAGGCCTTTTATTCATATATATGAAGCAAGAGGGTAACTAGAGAAAGGGTTGGTCCACTAAAGGATAAGGAAGGAAGGTTGTGGTGTTGAACCTGAGAAAATAGGTGAGATTCTCAATGATTACTTTGCATCAGTGTTCACTGAGGAGGGGGACATGATGAATGTTGAGGTTAGAGATAGAAGTTTGTTTATTCTGGATCACATCGACATAAGGAGGGAAGATGTGTTGGGTAGGCTAAAGGATATTAAGGTGGACAAATTCCCAGGACCAGATACGATCTATCCCAGGTTGCTGAGGGAGGCGAGAGAGGAAATAACTGGGCCCCTGACAGATATCTTTGTAGCATCCTTAAACACAGGTGAAGTGCCGGAGGACTGGAGGGTTGTTAATGTTGTCCCCCTATACAAGAAGGGTAGTAGGGATACTCCAGGTGACTACAGACCAGTGAGCCTGGCTTCAGTCGTGGGAAAGTTGCTGGAGAAGGTACTAAGGGATAAAATTTATTTATATTTGGAAAATAATGGGCTTATCAGTGATAGACAACCTGGTTTTGTGTGAGGGAGATCATGCCTTACCAACTTAATAGATTTCTTTGAGGAAGTGACCAAGTTGATAGATGAAGGAAGGGCTGTAGATGTCATATACATGGACTTTAGTAAGATGTTTGATAAGGTTCCCCATAAGGTAGACTAATGGAGAAAGTGAAGTCACATGGTGTGCAGGATGTTCTAGCTAGGTGGATAAAGAACTGGTTGAGCAACAGGAGACAGAGAGTAGTAGTTGAAGGAAGTTTCTTAAAATGGAGAAAGGTGAACAGTGGTGTTCCACAGGGATCAGTACTGGGGTCACTGTTGTTTGTGTTATACATAAATGATCTGGAAGAGGGCACTGTTGGTCTGATCAGTAAATTTGTAGATGACACAAAGATTGGTGGAGTAGCAGAAAGCATAGGGGACTGTCAAAGAATACAAGAGGATATAGGTAGACTGGAGAGTTGGGCGGAGAAGTAGCAGATGGAGTTCAATCCAGGCAAATATGAAGTGATGCATTTTGGGAAGTCTAATTCTAGAGTTAACTATACTGTAAACGGAAGAGCCTTGGAAAACGTTGATGAACAGAGAGATCTGGGAGTTCAGGGCCATTGTACCCTGAAGATGGCTGCATAGGTGGATAGGGTAGTCAAGAAGGCATTTGGTATGCTTGTCTTCATCGGACTGGGTATTGAATATAAGAACTGGCAGGTCATGTTAAAATTGTACACAACATTGGTTTGGCCGCATTTAGAATACTGTGTACAGTTCTGGTTGCCACATTACCAAAAAGATGTCAACGCTCTGGGGAGGGTGCAGAGAAGGTTTACGAGGATGTTGACTAATATGGAAGGTGCTAGCAATGAAGAGAGGTTGAGTAGGTTAGGATTGTTTTCATTAGAAAAAAAGAAGTTGAGGGGAGACCTGATTGAAGTCTACAATCATGAAGGGTATAGACAGGGTGGATAGAGATAAGCTTTTTCCCAGGGTGAGGAATTCAAAATTGAGAGGTCATGCTTTCAAGGTGAGAAGTGAAAAGTTTAAGGGGGATACACACGAAAGTACTTTACACAGAGGGTGGTAGGTGTCTGGAACGCATTGCCAACAGAGGTAGCAGAGGCAGGCATGGTAGATTCTTTTAAGGTGCGTCTGGACAGATGCATTTGTAGGTGGGGAGCAGAGGGATATAGACGCTTAGGAATTGGGCGATAGGTTTAGACAGTGGATTTGGATTGGCTCAGGCTTGAAGGGCCTGTTCCTGGACTGTAAATTTTCTTTATTCTTTATAAGGTGATGTAATTTTAATATGTGCCTTATTGGAACAGCACATTGTTATAGAGTTGGAGGCGGGTGGTAAGCAGTTAAAAGTAGGGGGACTTAGAGTTGTGAATAGTTGTTGCTTAATGTTCACTTTTAGAGTTAAATAAATTGATGTTATTTTCTTTAAATAGTGGAATTTAGGAGTTCTCTGTCAATCATATTTTAACAGATTAGGAGGCAAGGTGAGTTTTTCTGGGTGTTTGGTTTAGTTGGTGGCATGGTGGATCAATGGTTAGCACTGCTGCTTCACAGTACCAGGGTCCCAGGTTTGATTCCAGCCTTGGGCAACTGTCTGTGTGGGTTTCCTCCCATATTCCAAAGATGTGTAGATTAGGTGGATTAGCCATGCTAAATTGCCCATAGTGCTAGGTGCATGAAGAAGATGGGTTACTCTTCAGAGGGTTGGTGTGAACTGATTGGGCCACACTCTAGGGAATCTAATCTTAACAGAGATGTTCACCCCCATGTTGTAACACAATGCTTTCCTGCGATTCTTTTAGAATGCATGGCTATAATCATGCAGGTCAGGGGATTTATCTTCTTTCAAGTTTGATTTGCTTATTTCATATATTATCTCTTTATTTTAAATGCAGTCATCTGATTTCTAATTTCATTATCTGATGTGTAGCCACCCTATTTCTCCAGTAAATACTGAAGCTAGGTAATTAATTAATATTCCTCTCATTTCTTCAACATTACCTCTGATGTTAGCTTGCCTATCATTTAATGCCGAATTTTCAATGCAACTTGCCTCTTTTTCATTATTTTGGCTTAAAATATTTTCATATTTTGTTTCATGTTCATTGATAATTTAACTTCATATTTCCCTTTTTGTAATTTTTCTTTTAACTTTTATTTAAATGTATTTATCTACTCCCTTGTCATGATCTGCTTTGTTCTTTTAGTACACATTTCTTTCCCTACGCAAAATTTTCATCCTTGGTCACTCATTGGTATTTAGCTTGTTATCATCTTTTAACAGAATGCATTTTTCCAACATCTCTATCAATGGATCTGTGGAAGGTACCATGGTGTACCATTCGATAGTCATGCCATAGCTTCCATCAAAGGTCACAGTGTTTCTTGGAAGCTCAGACTGCTGCCATTATTGTGTTGGATGGTTCTGTAGAAAGAGGCTTCCAGGGGTCACAGCAGCTGTCCATCATTCTGTTCCAACACAAACTAATGGGAATGCTGAGTCTCCACCCCCAAGAAAGTAGCTCCAGCTCTAAGAAACGCAGACTTGTCCTCTTCAATCATAGTGACAGGATCCCATCCCTGCAATTTTGCCAATGCTCTTGTTGTTGTTCTCAAAGTGCTACAATGCAGGTCAAAAGATGATTTAGGTCAAGAGTTTCTCAAGGTCAACCTTCTACCTTTGTAGCTTCTTTTAGGACTGCAACTCTTCCCAATCCATCTCCTGTCAACTCTTACTGTACAATTTTCTGTTCAGCCCCCAACCCCTTTCACCTCATTATTGGCAGCCATATCTTCAGTTATTAAGGTACCCTCTGGAGTTCTCTCCCAAAATGTGTCTCCTCTCCAGAACCCTTTCCTCTTTTAAGATGCTCATTAAAACCTACCTCCTTAACAAAGGTTTGATCAATACTCTAAATCTTTTCTTATATCTTCACCTTTAAGTGCTTGTAGAATTTTTTTTATTAAAAACACTGCACGAATGCAAATGTAGCTCAAACACCTGTATTTTTCTGTGAGTTTTTCTTAATTCTCATTTCACTGTCAGCATCTAGCTCAGTATTCATTATTTTTTGTTTGGATTTTATTTGCTTTTGAGGAGGCGGAGTTGTTACTATTATTATCTTTTACATTTGAGTAAGATTAAGCATTATATATGGTTTCCATAGAAACAGTAGCACATGCTTGAGGGCTTTTAAAATTCTTTGCATGAGAACAATTTTTTTTTAAGGTATGCATCCAGCAGTGAAAAAAATATTAAAGTACTAACTGTACTCCTTTCCAATTTAACCCAATTTGAAACCTCAGGTTTTAGCCCTGTCACAGTTTGTGCTTGTAGTCATTATTGCTGACTAATGACACTGTTTATATGTGTCAAGTTATACTGTGATAATAAGATTGGTCCCAAAAGGCAACTGAGAATTGCTTTTAAGAACCTGCAACTGTTTCTAGGCACAAAACTAGATGCCTGAGATTGGTACCTGTGGTAAGAAATCTTGCCTGAACCCCCACATCAACTAGGTATACTACATTATAACAGTCTGTTGGCAAAAACGTATAGTTCAAGATGAAGGAAATCTGCTCCATGACTTTGCATAACCTAAGTTAAAAATCACACAACACCAGGTTATAGTCCACTGGGTTCATTTAGAAGTGCAACTTTTCAGATTGCATAACAAACCAGCTGGACTACAACCTGGGGATGTGTGATTTTTAACTTTGTCTACCCCAATTCAGCACCGGCACCTCCACATCATGGTTTGTATAGCCTGTGAGACCATGCCTTGTCTTTGTGAATTGTGGCCCACAGATAACACATTTGAAATTGCCTGCGATTATATTGTTTCACAAAATGACTAAGAGAATTTGTAATGAAATGGTCATGATTGCTTGTGACCATTACTTGTACTCACAGAGTTGGCCAATGGCTTGTGTTTCACATGCAGGAGACTATGGTTACAGGTGTCTTCAGCCTGTATTGTGTTAGTGCTGATGAATACAATTGGTCCTTGAAAGGCCTTATATTGATCACAAATAGAGTCATGAGCTCATACAGAAAACAAAATACTTACTCAACCCACTCTGGGTCTGGTCATATCTAATTTATATTTTCATTTAACATCATTGATTTGGATGATGGTGGAAAACAATGCAGATCCTACTTTGCAGAGGGAGTTATAGGCTAAGCCAAGTCTGCCCCAAGCTTTCATGTTTCTTCCTCTCACTCCTGGTTCTGATTCCACACATTCCCATCCTATTCTTTCATTTACATCCTCATCTCCCTACATTACCCCACAAGCCCTGGCTCTTTCCCCTGGCTCTAGCTTGCCACCCATTATTCTGCATTGTCCCTCCATTGAAGCCAGACTGGTGGTGACCATTGACGAATCCCTCCTGAGGTAACCCATGTCCTCTAATGTTCTGTCGTCTCATATCTTTAAACATTGGGTATTCCTGTTTACAATTCTTATTCCCTCTCTATCCCAGGATGCTGCCTCCAATTTCCACAAATGATGTCCCTGACTCCTCTATGACAAGGGTGTCAGATGATAATCCCCCTTCACTTTCAGTAAGCAGACCTCAGTAGAGATTGACTTGGAAGGACAGTCAGACTGATAGGTGACTAGACCCTGACTGAGCAGTATGCAGTTTTCTAACTGATGATTCAGGATTCACTGAACTGGTTGGGTTTGGTGAGCAGGACTAACTGCAGTGATATGGAACCCCTAACCCTGACTGTCTCCAGTGGCTAATTCACCATGTCCAAGCCTCTGGACTGAGATTTGATGCTACTTTTGATTGACTGTGGTTATACCTTGACTGATGACAGCACCCCCTTCCCACTTCCAACCTCCCTTTGACTTGACCACCAACTAATCCCCTTAGACTTTGAGACTTAGCTGTTTGGTAGAAGCACATACAGCTGTGTAAGCTACTGGTACATGGTGTAGCTATGACATTTACATAGCACGGTGCTATACAGAAACTTGTCCATCTCCTTGACTGACCACTGCTGACAACCATGACAAACCACGTAGCTTTGAGTCTGTGCTAAAAGGCAAGCTAAGACAAAAGTAATATGAGCCTTTAAGTTTTAAATGAAGTAGCAAAGTGCAGAAAGGAAATACAAAGTGAGACAGGCAGAGATGCTGTGAGCATCCAAGTTGCTCATGAAGTGTGTGAATGTTAAGGGTAAAAGTGAAAAGATCAAAGGTGCACTGCAATGCACAAGCTGGGCGCCTGCCCTGTGTGCAAAATGTTCTGGCAGCAGCATTGCAATGAAAGGTGCCTGTGTGCTCCAACGTGCAGCATTGAAATGGAGCACTATATCCCAAATGAGCCTGAAATGTGATGTGATTGGTTTGAGTGTACATCACAGCACTGTATTCAACAGGGGGACTTTATTGAAGTGAACCTTAAGATACCTGCCTCCAGGGTTGTGCCTCAAGATAGAGATCACAAACTACAGACTAGGACATACATTTGCATGTGATTGAAAGCAGTGGTGATGCACTAGGCTGGTGTATCTTTGATACAGACCACTACAGGGTCCAAGGTGTGTGGCATTGTAGGTGATCACTGTCCTATCGAGTGAACACTGAGAGGTTGGATACTGCTGGCCAAGATGTAAATATACGCAAGGATGAGAATTAAGTGAGGCAAAGAAGCTTCTTTCTGCTATTGACATTCTTCACTCGCTGTTCAAATCTTTGGTGGAAATTTGGACTTCTTAATCGCAATGCCTGATCTTGCCACTCTTTCCCAAATTACTCTCTATTGCTCACATCATTCAGTGGCTGGCAAATTCAGCCCTTCAAACCAGATAGGGCGGTCACCAGCAATGCTTGTGGAATATTGCTATGCACTTGAGAAGTATCCCAAAGTGAATGGGATGTCTTGCGGTCATTGAAGCTTTGAAAAAACAAGTTCTTTCTTTGTAATAGAAGCGTTGAAACATGTAGTGGCATTGCAATAGAACCCAATCCTCTTCTCACCCACTGCCCATGCTTCCAAACCATTGAGATAACAAGTTCACTTCAGTCTAGGATTTGATGCTGGGATCTTCTTATTGAAACATACATGATCCTGAGAGATCATGATAGAGTGAATACTGGGAAGTTGGTTCCCCTGGTGGGAGAGTCCAGAACCAGGGGACAGTTTAAGAGTAAGGGTGTCTTCCTTTTAAGATACAACTGAGGAGATTTTGTTTCCTTTCAGCAGGTCATTATTCTGTGAAACCCTGCTCCCTCAGAGAAGAGTGGAGGCTGGATCATTGAATTTATTCCAGGCTAAGTTAGCTAATTTTAATCGGCAAGGGAGTCAAGGGTAGAAGAAAAGAGGGGTTGAGACCACAACCATATTAGCCATGATCATATTGAAGGGTAGAGCAGCTTGAGAGGGCTAAATGGCCATCTTCTGCTCTGATATCCTGTATTGCTAATTTTCTATGCTCCATTCCAATGGTATATTTTACTAACTGTGCTGATGCCAGTGTACAATACAGTCCTTTCCACCACATGTCTTGTTTTGATGGTTTAGGTGACTTCTTATTTTTCTGCATATCAGTGGAAGCTTCAGCCATCATAACCACTGTTCAAACAATATTGCAAGATTACTGTGGTTACATCAAAATATTTAACACATGGGTTTGAGCAGCAGTAAAGGTTCTAATCCAATGAGTAACATTGGAAATATTCCCCTTCTCGAGAAAATATTGTATAACATGAGAAATTCTGTGGATTAAGATTTCTGAACTATATGTTTGAAGGACAGAGTGTCTAGTAGAATGTACCAACTGATTCAATAAGCTCCTGTCTAGTCATGGATTTTTCGGCTAAAGTGCATTTTTATCTGTTTATTTAAATAGAAATATTTGCACTTCCTTTTGTGGCCATTTGGTTACATATACAATCTTAGTGACGTTTCAGTAAGTAAAATAAAATGAAAATAACTTTGGGGCAAGTAGCTTTCTTTCTATTTTATGTGATGATAAAGTAGGGGAGAAAGTGAGGTCTGTAGATGCTGGAGATCAGAGCTGAAAATGTGTTGCTGGAAAAGCGCAGCAGGTCAGGCAGCATCCAAGGAACAGGAGAATCGACGTTTCGGGCATAAGCCCTTCTTCAGGAATGAGGAAAGTGTGTCCAGCAGGCTAAGATAAAAGGTAGGGAGGAGGGACTTGGGGGAGGGGCGTCGGAAATGCGATAGGTGGAAAGAGGTCAAGGTGAGGGTGATAGGTCAGACTGGGGTGGGGGCGGCGAGGTCAGGAAGAAGATTGCAGGTTAGGAAGGCGGTGCTGAGTTCGATGTATTTGACTGAGACAAGGTGGGGGGAGGGGAAATGAGGAAACTGGTGAAATCCAAGTTCATCCCTTGTGGTTGGAGGGTTCCTAGGCGGAAGCTGAGGCGCTCTTCCTCCAACCATCGTGTTGTTGTGGTCTGGCGATGGAGGAGTCCAAAGACCTGCATATCCTTGCAGGAGTGGGAGGGGGAGTTGAAGTGTTGAGCCACAGGGTGGTTGGGTTGGTTGGTCCGGGTGTCCCAGAGGTGTTCTCTGAAACGTTCCGCAAATAGGTGGCAAGTGATGATAAAGTATTCAAACTGATGTTTCAATGTATTTCAAATATCTGTATATCAAATGATTTTCTTGACACAATAGGAAAAGTTTACAAATGAAGTGGCATACAATTATTAGCAATTACATACATCAATAGTGTATGATTATAGGGATGTACTTTCAATCCAGATGTAGTGAGTTTTAATTCCACCGTGGAAAATCATTATATTTCATAAATCTGGTTGTCCATGGCATGGTAAGGTGTGTTTAAAATTCCAAATAGTTGTCCTGGTCCTTCAAGGAACCTGTGAAGTCTGTTTTGGCCTTCAGGAGTCTCTCATGGACATTATTTGATATGAGCTAGTAATCCAGTTAGTTGTTCACCTCATCACTCACAGAAAAGTATTGGCTACTCGGAGCCACGAGAGAGAGGCAATAAGTATAGTATTATGAGTTGATTACATTCCAAAAACAAGCACCACATAGGCTGGACACAGAGGGCAGTATCTTCCAAGCCTCTGAATGACATGGGCCAATCTTTTCTGTATTTCTGTGAAAGCTTCAGCCATCATAACCACCGCTAACAAAAATCGTGAAGGTTACTATGGTTATATGAAAATATTTAATACATAACTTTGAGTAGGCCATGTCACAAAATTTTGGAAAATGGGATGACATGGCCTGAAAGGAGCTTCTCATTGTTGAGATAAAAAAATGACCATTTTCTAGCCAAGGATGTTAAATATCTAGAAGATATTCTTGCTACTGGCTGGTGAGAGGCCTATTTTCAAGTATTAGCATGTGTTAACATCTCATTATTGCTGACACTTACCTCATTAATATGCAGTTTCCCATTTTCACTCCCACCAAATACAAACTACACTGTGACAATTCCCAATATGAAAGCCAGAGGAGGTATCTGCCAACTCTACAAGCTGCTTCTTCAGACCTTCACCTTGGACATCAGGCATGATCATCTCAGTTCAGCCATTCCATGGGCAAGACTGCATACTCACCCCAGTGCATGATCTAGCAAGATGGCGGCTGAGTAGGACCCTCTTGTGGAGCTCCTCCGCTCTGCTTGTTCATTTTCTTTCTTTTTCCTTTCTTTTCTCTCTTTTTATCTTTGTCTCTCCCCTCAGTACCAGAGGCGATACCTGGAGCAGTGGCATGCACTGGCAGCAAGTCCCCACAGCATCGAACCTTGGTACAGCGGGTGGGATACGTGCCCCAGAACACTGCGAGCAGTGAGCCCTGGTAGAGTACGAGCTGCGAGCCCTGGAGCAGCATGTGGGCAGTGAACTCTGGTACAGTGTGTGTTGTATGAATCCCAGAGCAGTGCAGGGAAATAGCCCTGGAGCAGTGCACAGGCTGTGAGTCCCGGACGGAGACCAGTGCAGGGGAGGCAGTCCTGGAACTTACCTTGGAGCAGCTGAGTGCTGGTACAGAGTGAGCAGGAGGCTTAGAGTGGAGTTGTCAACCATTTAATGATGTCCTATTTTTAACTTATTTTTCAACTCTGTAAGTAACACACCTACTTTTATTCCTCTGCTGTATCCAAGATTTGTACCTAGGTACTTGTACCTAAGAAATCGCCATAGGAAGGCAGACATTGTAAAAGCTTTTCACTGTCCTCCTACCATGGAGTACATGAGGCAATAAAAGGATATTGTATTATACTGTACAAACCTTGGCATTGGACCGTACTACCCTCATCACACCTCATGGAACATTTCTGACACACTGACAGTAGTTCAATGCTGCACTTTGGAGAACACTGGCACGTCTCATTAGAATGCTGCTGCAAGAACTTTTTTTTTATTTCAAAAACATACTTTATTCATAAAATAATTTGATGGTCTGTACAGTTGGTCATGCCATACATATGTAACATGTACATACAGAGATCAAACCTTATCATTTTTATACAGGTCTGTACATTTTTTGATCGTATGCCCATGTAATTAGCTGAGGCGTCAGCAGAGCCCAAATGACTGCATGGGCCCCCTGTTCTTCGTTAGGCAGGCAGACTTTACACAGTGGTCTTTCCCCACCGCGCCTTGGCGGCAGCTGCCCCAAGCTCCAGCGCGTCCCTCAACACATAGTCC